>NW_028324315.1:1335000-1935000 GCF_058129835.1 Hydra viridissima
ACCTACAAAAACACACTTTAAACACGTTTGATTCCATCGATTAGGCAATTGTGTAGCAGACCCAAGTAATATATCTTCCACCCAGACGGGGCTCCATCACACACAACACAAAGTATAACACTGGTTTAACACAAAAAAGAATAATTTGTTGCCTTGATGCCCCAGATCAACCCAATAGAAAATATTAGGTCTACGATCGACACTCAATTGGTAAACCATCAAATTCAATCAACTGAGCATTTGAAGCAACTTCTGAACGAGTATTGGTTAAAAGTACCAAATGAAATATGCATGAAATTGGTCGAGTCAATGCAGAGACGAGTTCTTCTTTGTTATCGAGCCAAAGAAGGACAGTTTAAAGGTTAAGTTTGTATTTTTTATCTTACTTTTTATGTTCCAAACCTTAACTCGATTAAACTTTTATGCCACTCATTTTATGATTATATAAATAATTATTTAATTTTTTTTTAAATTATCTTTTTTAACTATCTTATCTTATTAATGTTAACTGTATAGCTAATTGGTTGTTCTTTTAAAAATAAAAAAAAATTAATTAACTTCATTTTCCAGATTTTTTTTAGTTGAAGAAACCCTGAAAAGTTTGATTGAAATTCCAATCTTGATTAAACTTTTGTGCATAGCTGTGCAGTTTCCCAGAATCCAATTCTAAATTGTAAAAATTCAAGACTAATGCTAAACATGCAATTAATGGGAGCAGGAGGTTATCAGTTTTAGAAATTATGTAGTATTTTTGTATATTTTTTCTAAATTAAAGATAGAAAGAATTCAGCCAAAAACTGTAAAGTTATTGTTTATTCCGCTAATATAAGAAACTAGTTCCTTAACCACAATAATTTGGCTTCATTGCACATTTAGACCTGTTCTAATGCTACAAAATTGTAAAAGTTTGTACTGTTTGTATTGGGACTGCACTAACACTCTACTCAGAGCGTTTCCTTGGGAACACCCAAATAGGTTATATTCAATTCTAACCAACAGTGTTCTAAAAATTCCAGTTGATAGTCCATTCTCGTATTCTTTTATATGAGCAAAATAGCTGCTCAGAACTAGAGATGTGGCAAATTTGCAATTAAATTTCAATTATAATTTTAAATTCAAAGTTTGATAAAAATTATCACATTTAGAAATAAATATATTAAATAATAAATTACAAATATTGTTACACTAATTTTACTAAGTGTGTCGTGTCTTCTTTTTATTTTTGAATTCTTCTTCTTCTTCTCCTTCAAAAAGTAAGGGATTTAATTGACATGAAAACAAAAAATGGCTACCAATCTGGTCCATGTCTTCATTTGAAAAAAATAGCTTCTTAAAAAAAAAAGAAATCATAATTAAAAATTTGTGAAAAAGATAGCAAACTGGTAAGAAAACTTGTTAATGGTTTTAAGATTCAAGACCCAGACCTCTCTATAAGGAAATGTGCAAAAGAATACAGCTTTTCTCATATTTTTATTGCAAAAGTTTAAAATAAATATGGTCTTCATTCTTTCAATATACAAAAGATGCTAAACCGTTTTGAAACTCAAAAAGAATTTAAGAACCTGCCGCAGAAAGTTGAACAATAATTTCGTTTCTAAAAACTTGTGAATTATTGAAGGCGATGAAACGTACATCAAGTACAATCATCAACAACCTCCTCGTGATATATTTTACATTTCCAAATATAATGGAAAAGCAGATAAAAAAAATATAAATAAACAAAACATTATAAGTTTGCTAAAATATCCTTAATTTGGCAATTTATACGCAGTTGTTGCAAAAAAATAAGCCGTTTACTTTAGTGAGTCCACATTTAATAGTCAAATATAGGTTGACGAGTGCTTTTTTACCTCTCATTAAATCACAGAAAATTGACCAATGTTCTATCCTTACTTTGCTTTAGGCCACTATGGAGATCCGGTAATGGAACGGTACGAACAAAACTATCTGAGCTTTGTGCCTAAAACAACTAATCCTCCAGACTGTCCAGAATTGAGTTATTTATAAGTACTGGGCAATCGTTAGATATTAACATAAGAAACTGGTATTAGAAGCCCCAAAATCTTTAGAAAGTTCTACCACTAAGTTTCTTTCAATAAGAAACTTGCTTTATTTAGATTTCAAGGAATATTTCCTCATTTGTGCTTTGTTCAGGGACAAATCTGAGGATTATGTTACATCGAATGATGTTGAATTGTATTTTATTTACTTTCTCTCTATTTTGATACTTTAAGAAACTCTTAAGAACTTTTAAGTTCTAGAGTTGTAAAAAAGTACCCTTAAAATAAGAAACGTTCTAGTACTACCCCATTAGCTTGGTTTCTTTTTTTAAAAAAAACGTGTATCTTCACATTTCTTTTTTTTCTTAGCGTTACACACAAAACCTTGATAATTTTAAAATAAATGACAATCAAAAGCAAGTTTCAAAAAGAAGTTGCTTTCAATATTTGTTTAAATTGCATTGGTACTCAACCGCCTTCAAATGACCTTGGATTTTATTGAAGTATATGGAACATTCATCAAGTTCAATATGGGTTATTTTTTCCAATTCGAATGTTACCGATTTTTACCGCATTCTATCGCTATCTCTCGAATTGAACGAACTTTATCTAAAATTTTACAATAATTCTTATGCTATGAAAAATGATCAACATTTTTCTAAAGCTTTAGTTTATATTGTAGATGTTTTATATTTCTCAAACAATATTACTTAAATAAAAATATTAATCCCGTAATTTCGTTGCAAGCGTTTCAATCCAAACACACCTGAGGATTGACACTCGTGATGCAGAGGAGATAACCATCAGGTGGGAAGAGGAAGTAGTTGTGTTACTACTATTTTTTGCTAAATAAATATATTACTTACTGTTTGATGTAAATAAAGCTTTCTAATTGAATTTCATTTTATTTGTAGAAAGTCGGATTTAGGGTAACGAGGGGCAAAATGAGACAGCGGGGCAATATGAGACAGTTCGCGTTTATCATGATGCCAGCCCTACAAATTATTATTTGCAAGATTTTTAATTATGCAGTTGTGTTCAAAAACTATTTCGTGTCAAGAAAAATAAATTGAGCCACTTTGAAATAAAAAAGTTGAGTAGAAGAGGAATCATTTCTTCCCTCGGCTTCGCGGAAATTACGAACTTTTAAGTGTTATTATATTTTTTCCTAGCCTTTTTTGATCTCACTTAGTTGAAAAGCTTTTTATGTTTAAAGTTTTTTTTTATTAGAATCTTTAGGCCTTTTTCAATCATTTCCATTCTTTGGTATTTTATTTCTTCAATAAAATAGTCTGAAAATTAGGCAATTTGTTGCCAACATTATGCGGGGCAAAACGAGACATTCTGTTAGTATTTGTTTTGCCAATATCTAATATTATGTTTATTTAATGTTTTACATTAAAACAACGAATATACCAAATATTATTATTTACGTGCCGTAGATTTAAATTTATTATACTGTATTTACTTACTTTTTATCTAATGTTATCTTACATAAACATGATAAAATCGAATCACAAGTTACTTCCAGCACCTTGTTACAATTGCCCTCAAGATCTTCAGAAAATATTGATTTTAATATAACACCATGCTTTTCTAATACTGTACCAATTCCAAAGATAATTTTACCACCAAAAAAGGGAGAAGAATCACAGATAATAACAACATCACATTACAGAAAATCACTATGTGAATCCTCTGAAAAATCAAAAAAGTTAAAAGAACGCAAAAAATAAAATAAAAGTGCATTAGGAAAGGGTAAAGAAAAAGTTAAAAGTTTAAGTGTTGAAGACTGGGAATGTTATGTTTGTAATGGTTTATGGAGTAAGGCTGCAAAAGAAGAGAAGTGGAGTTAATGTTCAAAATGCACAACCTGGCCTCATTCGGACTGTTGTTCGTTTCAAAATACTGGTCAAGCAATATGTGATTTATGTGACAAGTGACAGTTTGAGTGTAGCTGTAATATATTATAAAATGTATTTCTTGCTAATCCTCTTAAAGATCTGTTTTGTTTATCTTTTTTTATTCAAATTACTAAAAAAAAAATTTGTCTCATTTTGCCTCGCTATGCGGGGCAAAATGAGACAGCATAGGTGCTGTCAATAAATGATTTCTGGTGACCAAACCACTGCAGTTTTGCAACTCAAAGTTTGTAAGCTTCAAGTAAGATGGTAGAAGATTTGAAAAAGATCAAGTTATTTTTTCAAAAGTTATTTTTTCAAAAGTTTTAGATAAATTAGTGCTTAAGTGTCTCACTTTGCCCCGCGTTACCCTAGTTGTGCAATTAAGCATTCTTTCGGAACAAAGTTAAATTTTTCCGAAAAACTTCAGTTTTTATTCGAAGAAAATAGCATTTCTCAAAATTCTTCGAATCAGACGACTTTTCCGAAAACAAACTAAATACTTTGAGAAGAACAAGAAATCTCTTTTTATCGTTTCCAACTTTCTTGAAACTTGTCGAAACTTCTCATACTTCACTAACTTTGACTTTATATTTTCTGTCTCACTGTGTAACATCAGGGTGTCAATCAAAATAACACTAAACCAATCTTGCCTCTCAAAAGTAGGACAATTAAAAACGACGTCCATTTAAAATTCAGTCCAGTGTATCGGTTTATTAAATGGATGAATAAAAAGTGGGTATCTTTAGAGTAATCTAGGGTGGGGTAAGGTTGCTAATATTGTACCGAAGCCTATATTGTACTTTTAACATAACTCATTATTTTTACAAACCACAAGAAATTTTTTAATTTATTTTTTATCTCCGCTAATTGAAATTAAGGAGCCAACATTTTTTTTTATCATCCAATATGATTAAGGCCAGAGTAAGCTCATGTTGGGTTGTTATTGGAGATTTCTTATTTTAGGGATTTATGGCTAAGCGTATTTCATTAAAGAAAGTAGAAGATATGATTTGTTTAGTGTATTTATGTTAAAGCATAATTTATCTAAATTCGAAATAACTACCTACAATTTAAAATACTGTATTATTAGTAGTCAAGTTTTTTAACTAACTGAGTATCAGATTAGTTGAGTAAATTGTACCTCAAGGTAGATCCTAAATTGTACCGACGCAACCATTTTGACCGCTATAAAACGCGTATAAATTTTAACAAATTCCTTTTGAGATTCCATTTAAAGAAATATCCATGCTTCCAGTACGAACTTTACCACTTAAACAAAAAAAGAAAAATTCCAGTATTACTCTTTTATTAACAAGTAGTCCTTAAAAAGATGCACTCTCTAGTTGAGTTTTACCAATATCAACTAAAAAGATAGAACAGGGCAGGAATGGTGTAAAAAGGTTCAAGCATGCAAATACATCTCTTCATAGTGAAAGCTTGTTTTGTTACCTTTGTGAAGAAAATATAGAAAAGAATATAGTAAAATGTCTTGCTTATCAAGGCTGGTGTCATGTTGACTGTGCAGGTGTTAATCAAAAACAGAGACAATATATCTACAACTTTTGCCAAAATAAAGTTTTTATGTATTTTATTTTACATTATTTAGTATAACTGTTTTTAAAGCAGATATAGTGCATATTGTTTTACATTTTTTAGCATAACTATCTGTAATACCTGCCTTCCTCTTCTAACTCTAACTCCTTGCTAATCCATTGGTAAACATACAATTCAAATAAAAATTGTACCGCATGTGGTGGTACCTGTTTTTGGCATTTTCCAGAAGAAAAAAACATTCAATTTGTATATAGTTTGTTTAATAAAAAATCTCATTTTATTATATTATGGGCTATTAGGTGTTATGTTATGTTATATCAGAACATTTCCAATTGCTGATTTTACAATAATCATTCGTTTTAATCAGTTCTTTTAATCCCTTACATCTAAAATCATATAATATTTGCGAAGTTGTAAAGTATTTGAAATCAAGAAAGTGGTACAATATTGGATTATAATGGTACAATTAGCGATCTAGTTTCCTTAATTGTACTCTTAGTGCTATTTGTTTAATTTGATTCTTCGAGACCTAACGCTTTTTAAATTTTGAGTTTTTGTAACATCTTTTCAACAAACATTTTTAACAATCCCTAAATCCCGAATATATGAAATACAACTGAAAATCCATGTTTCCACTCAGTAGATAGCCTACATTTCAAAATTTGGTCTTAGGGAGTACAATATCGGCAACATTACCCTAAGTGTATACGAAAAAAGTGGCATAGCAATTTTATTTCATTAAATTTTTTTATTGAATTTCTTCTTCAAACTTTCACTTTAAATTTCTAGTCTATACTTTTTATCTAAACTCATTCTATTAACTTCAAATTAAAATTTCGAATTAAATTTTCTTCTTTAAGTGCCACCTTTTGTATATCTACTCTTTTACAACTTTTCTATTTTTTCTCCTTTTTTATAAATTAAAATTCCACCTTTAGTATTGCACTAACCTAACTCTAACCATTATTTCAATGAAGGTTGGTCATTATTAGTATCAGCATATATTTATTAGTATTAATTAAAACTTATAATAATTGTAATGAGAAAGTTTAAACGAAAGTCATTCAATCCCAAATAAAAACGAACTCTTAAAGCGTCTTGAATTGCTGGCTTATGCATCTGATAGAAATACATATCAACCTTTGTTACAGGACTGTATCTGTTGATTATTTTTTTTTTGATTGTTTTCAGAAAATGCTTTAAAGACTTAGTTTCAGCCAAACTGCATAACTACAAGGGATTGAGAGTTCTGGCTCATTTTCATTTTTTGCAAATCTTTTTGTGGGCATGGGTTCTGGCTCATATACTTTTTCATTACTTTTTTTGTGTGCAGACGATGCGGTTCTGGCTTATTTTGATTTTTTCTCCGTTTGAACCGTGCATCATTTTTAAAAAACTTTATTTTTGAAAATTTTTCAGTTTGTAATGTCTGACGTCATGGTGCTTGTCCCGCCTGTCCATATAAAAGCGTTTTTTATATACGCGCATTTTTAGAATCACCACAAGGTATTGACAATGTCTTGAAAGTCATTTTCTTCATCCAATTTCAAGACGTTAAGACACAAGTGACCACAATAAGACGTGTCACCAAACTGGACCCTTTCGCTGTTGTAAAAGACGGGACTTTTTAAATATTTAACGAGCTCGACGAGAGGGGGTTGAGCGTAAGAGTCAAAGCTGTATTTTTTGTCCCCGTCCTTACGCCAAAAGACCCAATGGAACCCATTCGTGCTTGAATCTCCCGTGTTGACAATGCCACATTCTTTTTTCCTTGTCTTTTTTGGAAACTCATCCCTGACAAAAACGCCTTTGAAGTTTTTTATTTTAAGCTTTATCAATTGAAAGTTCGTCAAAGCCTCGTCAGGCAAGACAATTCCTTCGACATTGATCATTTTATTTACATTATTTTGTTGTTTTTAATTTGTAATGTCCGTGGGCGAGTGTGTGAATTCCATCCTCAAAGACGACTCTTTTATCGTCGTCAGCGCTGAGTACAACTTTGTTAATTTCTGCAGTGTAAATTTTGTACAGATGTGATCTGATGACTTTCATTTTCCTGAGCTGTTCGTTTTTAGTCATTAAGCAGCTTTTTTTAATCTTCGTGTGTGATGTATTTTTGGACGACATTTTTTTTCACCCCTTTGCATTTTTTGTAATCTTTTTCGTGGAGTAAGTTTCTCGAGGGTAACAATTCATTTTACAAAATTAAATTTAAAAACGGAATGCTGGAAAAGGGTGAATTTGGTACTAACAGCAAACCAGACCTAATAGGTTCATACCCTCTTCCGCTCTTTACATAAGCCTCATCTCTTACTGAACTTCCTTTTACCTACGGTGTTATAAACAATCCGTCACCTCTCAGAGTTTTCATCTTCATTCCGTTGCCATTTTTTTTGACATACATAACACCTCTTCCTGCGATTTTATCCACCATCGCCGACCCTGCAGTTGAAGTAAGTCCTCCCAACAAACTTGTTGCCGCTCTTGCAGCAAGCATTCCCAATAATGGCAAAAGAGCTCCAATAAATGTTGCTCATTTTAATGGTCACTCCAACTCCTCGACGGAGAGCGTTCATAATTTTTTCATCTTACCTCTCCGTCACGAACAGTTCGTCTTCTCCATCAAAATCATCTTTTGAAAGCCTAATGCTCACAGGCTTACCATCCATCATCGATTTTTTTATTTTGTCAGTCTGCCCTTGTGAAACATTTACTTTTACACTGAAATATTTGCTCATTTTTTAAACGTTGGAAAAATATTTATTTTACTTAGCGATTTTGATATCTGATCGTAACGTCCTCACCCCAAAAGTCGATCAAGTTACCATTCTGATCAATGATGTGAGTGACCATCGTCGAAATTTCACTCAGTTTCAAGGGAAGATAAATCAAATGGGTTGGTCTCTCAAGGATTTTAAAAACTGGATCCACGTTTAAATAAAAGGAGTAAATGCAATTTAATTGGGATCCATTGATATATGCCGAACCGATTACGTTGTTGATGATTCTGATCGTGTTGATGCTTGAAATTCTGACAATATTGTCAGACTCGTACTCAGAATTGGAGTCCTACTGTCTTTTAGTAAATCCCAAAACTGACGCGATGCTGTTATTCACGTTCAAATCCATCAAATAATTCAAACCTAGTTTGATGGTTGATTTTAAAGTAATAGGATTGGATCCAATTTTAATGTTGTCTAGAGAGTAACTAATTTTATTTGCAGTAACATAACTTCCACGTTGAGTCGCGTAATTTTTTATCGTGCTTGAAACAGACTTTTGCAAATACTTATTGATATCTTTAATGTCTTAACTCCCATCTAGAATGACAATTTCTTCCATTGTTCATGCTGTATCTGAAAGAATTGTTTTTGCTGTTGATATTTGGAATGCTGTTGTACGTCTCAAGACCGAGAAAAGCCATCTCATAAATTTTTCCTTCGTCAAAAAACGATTTTGTTTAAAAAATCTGTTATTATCACGTTTGAATTTTCATCCACCTTAATTATAATCCCTGCATTTTTTATTACGCATCATTTTTTTAAAATTGTCTCTTTTGAAAAATAAAAGAGGTCAAATCCGCTTCGATATTTTTCATAAATCTTTTTTGACGACAAATCAATCACTGCAAATCCGTGGGGTTGAGACCAGCGATGTTTGCTAAACTTTTTAAACTCTTCCTTTTTCATGTCTATAGAGACATGATCTCGATAAATGTGGTCGACATTTTTTGAATCCTGCGGAAATAGGCAAATAAAGTTGGCATTTTACCTGATGGTTTCTTTGGGGAGCATGAGATAATTTTGAGCCAAATAGAAACAATCGACGTTGGAATGTCTTCCTCTGATGTAATATTTTCGCACTTGTTTTGCTTGGTCAATTGCAAATCGTCAAAGATCATTAAATTGTTCTTCGATGTGTTAAGATCTTCCGGTTCAGGCACGTTGTCGGCTGTTGCAAAAAGCTTTCATTCCATGTCGGTTTTTCCGCCCATTTTTTTGAAATGTTCTCAATTACCATTTCAGGAGTTGCGTTAATTTTTTGAACAAATCAAGAATAATCTCTTTTGGCAATCTTTTTTCGAAGGAGCTTTTCAGTATTTTGTATTCTGGCTGGAAAAGAGACTTTCCAAACACCTGCAAGTTTTTGTAATCGAGCCATCCAGGTCTCAACAGCAAAGTCAACAGCAAAGTCGTTTTTTTCGCAGCCTGACTTTCATCTTATGCTTCTCGGTAAAATCTTGTTGTAGTTTCTTTTGCTCTTACCAATATTCCATGACAAATCAGTAATATCCATTTTTTAAAATAAAAAAATTTTCTAAATATGTTAAATGTACGGCGTTAAATGCAAAAAAAAAACCGAGACGATGCACTTGTGAAGCGAAGTTTCCAAAAGCAACAAAAATATGCTCAAAGGAACTTGCGACGTTTGCGAAACGACCAAGAACAAATTTGTCTCGTCGACAAAAGTTCCCTGGAGAAATACACATTCCTGGCATGTTCTTTGCAGGACCTGGAACAAACCTCGACAAAAGACTCACTTCCACCAACATGTACCAGGAATGGAGCAAACCTGTCGACAGGGTGGACAACGCCGTTCACCATCACGATCTCGCTTACAAATATTTCAACGACCGAAAAAACAGAAACTTGGCAGATCAAATGATGATCGAAGAAATGAGCTCCATACTCAAGCCCACGCAAAAAGAAATCAGCGAAAGAAAAATCATCATTCCCATCATCAACGCCAAAGCAAAATTCGGTCTCGGAGTAAAAAAAAAAAAAATTCCCACGGCGAACCTGAAATGGACGGATCAGCTTGCAGACGAACTTCACAAACCAGTGATTCATCATTTCAAAAGAAGAAGAGTGATTGTAAACGACATTGATGAAATATGGGCTGCAGATTTAGTCGACATGCAATCTTTTTCAAAATTCAACAACGGAATATAATACTTGCTCATTGTGATTGATGTGTTTTCAAAGTATGGATGGATCGCACCCTTAAAAAGTAAAAAGGGTCATGATGTGGCTGACGCTTTAAGTAAAATCTTCGAAGAAAGAAGGTCCTCTTAAATTTTGGTGGATAAAGGAAAAGAATTTTACAACAAGCATGTGAAAGTCCTTGGAGTGTAATTACATTCCACTGAAAATGAAGAAAAGAGTTGCGTCGTCGAACGATGGAACAGAACGATGAAAGAAAAAATGTTTAAATATTTTTCAGCAAACAACACCAAAAAATACATTGATGTTTTAAATGAAATGGTTGATATTTAAAACAACACAAAACACTCTTCCATCAAAATGACTCCTGTTGAAGCCAGCGATGAAAAGAATAAAAATAAGGTCTAGATGACTCGCTATGGGTCCAAAGAACCTAACCTGAATGGAAAGGTGCAAACTGAAAGATCCGAGCCAAAATTTTTATTGGGTGACAAAGTGAGGATCACTAAAAAGAAGTCCAATTTTGAAAAAGGAATACACGATGGACTGAAGAGGTTTTCACCGGGTCAAAAATTCAGTACACGGATCCACCCAAGTAAAAAATCACCGACACTCACGGAAGAAGTACAAGGCACTTTTTACGAACAGGAAATGCAAAAGACCCATCAAGACTCAGAATTGAAAAAATCATTTGCAAGCAAAAGAACAAATCACTGGTTAAATGACAAGGATGTCCAGACTCATTCAACTCGTGGGTGGAAAATAAAGAATTGATAAGTTTGCAAAAATGATCTAAAAATTTTCTTTTCACATATTAAAATTCATGCTCCTCACCAGTTGTTTAAAAGTATTGCCTCAGCAGAAGTCCACATTTTGGATTTGCAATTGAGCCATTTGGAGGAAAGAATTAAAGAGTTGGAGCAAAGAAGACCGAGCAACATCATTGTGACCAAAAAAAAGTTGGATCATCCCACCTGCTACAACGTCAACGGACAGCACGAGATTTTTGCTCAGAAAGTCATTAGATTTGTCGCTCTCTCGCACACGACGATATCGTTGTCAGTCGGACTGAAATTGGACAAAGGCATTGCAGTCGTCACTTTGATGAACAAAATCAGCGATCAATTGAATTACAGAAAAAACGATGTTGTTATTTCAGAGTCTGAATATGAAGTCATCATGGATGTTCACAATTACAGCAATCAGGACATCATCGTTAAAAAAGGCGAAAAACTTTGTTAAATTAATCACATTGATTTGAATTAAAATAATTTATTACTTGATTAAAAAAAATGGAGATACTAAAAAACACGGATAAAATTTACCCCATTCTTCCAAATTCATCAGGGCTAAAAGAACCAACAGCGCCATCGGATGAAGGGCGCAATTACCGTCTTCAAAAAATAAGCGAGATACAAAAAGAGATTGAGGATGAAAAAGCAAAGAGAATGACTCTTAGCAAAAAGTACCATCGTGCTTTCAAAATCATCTTGAATGTGGATAACTAGATGCAGGCATTGTGCATTGCTCTTGGGACTGTTGGAATTGGACTTTTAACCACCGTTATCGCCACTCCAGCGGCGATTGCATGCGAGGGTGTTCCCATTGGAGTAAGGTTTTTATCCATTGTCGGAGGTCAAGTGAACAAAAAATTCGCATTAAAAGCGGAAAAGCACGAGAAGGTGAAAGTTCTTGCAGGGCTTAAATTGAACACCATAAGCAACCACATTTCAAAGGCGCTGATGGATGGTGTGGTTAGCGATTCAGAGTATGAATTGATTTTGACCGAGCTTCAAAATCAATTCATACCCTGAATCGCTAGCTTTAAATCCTTGATGGATGAAATAAGAACAAAGACCAAAACAAGCATTTATGGAATCACAAAAGAGTCTTTGATCAATGAAGGAAGAGAGGATGCAATCAAAGCATTCAACAACATGTTTAAAAAAAATTGATTCTTTCACTCAACATAAACGCAAAACGAGTTTGCGTTTTTTATTTTTTTTTTTTCCGCGTATTTTAAAAACCATGTCTTTTTTAAAATAGAAGACCCTAACAAGAGGGATGAGATTGTGAGAGAAGTGATTGAGAACAGAAAAAGAATTTATTAGGACAGTCTCAATGAGAATATTTTAGAATCGAATTTTCAAGCTGATTTAAGCAAGCTTTACAAGCCTCTCATTGAAAGCATATATAAAGAAAAGCGGGTTCTGGCGCATGAGCACAAAACGCATGCACATCACGTAAATTTTTTTAATGAAAGTAGTGTCTAAAATGCATATTTTGATGTGTTTGAAGGTGATTTTGATGAATTTTCAGTTTTAAAAAGCGTGCATCCTTTTAAAAATGGTTTCTTCAAAAATTTAAAGCCTTTTTTCAAACCTCAGCGATGTTTCGTGTCTTGTAGTGACCGATGGCTAAGGTGGTGTGAGTGCTATCATTCAATAGTATCCTCTTATCATCGTTAGCGCTGAGTGCGACCTTGTTGATTTCTTCGGTGTATATGTCATGTTGATGGGATCGGAAAACGTTCATGGTTGCAAGGTGTTCTTCCTTATTTATTAGACAGTCATAGTAGTCTTGATGAGTGTTACCACAAGGTGTTAACAACGTCCTGAAAAGCGGTTCCTTCATTCAATTTTTTCAGGACGTAAAGACACAAGTGACCGCAATAAGAGGTATTACCAAACTGCACCCTTTCGCTGTTGTAATAAACGGGGCTTTTTAAATAGTCAATCAGTTCGACGAGAGGAGGTTGAGCATAAGAGTCAAAACTGTACTTCTTATCGCCGTCTTTGTACCAGCACACCCAATGAAATCCTCCAGTGCTTGAATCGCCAGTGTTTGCAATACCGCATTCTTTTCTTCTCGGTTTTTTCGGTAACTCGTCTCTTACAAGAACTCCACGAAAGTTTTCTAATTTTAATTCTTTAGCAGCCTTTATCAGTTGAAAGTTGGTTAAGGCTTCGTTTGGTAAAACAATTCCTTCAACGTTAATCATTTTAAAAAATTTATTAAAAAGTTTAACTAGAGAATGGATCCAAGAATGGGTATGCTATTGAATGGTGAATTGGGACCGAGGAGTAAACCAGAACCGGAAATAAGAGTGGTTGCAAGCGTACCGAGCAAGGGGAGTAGTGCACCGATGAAACCTCCTGATGCTTCATGCCCTTTTCCAGTTTTAACAAAGAGTCCTTTTCCAGTTTTAACAAAGAGCCCATCACCTTGAGTATTTCCATTCCAATGGTTTAGGTATAAGCCAGAGCCAAATTTGGTTATTTTTATTCCTTTTCCATCTTTGCTCAAGTAAAATGTTTTAGGTTTTTTATGATTAACGCCTCGTCCAGCGATAGAATCAACCATAGCTGAACCAGCGGATGAAGCAAGTCTACCCAATAAACCTTTTGCAAGTACTGGAGCTGCACGAGAGGCAAGAGTTCCTAGTAAAGGTAAAAGGGCACCGATGAATCCTCCTTCGACTTTTGAGTTGTGCATGAGTTGAGTTTTGCTGAGTTTAAGAGTGACACCTTTTCCACTAATGTATGCTTTTCTAATTTTGTCGAGTTGCGCGTTAGTGACAGCAAGAACATGTTCGCCGTTCAAGTCTTGATGAGTGAGTTTTATGCTAGCAGTAGTTTTATCATGAATCGCTTTTTTAATTTTATCAGCTTGTCCTTGCGAGATGTTAAGTTTGATGTTTTGATACATTTTTTAAGAGTTAAGAAATTTATTTATTTCACTTCTTGAATGTGATAACGGATAGTGATTTCTTCTCCACGAAAATCGACCAAATCTCCATTTTGATCAATGATGCGAGTAACCATGGTTGTAATTTCAGGAACTTGAACAGGAAGATACATCAAATGCTTAGGTCTTTCGGTGATTTTGCGACCAGGGTCAACTTTCGGGAAGAAGGAGTAGAGGCAGTTTAATAGCTTACCATTAACGAAGGATGATCCGACGATGTTATTAACAATTCTAATGGTGTTGATGCTTAAAATTTTAGCGATATGATCAGACTCGTATTCAGAATTGGAGCTTAATTTTCTTTTGGTAAACCCTAAAACTGAAGCAATGCTGTTCTCCACGTCAAAGTCAATCAGATAATTCTCTCCAAGTTTAATGGTTGATTTTAAAGTATTAATGTTGATTCCGATTTGAAGATTGTTTGAAGAGTAATTTATTTTATTTGCGATGATATAGCTTCCGCGTTGAGCTGATTTTATTGTGTTTAAAATTGACCTTTGAATAAACTCATTGATGCATTTAATTTCGTAGCTTCCGTCAGGGATGATAACGGTTTCCCAATGAGCGCCATTGTTCATGCTGTATTTGAGTGAATTATTTTTGCTGTTTATGTTTGGAATAGTGTTATAGGTATCAAGTCCGAGAAAAGCCATTTCGTATCTTTTTCCTTTTTCAAAGACGATTTTGTCTAAAAAAGGAGTTATGATAACACTTGATTTATCATCTGCATCGATTAAAGTACCTGGCATTTTTTACGGTGAGAAAATTTTTTAAATCCTTTTGGATCCTTTTTATTAGTCGAGAAAATAAAAATCGTCCAACCCGCTTCGATATTTTCCATTATCTTTTTCAGAGGAGAGATCAATGACGACAAATCCACGAGGTTTAGACCAGCAATCTCTACAAAACTTTCTAAATTCTTTTATGTCCATATCACATGAGGCGTGTCTTTTATAAATTTCACCAACAGTTCCATCGTCTTGAGGGAATAGACAAATAAAATTGGCATTGGTTCTAATGGCATGTCCGTCAAGATCGAAAAAATGTTGAGCAAAGTAAAACATGTCGACGTTGGAGTGTCTTCCTTTGGTATAATATATTTCACACATGCTTTGCTTTTCTCCTTTTAAATCGTCAAAGATCATCAGATTGTTTTTGGTTTTATCAAGTATGGAAGGGTCAGGCACGTCTTCTTCACTTTTGAAAAACTGACACTATGTTTTCAGATCCTTGGAATGAATTTTTTGAAAGTTCATTAATCGCATCTTTAGGGTTTAAATTCAATTTTTTCATCTTGTTTTTATTAAGCAATTGGAGAATGAGTTCTTTTGGAAGGTTATTTTCAAAGGCTTTTTTGAGTATTTTGTATTCGGGTTGAAAAAGGGATTTGCCAAAGACTTGCAAGTGGTTATAATCCAGCCATCCAGGTCTTAATAACAGGTTTAACATCAATGTTGTTTTTCCACAGCCAGATTTTCCAACGATGAGTCCTCGAATGTCTCTTGGAAAGAATTTGTTATGATTTCTTGTGCTTTCTTTATCATATGACAAATCAACAATGTCCATTTTTATGTTAAAAAAACTTATTTATATATGTTAAAATGTACTGCGTTAAATGCAAAAGAGAAACTGAAACCATTCACTTGAAAAAGGAGATGACAAAAAATAATAGGCCTATGTTGAAAGGGACTTGCGACTCTTGCGGAACGACCAAATGCAAGTTTATTTCTTCAACAAAAGGAGGTGATTTGGTAGAGTCAATCAATAAGCTGTCGAGCAAAGTGAAGCTTCCGTGGGCAAAATTTCCAGGAGAAATGCATATTCCAGGAATGAACTTTGCAGGACCTGGCACTAATTTGGACAAAAGGCTCACATCCACCGACATGTATCAAGAGTGGAGCAAGCCGGTAGACAGAGTGGACAATGCAGCGTATCACCATGATTTGGCTTATAAATATTTTAACGACCGGCAAAACAGGAATGTGGCAGATCAGATGATGCTTGAGGAGATGAATTCGATTCCTAATCCCACTCAAAGAGAGATCAACGAAAGAAAGATTATTGCTCCCATCATCAAAGCCAAAGCTAAATTCGGATTGGGTGTGAGTGATTTGAAATGGACGGACCAGCTTGCAGAGGAGCTTCATAAACCGGTGATTCATCATTTTAAAAGAAGAAGGGTGATTGTGAACGACATGGATGAGATATGGGCTGCAGATTTGGTGGACATGCAATCGTTTTCAAAATTCAACAATGGCGTGAAATATTTGCTCATGGTGATCGACGTGTTTTCAAAGTATGGATGGATCGTTCCGTTAAAAAGCAAAATAGGTCTTGAAGTAGCTGAAGCGTTGAAAAAGATATTCCAAGAAAGAAAGTGCATCAAATTGTGGGTAGATAAAGGAAAAGAATTTTACAACAAGCACGTGAAAGCGTTGGGTGCTCAATTGTACTCTACTGAAAACGAGGAAAAAAGCTGTGTCGTCGAGCGATGGAACAGGACGATGAAAGAGAGGATGTTTAAATATTTTTCAGCCAACAATACCAATAAATACGTTGACGTTTTGGATGAGATGGTGAAAAATTACAACAACACAAATCACTCTTCCATCAAAATGACTCCAGTGGAAGCTAGCGATGAAAAGAATAAAGGTAGGGTATGGTGGAATCTGTATGGAAAGGATCAAGAATTACCAGCAAAACCGAAATTTTCAATGGGTGATCAAGCGAGGATCGTAAAAAAGAAGTCTCATTTTGAAAAGGGGTATACACCGAGATGGACTGAGGAGGTTTTTACCATATCAAATGTTCAGCATACGAATCCACCCACGTATAAAATCGCTGATGCTAACGGTGAAGAAATTCAAGGTAATTTTTATGAGCAGGAAATGCAAAAGACGCATCAAAACATATTCAGGATTGAAAAAATCGTTCGTAAAACAAAGACCAGATCGTTAGTCAAATGGTTAGGGCATCCAGACTCGTTTAATTCGTGGGTGAACAACGATGAATTAATCAGTTTGCAAAAATGATCTAAAAAAATTTTCTTCATCTTGAAAATGCATGCTCCTCACAAGTTTTTTAGAAATGTTGCCTCAGCAGAAGTTCACAGTTTGGAATTGCAACTAAAATTTTTAGAAGAGAGGATCAGAGAGTTGGAAGAGAGAAGACCGAATAACATTATTGTTTCTACGAAAACGTTGGATCATCCACCCTATTATAACGATAAAGGAGAGTATGAGATTTTTGCTCAGAAAGACATTAAATTTGCTGCTCTCTCCCATACAACGATAGCTTTATCCATTGGACTGAATTTTGAGAAAGGTGTTGCAGTGCTGACATTAATGAATAAAATCACTGAGCAGTTGAATTATAGAAAGAACGAAGTCATTATTTCAGAGTCTGTAGAGAACGTTATTATGGACGTGAACAGCAACAGCAAAGAGGACGTGATTGTTAAAAAGGGTGAAAAGCTCTGCACGATTACGCACATTGATTTAAAATAATCTTTCTTAATGAAGAAATGGAGATTCATAATGAAAAACTTTATCCAGTTCTTCCTTCTGCTCCTGTAGATGAAGGGCATCGTCTTCAAAAGATCGGTGAGATTCAGAAAGAGTTAGAGAGTGAAAAAGTGAAAAGAATGGCTTTGAGCAAAAAGTACCATCGCGTTTTCAGGATCATTTCGAATGTGGACAATACGATGCAGGGATTGTGCATAGCATTGGGTGTAACTGGAATAGGTCTTTTGTCAACGGTTATTGCAAGTCCAGCAGCGATTGCGTGTGAAGGTGTGGCTATTGGAATGGGTTTTTTATCGATTGTTGGCAGTCAAGTGAACAAAAGAATGGCTTTAAAAGCGGAAAAGTATGAAAAGATAAAAGTGTTGGCTGAGTCTAAATTGAACACGATCAGCGAGCACATTTACAAAGCGTTGGTGGATGGAAGAATAAGCGATTCAGAGTTTCAGTTGATTCTTGATGAGCTTCAAAAGTTTAAGACCTTGATGGAGGAAATACGAACCAAAACTAAAAAGGGTATTGATGAAGTTATGAAAGAAAACTTGATCCAAAAAGGTCGAGATGACGCGATTCAAGCGTTCAACAATATGTTGAAAAATTAGGATTTTTTCCATGGATTCGAAGAATTTAAAAAAATTAAGGATCAAACATTAATGAAGAAACCAACTTATGATTTTTTATTAACGTATTTTAAAAAGATGCCTTTTTTTAAAATATATGATGCTAATAAAAGGGACGAAATTGTGAAAGAGATTAATGAGAGAAGAAAGGGGATTTATCAGAACAGCATCAACGACAACATTTTAGATGCTGATTTTCAAGCTAATGCGAGCAAGCTGTTTAGGCCGCTCATCGAAAGCAACGAAAAGATGCTTAAAGGAAAGTTTGTATCCAAAATGCCATTTGAAGTGAATAAAGTTGGAGATAAAATGTTCATCGGTAAAATGGAGGTTAAAATGGATGGAGATGACATTATTGTTGGTGATGAAAGGTATGAAAGAACAAAAGGTCTTTGGGAGCTCATGACAAAGTTTGAAATACCGAGCGAGTATACGGATGAAGACTTGGAGAATTATGAAAAAATTTTAATGGACAGTGATGCTATACAATCTGATACGAAGCCGAATAAACCGAAAGCTTCAAGAAGACCAAAGTATCAGAAACTTATTGCTCCTATTTGGGAAAAAATGGTGCGTATTGAAAAAGGGAAAAAAGTTCGTGGAGTGATTATTCTTCCGAGCGATCCGAATGCGCTGGTGGAAAAGCTTGAATTGAGTATTGCTTCCTGGCATGCTGGAAATACAGCATCGAGAAATGTAGCTGTAAGCATTTGCGATGAGCTGTTGAGGCAAAAGGAAATTAATAAAAGTGAATACAAAGCGATAATGAAGACGATTGATAAAATTTAAAAATCACTTGTGATTTCCATGGATCCAAAGGATTTAACGCCATGAGATGATCTAACATGAAAGGATCTTAACGAAAAATGCTCATTGTGAACAAAAGAAGATATGTGAAAAAGAACGTTGTTGGAGGAGGTGGCATTGTAGACTTGATTAAAAATTTCATCAAAAGAGCAGCTGCTTCAAGTATGTCAAAGGCAACAATGACTATGCTTAAAAATGCTGCATCAAGCAAAATTGGAGAAGAAGCGATTACAGCTGCAAAATCTGCCGGTACAGAGTTGGCTCTTTCTGCCATTTCTGCTGCTAAAGATGTGGCTGTGGATAAAGGTAAAAAGGCCATTGTGAAATTAAAGACTGGTTCATCCATTAGTAAAATGTCGAAACAGAATGCGATTCGAATCCAAGACTTGGTGAAGATGGGAAGAGGACTTAAAATCGCCTAATTTTAAGTGGTCGCTTGAAGGATGAGTGTGAAATGATATAAAAAAATTTTTCTTTCAATGAAAATGATAACTACCGATCGATTAAGACTGACTGATAAACCAGAGAATGACACTGGAATTGAAAAGTTGGATTTTTTCGAGTACCTTCCAACCAATCTTGATTTAAATTCTTCAGGAACGATCACTTTTGAGATTGACTGTCAGTCCATTAAAACGCTACCATCAGAGGCTTACATTCTTATTGAAGGAGTGTTGAAAAAGAGTGATGGAACCTTTTATGAAGCCACAGACAAGATCGCCTTGGTGAATAATACTTTGATGTATTTGTTTAACGACGTGACTTATGACTTGTCAGGAGAGCAAGTGGAAAGAGTTATTTATCCAGGTCATGCCACCACCATTCTTGGAATGTTAAAATACCCTTACGGATTTCAGATGACAGATGGCTTGAAGCAAATTTGGTTCATGGACGTTTCAAATCTTGTTGAAAATGATGGGTTTAAAGTTAGACGAGACTATTTGTTTGCAGACACTACATCCGTTGGCGCTTTTTCGTGCAGGATCCCTTTAAGACATATTTTTGGTTTTTGTGAAACCTATGACAAAGTGGTGTACGGGTTTAGGCACACCATCACCTTCACCAAGAAAGAATGCGATGATGCGATTTACAGAGCGGAGAGCGCTAGTGCAGGAATGATCGATCTTAAAAAATTCAGGCTTTATATGCCACGCGTTGAATTGAGTGTTTCAAGAAATGCTGAATTCATGAGTTTGATCTCTCAAAAGATTCCCATTCAAGTAGCGTACAAGGCGAACAAATGCGAAAGACAGCTTATTCCTGCTGGTCAAACGGAATTCACTTGGTCGCTTGGAAGAATAACCGACAAAAGCGTTCCGATGTATATTTTGTTTGGACTTCAGACAAACAGACCATCCAGTCAAACTGTTAATCCGTCCATTTTTGACCATTGCGATATTAGCAATTTTTACGTGACCGTCGATGGAATAAAGTACCCAAATTATAATTACGACTTGAATTTTAGCGAAAAGAAAGTGACCATGGCTTATGCAGATACGTTTTCTTTCGATGAAAAATATTATGGCACTAACGAACTTGTTTGTCAATCTGGTTTGACCTTTCATCATTATATAAAACTATATCCCCTGTTCTTTGTGGATATCAGCAAGCAAAAAAAAAGAGTGGCTTCAGAAACAGCTGAGTTGGTGATCAACCTTAAATTTCGAACTTCAACTGTTGCAAACACCGTTATCTTTGCTGTGGTGATTTCTGACAAGATGCTTAATTTTGTTTCAGATGGAACTGCTATGACTGCTGTTTATTAGTTTCTTTGAAACCATGGAAATTCTTCGAATTTTTAGTTTTTTTTATCTAAAAAATGGATAACGAAACGATAAAAGAATTGCAAGACGATAAAGGGTTACTCGCAAATGAAAAAAGAGGATCTTATTAAAGCAGTGAAAACAACAAAGCCTGTCATTGGTGAAAAAAATTGAATTGGCTTAAAAAAAATCACGGCGTAAATAAAATGTACTACACAAAAAAGTTTTTAAAAGAGTTGCTGAATGAAAACGGTATTACTAAAACATCTAAAAATATGCCAACGTTGTTGATGCTTGCGATTGAAAATAACTTGATCAGTAAAGACGAGATTTTGGATAAAGCCACAGAAAAGAGAAAACGCCGTCAGCCGAAAGAAAAAAAGAAGCCTGCTGATCCTGTTAAGAAAATCACTGTGAGAATGACCAATGTTGAAACAGGTGAGGTGACTGAGTACAAGTCTCTTTACAAAGCGGAGAAAGCAACTGGTCATGGATGGAGATATTTTAAGCTTCGAGATGGAAAGGTTGAAAATGGAATCAAGTTTGAATTTTTACACCCTTCAGAAATGATCTAAAAAGGATCTAAAAAATTTTTTTTCTTCCGTTAATAAAATGAGATATACAACATCGTATTTGAAAAACTTGCTTAGGGAAAACGGAGTCACCAAAACCTCAAACAAATTATTAGGTCTGATGATGCTTGCAGTTGAAAATAACTTGATTAGTAAAGATGATCTTTTGGAAAGTGTGAAAGAGTGCAGACCAGTTGGTAGTCAAAAATGGGACTGGCTTCGTTCAGCAAGAAAAAATCCAGTCACTGTGAGATTGACCAATGTTGAAACGGGTGAGGTGACTGAATACAAGTCTATTTACAAGGCAGTGAATGGAACTGGACATAAATGTGAATATTTTGCTAATCGAAATGGAAAGGTTGAAAATGGAATCAAGTTTGAAATTCTTTACCCTCGTTGATTTTTTTCAAGTCTTCAAAAAAGAGTTGAAAAATGACTTTTCATTTGATGATGATGATGAACATGAAGAAAAAAAAAGTTTGCTGAAAAAGTTTGCCGAGATTGAAAAAAAAAAATTGAATTCGAATAATGGCATTTACGCAGCAAGAAAAAAAAATGGATGCAATAAATGGACAATACGTGACAGGTCCCTCTGGTGAGCAACTTTGGGAAAGTCGATATGGATTCAGCCTCCCTTATAAGCTTAACTCTTTCGGAAAAAGGGTTTTGATCCAAACGGATGAGGCTGGACATCAATATGTCGTTCGTGTTGACGACTTGGGTCATCAGTATGTGGAAATGCTCCATGGTTATGTTAACACCATCACTGTTTTTGAAGAGCCTGGAGATGATGTTGAGTTTGATGAAAATGGTGAAAAGTATATCGGATTCAACGATGGATATATTGAATATATGATGGATAAATATGGTCATCGCCATCATGTATTTTTACGTTCTGATTTTGATGCTAGACTTGTCATTGAATACATACATGGTTTACCATATGCCATCGTCTTGAACGAATCAGGGGACCAGGTTCTTGTTAATGTTCACAGTTTATATGGAGACACAGAGTTCGGTATAGAGAGTATTGTCATTGAGTACAGAGATGGCAATCACCATCTTGTCAGTTTCACAGCTGAAGACATTAATTTGCAAGGTATTGTTGATGAAGAAATGGGAAGGCGGATGGAAAGAGATATCGATTATGACAGTGACAATGAAGAAATGGGAAGACGGCTGGAAAGAGAGTTGGATGGCTTGTCGAAATCTGAAAATGATATCATTGCAGAAGAATGGGAGAAATATTCTTCATCTGGTTGGAGAGTGGGTCGATTTTGCGCTCCTGCTGCTTGAAACATCTGACTGTGATCATGAGATGATCTAAAAAATTTTCATGGCAATAAAAATGGATAGGAAGTATGTAATTGAATTTGATGAAATGGGTCGTGCGCATGTGTTCGATGAAGACAAAGAAATTCATGCGGCTGGATGCGAGTTTACTGCACATGACGAGTGGGGAAGAAAGTACACGATTAGATTTGATGAAACGGGTCAAGCGCATGTATACGACTCCATAAGCGAAATTTTTGCCAATTATCTTGCGGCTTAATTTTTAAGATCCTTCAGATCTATGGAAAATTCTCTGAATTTTTTAATTCTTTTTTAAGAATCGAAAAACGGTTGTCATGGTTACCATCGTAATTTTTTTGCGGAAGACTTTTCGAAGAAGCCGACAGTGCGCATAGATTTTTTTAAAAAATTGAATTGACTTAAAGAAAATCACGGCGGAAATAAAATGAGTCGCCAATCTTCAGAAAACACCGAAAATTTTTTTCTTCCGTTAATAAAAATGGAAAATAAATCGAAAGTCTCAATGACATCGTTAAAAAAAGATGCTAAAAAAAGACACATCAAAGGCTATACCAAAATGACAAGGGAACAGCTCGTTGAAGCAATAAGAACAACAAAACCTGTCATTGGTGTCAAAGAGCCTGTTAATGATCGAAAAGATCGAAACTATTCCACCAAGACTGTGAAAGAATTAAGAGAGATGGCTAAAGGTTGTGATGATATCAAAGGCATCTATAAAATGAAAAAAGCCGAGCTCCTTGAAGCTTTACAAATTCAAAGAATTTCCACGGATTCGAATAATACAAGACCCATCATTGGACATGGTCCTGCTCGTAGACGCACGACTGAGGCGAGACCTTTGCCTGCTCCGCGTCCTGCGATTGCACCAAGACCTGTTGTTGTAAAGCCGCCAATTGCTCCAAAGCCGCCGATCATTCCACCTGTCGTGCAAAAGCCTGTCATTGCTCCTAAACCAGCTCATTTGCAAAAACCGGAGCCTGCTGCTGCAGCAAAAGATGGCTGGTTTTCAAGGTTTAAGGCAACTGCTATTAATGCGCTTACTGATGGCTTAAACAAAATAAATGCTCTCGTTGATCCTTTCATTCCAACCACGGTAAAAAATGCAGTGAACAGCGTAAAAAGCGGAGTGGAAAAAACGATCAAGTCAATCAAAGACGTTGCATTTGCTGCTCCAAGTCCTGTTGTAAAACCTCCTAAACCGCGTGAAAAATCATACACCATAAAGTTTGATATGACTAAGCATTCGGCAGAGCGCTCCACCAGAGTATTTTCTTACGAGCCGTCTTCTCAACATCAAGATATTGTTTCTTTCTTAAACTTGGTGAGAGAGTCTCCTATTCAAACCATGCAAGGAGAAATCAACACAAAGGTAAAAATGACTCTTGTCTGTGAAATGAAGCGTGTAAGCATCTTAACAGGCGAAGAGACTACTCAGCCGGCTAACTTTTCATCCTTCATGGAAAGATTACTCAAGGGTACAGATGTGAGAGCGCTCATGAGTCAAATGGAAGAAAAAATCTTGGGAAGCAGTGCCAATTACAACAAGATGGGATCTAATTGCGTCTTGTCTAAGATTTTAAGAATGGATATCAGCTTTACTGATTATGTGCCTTTTAATGGATCTTCTTACATGGAGCTACCTGTCAAGTTGAAAAACAAAAAAGCCATCATCAACATGGAAAACAACGACAATGAATACTTCAAGTGGTGTGTCACCAGAGCTCTTAACATGAAAAATAGAGATAACGAAAGAATTGACAATGAGTTGATTGAAAAATCGAAAGAGCTCAATTGGGAAGGAATGGAATTTCCTCTAAAGGTGACTGATGTTGAAAAGGTTGAGAAAAATAATCTTAACATTAGCGTGAACGTCTTTGAGTATGAAATGAATAAACCGCAACCTTTGGAAATATCGAAATTTCATGATCGAAATGTATTGGTTGATTTGCTTCTTATCTCAAACGAAAAAAACAGCCATTACTTCCTCATTAACAATTTCAGTCGGTTTGCCGGATCCTCAACAACAAAAGGAAAAAGAAAACTACACTTTTGCAGAAATTGTATGCATGGTTACGACCTTGAAGAAAAGCTTCAAATCCATCGAAAATACTGCTACGATAACCCTTCAATGAGAATCGATCTTCCAAAAGAAGGGTCAACTGTTCAGTTTAAAAACTTTAACAACACCATGAGAGTTCCGTACTGTGTCTATGCCGACTTTGAAAGTTTCATCAAGCCCGTTGATAACAACAAGCAATATGACAATAAAGAATCGTACACCAAAAAATATCAAAAGCATGTTCCAAACTCGTTCAGCTATTACATCGTAGGACCTGATGGTTTAAAAATTAAATCTTTTGAGTATACAGCCGAAAGCGAAGACGATGACGTAGGTAAAAAGTTTGTTACCAGTATTGAAGCTGACTTTTTAAAAATTCATGACGGCATCGATTCACTGAAACAGCAATGGAAGAATAAGCCAATAAAGACTGATGAGGATAAGAAGTTTGAAGATGCAACCAAATGTCACATTTGCAAAAAGGATCTTAACGACGATAAAGAATGGGAACACTGTCATTTGACTGGAAAGTACCGTGGTGCTGCTCACAAAGCTTGCAATAAAAAATATCGAATTCCAAAATTTATTCCCGTTGTCTTTCACAACTTGACTAGCTATGACAGCCATTTGTTCATCAAGAGATTAGGCGGGAAAAACGGAAAACTCAATTGCATACCTAACAGCGAAGAAAAATACATCAGCTTCTCAAAAAGCATCAAAGTAAGAGACACTATTGATAAGAAAGGTAAACCGAAAAAAGTGTATAGAGATTTAAGATTCGTTGACAGCTACAGGTTCATGCAAAGCTCGTTAGCAGATTTGACTGGAAACCTTGTTAAAGATTTGTGTGAGGAGTGCTCCAAATTAGACCCTAAGACATGCAAAAAGGACTGTCTTGATAAGAAAGGTAAAAAATGCAAGTGCAAAGACAATTGTAAAGACTGCGCTCATAGAAGATTTAAAAAAGGAGACATCATGTGCAAACATCTCAATTCATTCTACAGCGGAGAACAAAGAAATTTGCTGCTAAGAAAAGGAGTTTACCCCTATGAGTGGGTGGACTCGATTGAAAAGTTTTCTGAAACGCAATTGCCACCTAAAGAAGCCTTTTATTCTAGACTAGATGATAAACACATCAGCTATGAAGACTATGCACATGCTCTAAACGTTTGGAAAGTATTTGGATGCAAAACCTTTAGAGATTATCACGAGCTATACAACAAGTCCGACGTGATGAATCTTGCCGATGTCTTTGAAAATTTTAGAGACACTTGCATGGAATATTACGGTCTCGACCCTCTTTGGTATTACACCTCTCCTGGATTAGCTTGGGACGCTATGTTAAAGGAAACTAAAATTGAGCTGGACTTGATCACCGATATCGATATGCTACACATGATCCAAAAAGGTATACGCGGTGGAATATGCATGATCTCGAATCGACTTGGAAATGCTAACAACAAATACATGTCAAAATATGATCCTTCAAAACCATCTACATTTATTCAGTACTTAGACGCCAACAATCTTTATGGGTGGGCTATGAGCAAAGCTCTTCCCGTTAGAAAGTTCAGATGGATGACTGATCTTCAAAATTGGTGCAACATGCCTTGCTTTCTCGAAGTTGATTTGAGCTATCCTGAAGAGCTTCACGATTTACACAACGACTATCCTTTGGCTCCTGAAAGATTAACCATTGGAAAAGTAGAAAAGCTGGTTCCTAATTTAAACCATAAAACAAAATACGTCATTCATCACGAAAACTTAAAACTCTATGAACGACTTGGCCTTGTCATCACCAAAATTCATCGAGGAATCAGCTTTGACGAAGAACCTTTCATGAAAAAATACATTGATGGCAACACCGATAAAAGAACAAGAGCTAAAAACGAATTTGAGAAGGATTTTTTCAAACTCATGAACAACTCCGTCTTTGGTAAAACCATGGAAAACATTCTAAAACATGTCGATATTAAACTGGTTACCACAAAAAAAGAAGTCTTGAAACTATCCAAAAAGGAAAGGTTTAGTCGTGCGCACTTGTTTGATGAAAACCTCACTGCCATTCACATGAAGAAAACACAAGTCACTTACG
The DNA here is from genome assembly GCF_058129835.1 of Hydra viridissima. Lineage (NCBI taxonomy): Eukaryota > Metazoa > Cnidaria > Hydrozoa > Anthoathecata > Hydridae > Hydra > Hydra viridissima. The sequence continues at coordinate 1,361,900 of NW_028324315.1, forward strand.
ATAAACCTGTTTACTTGGGAATGAGCATCCTCGACCTGAGCAAGACTCTCATGTTTGAACACCACTATGACTACATGAAACCTAAATACGGTGATAAAGCTAAGTTGCTCATGACTGACACCGACTCGCTCATTTACGAAATTGAAACTCCTGATTTCTATGAAGACATTGCTAATGACGTAGAAAGCAACTTTGACACGAGCGACTTTCCTAAAGACCATCCTGCCATTAAAAACGTTGGCTTCAAAGTAGGCAAAAATAAAAAGGTTATTGGAAAGTTCAAAGATGAGACCGGTGGAAAGCAAATCACGCAATTTGTTGGACTTAGACCTAAGCTCTACTCTTACTACATCCCTGAAGAAATTGAAAAAGAAGATCAAGAAAACAAAAAATGCAAAGGGGTTAAAAAGAACGCGGTCAAAAATCACCTCACTCATCAAGACTACTATGACTGTCTAATAAATAAGGAAGAACACCTTGCAACCATGAACGTTTTCCGATCCCATCAACATGACATATACACCGAAGAAATCAACAAGGTCGCACTCAGCGCTAACGATGAAAAGAGGATACTATTGAATGATAGCACTCACACCACCTTAGCCATCGGTCACTACAAGACACGAAACATCGCTGAGGTTTGAAAAAAGGCTTTAAATTTTTGAAGAAACCATTTTTAAAAGGATGCACGCTTTTTAAAACTGAAAATTCATCAAAATCACCTTCAAACACATCAAAATATGCATTTTAGACACTACTTTCATTAAAAAAATTGATGCGTCGTTCATGCTTTTTGTGCTCATGCGCCAGAACCCGCTTTTCCTTATATATGAAAGCAATGAAAAAATATCAAGAGTATGAAGATTGAAAATCCATTTGAGCATGAATTAAATCCGCTCGAATCAATTGATTTGCAGGAACTGGGTGATATTTCGTCCCATTTCTTGAACATGTACAATGAGGTTTACGATCGAAAAAAGAGAAGAAATTTCGAGATGAACAAAATTGGAGATAAAATTTATATTGGAAAAATGGGGATGGAAGTGGATGGAAATGATATTATTGTTGGAGGAGAAAGCTACAAAAGAACAAGTGGTCTTTGGGAGCTTGTGACAAAATCCACTCCTCCTGACAAATGAAGCGATGTTACTGATGAAGATTTGCAAAATTACTCAAAAATTCTGATCGACAGTGAAGCCATAAGATCTGATTCAAATCCAAACAAGCCAAAAACCTCAAGGAGTGAAAAATATCGACAAGTCATAAGACCTATTTGGGAAAAAATGGTGCTTTCTGAAAAGGTCATAAAAGGTCATGGAGTAATTATACTTCCAAGCGATCCGAATGCTCTTGTGCAAAAGCTCGACTTGAGCATCGCTGCTTGTCATGCTGGAAATGCAGGGTCGAGAAATGAAGCTGTGGCCGTTTGCAATGAGCTGCTGAGGCAAGGAGAGATAAATAAAGATCAATATAAATCGATTCAAAGATTCATTGATATGTAATAAAAAATGTTTTCTCATTTAAAAAAATTATTTGCTCATTTTAAAATGCTAATCATAAATAAACGAAGATATGTTAAAAAACACATCGTCGTCGGAGGTGGCATTGTGGACACGATTAAAAACTTTTTGAGAAGAGCGGCAACTTCAAGCATGTCAAAATCAACAGCGAATTTGCTTAAAAATGTAGCAAAAAGCGAACTTGGAAGAGAGGCGATCATGGCAGCTAAGTTCGCTAGTAAAGAGTTAGCCTCTTTTGCCATATTCACTGCAAAAGACGTAGCTATTGACAAAGAAAAGAAGGTGATTAAGAAAGTGTATACCAAGACTGGAACAGTGAAGCCGAACATTTTAGCCGAGACAGTGAAGCCAGATCATCTGATAAATAATGGTGCTGAGAGTCCGATTTACGATTTGCATAAAAAATTGTTTGGTTTATCCATAATCAGAAAATGACAAAAAAAGAATGCGTCCAGAATTCAAGATTTTGTGAGAATGGGGAGTGGGGTTTTAATCGCGTTAAAAAAACGAATTAAATTTTTTAATTTTTATATAAAAAATGATAAACACCGACAGATTAAGAGTTACCGAAAATCCAGAATTCGACAATGGGATTGAAAAAACTGATTTTTTAGAGTACCTTCAGACAAATCTCGATTTAAATTCTTTAGGCACGATCACTTTTGAAATTGACTATCATTCGATTCAAACAGTGCCATCAGAGGCTTACATCCTCATCGAAGGACTATTAAAAAAGAATGATGGCACTGTTTACGAAACCACAGACAAAATTGCATGTGTGAGCAATTCAAAGATGTATTTGTTCAGCAATGTCACTTATGACTTATACAGAGCTAATGGAGAGAGTCATTTATCCAGGTCAAGCAACAACCAAGCTTGGAGTGATGAAATATCCTTATGGATTTCAGCTTGCAGATGGATTAAAACAGATGTGGTACATGGATACGTCAAATCTTGTTACAAATGCAGGATTCAACGTCAGGCGAGATCACTTGTTTGCAGACACCACATCCATTGGAGTTTTCTCCTTTAGAATACCATTGAAACACATTTTTGGGTTTTGCGAAACATATGACAAAGTTGTTTATGGATTCAGACACACCATCAACTTTACAAAGAAAGAAAATGATGATGCTATTTACAGAGCTGAGAGCGTCAGTGCAGGAATGATTGACCTTAAAATATTCAGACTTAATATGCCGAGACTTAAAATGGATATTTTGAGAAGAACGATTTCATCAATTTAATGGCTAAAAAGATACCCATTCCAGTGGCTTATAAGTCAAACAGATTCGAAAGGCAGATTGTTTCATCTGGTCGCACAGAATTCACCTGGTCGCTCGGAAGAATCACAGACAAAAGCTTTTCAAGATTTGTCATACTTGGACTTCAGCAGAACAGATCTTCCAGTCAAACTGTTAATCCATCCATATTTGATCATTGCGATGTCAGCAATTTTTACGTGACCCTTAATGGAATAAAGTATCCAAATTACAATTACGACTTGAATTTTGGAGAAAAGATAGTTGTCATGGCCCATTCAGATGCATTCTCGTTTGATGAAAAATATTACGGCACAAACGAACTTGTTTGTCAATCGGGGTTGTCCTTGCTTGAATATATAAAATTGTATCCATAGTACTTTGTTGATATCAGCAAGCAAAATGAGAGAGTGGTATCTGAAACTGCTGAATTGGTTGTTAACGTTAAATTCCGATCAGCGACTCTTGCAAATATCGTAATATTCGCAGTGATTATTTCCGACAGAATAATGAAATTCGTGTCCGATTGCACAAACATGACTGCCATTTATTAAATCCTTTTTTAATCTGAATAAATCTTGATGAAAATTTGAAAAATTGAATTGACTTAAATAAGATTTTGTCAAATGAAAAATGAGATACACGACAACGTATTTAAAAAAATTACTGATAGAAAATGGAGTTTCCAAAACGGCAAACAATTTAATTACATTGATGATGATTGCGGTTGAAAATAATCTTATCCCTAAAGATTTAATTTTCGAAGACGCAAAAGAAAAGAGACCTGTGGTACGTCAATTAAAACCTGAAAAAGAAAAAAAACAGATTAACCCCAAATATAAAAGGCTCGGTCTGATTAGGAAAAAGCCCGTAACTGTGAGGCTGATTCATGTTGAAACTGGCGAGGTGATCGAGTACAAGTCTCTTTATAAGACTCTTTACAATGAGAGAGACTGGACATGGATGGAGATATTTGGAGCGTCGAGATGGACAGGTGGACAACGGAATCAAGATTGAATTTATTAATTCTGAAAAACTTGAAAACCTCAAAAACAGCAAAGTCGAAAATTGAAAGAATTTTTTAACATGACAAAAGTTAAAAAATTGAAATGACTTAAAGAAAACCTTGGCATATTAAAAATGGAAAACAAAACAGTGAAAGAATTGCGAGAAATCGCCAAAGTCAAAAAAATAAAATATTATTACAAGATGCCAAAGTCCGATCTCGTGAGAGCTCTGCAGACAATTGCTCAAAGACCGGTTCCTGCGCCTAGACCTGTTGTTGTGAGACCGGTGCCTGCTCCGAGACCTCTGAGACCTGTCATCGCTCCAGGACCTCCGATTGTTCAAAGACCTGTCATCGCTCCGAAACCGTCCATAATTCCACCAAGACCTCTCATGTGGAAACCAGCTCTCATGCCTAAATCAGATATCTTTCCGAAGGCTGTTAATGTCATCGCATCACATCCTTGACGAGATTGTTCCAGATTCGTAACTTGTGTTGGCTCCTGGTTTATTTTCAATGTTGACAACTGCTGTAAGGAATGTTGTCTTCAACAGTTTCAACAATGTGCTTAAATCGATTGGTCCATACGTTCCAGAGGAGGTGAAGAAAAAAGTGAGCGATGCAAGAGACGGAGTCGAAAAAAGAATAAAGTCTTTCAAATCTATTTTATTCAACAAACAACAAATTGAGTTTAAATTGACCAATCATGCGGTGGATCGGGTTGTTAAATATTTTTCTTATGATGCTGAAGGAAATCATCATGACACCTCCGCCTTTTTAAACTATGCGAAATATGGAGCTGTGAAAGTCATGAACGAAAACAAAAATAAAAAAGTGCGCATTGTTTTGACGTGCGAGATGAAATGTGTAAGCATTACCACTGGTGAGGAAATAACTGGAACTGTCCCTTTTTTCATCCCTCACTGAAATTGTGCTGGAGGCTTCGGATTTGGGAAAGTTGTATGACAGAGCGAAAGAAAAAATCCTGGAGAGTTTGACCAAGTACAACAAGGTGGGATCAAATTGCAGAGTGTCTGCCATTTTGAGGATGGACATTAACATGATTCATTACAATTCCCTCAGCGCTTCGTCACACATCCGTCTGGACCCGTTTCTAACGAGCAAAAAGGCAATTATCAACATGACCAACACAGAAGACAATGAATGCTTTAAATGGTGTGTCACCAGGGCGCTGAACATGAAAGGAAAAAACTGTGAAAGAACCGATAAAGAGCTCATTGAAAAATCGAAAGAGTTGAATTGGGAAGGTATAAATTTCCCAGTCACGCTCCATCAAATTGAAAAGTTTGAGAAAAACAATCAGGACATCAGCGTGAACGTTTTTGGATGCGAAAACAAATCCCCTTATCCTTTGAGGATATCGAAATGTTTGGATCGAAAGCATCACATCGACTTGCTTCTCATTTCAAACGATAAGACAAATCATTATTGCTTGATCAAAGATTTCAGCCGATTTGCTTCCTCGCAAACATCAGCACATCATGGAAAAAAATATTATTGCAGAAATTGCTTGCAAGGGATGAACAGCGAGGAAGCTCTTTCCAAGCATTGGACTTACTGTCAAGATCACAGCTCTGTCAGAATCTAACTTCCTGAAAAAAATTCAACCATCCAGTTCTCCCATAAAGAAAGATCAATGAGAGTTCCGTTTGTGGTGTATCCCAACTTTGAAAGTTTCATCACTCCGATCGACAAGGGCGATATTGATAAGTGCGATCCTGATCAATCTTACACCAAGCAGTACCAAAAACACACTCCGAGCTCTTTCTGTTACTTCATCAAATGCTTTGACTAAACCATTTATGAAGGAAAGCCGGTGACGTTCACAGCAACAAGCGAAACGGATGACGTCGCCAAAATATTTGTGGAGATGCTCGAAAAAGACATACGGAGATTTACGAAAGGATTAGATTTTAAAAAAATATGGTCATGACTCATGATGATGAAAAGGACTTTAATTATACAACCATGTGTCACATTTGCAAAGAAAGTTACGGAAATGACAATGTGCGAGACCACTGTCACATCACGGGGAAGTACAGAGGAACAGCTCACAGCAGTTGCAATACAAAATATCAAATTCCCAAATTCTTCCCTGTCGTGTCTCACAATTTGTCAGGTTATGACAGCCACTTGCTCATCAAGAAATTGTCAGGTGGAAAGTAAAACTGCATCCCCAACAACGAGGAAAAATATATCAGCTTTTCAAAAGAAATCAATGTGAGAGAGTTCGAAAAAGAGGAAAGGTCATTGAATTGAAACGAGAATTAAGATTTATTGACAGCTTCAGATTTATGGCTTCCAGTTTGGACAGCTTGTCCAAAAATCTGACCAAAGATCAATGCAAAAACGTCGCCAAATATTATTCCGGAAAGCAGTTTGATCTGCTGCTCAGAAAAGGCGTTTACCCTTACGATTGGATGGACTCAATCGATAAGCTTTTTGAAACGCAATTGCCTCCCAAAGAGTCGTTTTTCTCCAAAGTCAACCATGAAGGAATAAGCGACGAAAATTAATCGCACGCCAAAACGGTTTGGGACGAGTTTCATTGCAAAACGTTCAGTGATTACCACGACTTGTACAACGTCTCTGACTTGCTGATGCTACCGGATGTCCTTGAGAATTTTAGAGACGTTTGCATTAAAAATTGCAAGCTTGTCCCCGCCTGGTATTACACGTCTTCCGGATTGGCATGGGACGCTGCACTCAAAATGACAAAAATAAATTTGGAGCTTCTGAGCGATTACGACATGGCGCTGATGATCAAGAAAGGAATCCGAGGAGGAATCAGTATGATATCGAACCGACTTGGAACTTCAAACAATAAATATATGGGAGATTTGTTCGATCCAAGCAAAGACACGTCGTTCATCCAGTAAGACGAGCTCTCCCATTTGAAATCTTTGCCGTGTATTTTGGAAGTCGATTTGGATTACCATGAAAGTCTCCATGACGAGCACAACGATTACCCTTTGGCGCCTGAAAGAATGATCATTAACAAAGTGGACAAGCTCGTTTAAAACTTGAACGACAAAAAGAATTATGTCATCCATTATGAAAACCTGAAATTGTATGAACGATTGGGGTTAAAAATTTCAATGGTACATAGAGGCATCAAATTTGAGGAATAAGATTAGCTGAAAAAATACATCGATCTCAACACCCATTTAAGAACTCAAGCCACCAACGACTTTGAAAAGGACTTTTTCAAACTGATAAACAATTCAGTGTTTGGAAAAACCATGGAAAACATTGAAAAAAGAGTAGACCTGAGACTTGTGACAAAAAGGGAAGAAGCCAAGAAATTAGCTTCCAAACCCAATTACGAAAGTCACACCATATTCGATGAAAACTTGATCGCCGTTCATATGAAAAGAACAAAGCTGGTTTACAACAAACCCATTTATTTGAGAATGTGCATCTTGGATTTAGGCAAAACTTTAATGTATAAGTTTCATTACGATTACATCAAGAATAAGTACTCCAATTGTGCAAAGTTGCTGCTGACAGAAACGGACTCCCTCATTTACGAAATCAATACGGATGATTTTTACAAAGACATTGCTGATGACGTGATGAGCAGATTCGACGCAAGCGAATTTGACAAAAACCATCCCGCCATTCAAAGCGTTAGGTTTAAAACAGGTGTTAACAAGAGGTTATTTGCATGTTTAAAGACGAAGCTGCAGGAAAATAAATTGAAGAATTTGTTGGGCTCCGGTCCTAATTGTACTCTTACAAACTTCATGAAAAAGATTACAAAAAATGCAAAGGGGTGAAAAAAAATGTCGTCCAAAAATACATCACACACGAAGATTAAAAAAAGCTGCTTAATGACTAAAAACGAACAGCTCAGGAAAATGAAAGTCATCAGATCACATCTGTACAAAATTTACACTGCAGAAATTAACAAAGTTGTACTCAGCGCTGACGACGATAAAAGAGTCGTCTTTGAGGATGGAATTCACACACTCGCCCACGGACATTACAAATTAAAAACAACAAAATAATGTAAATAAAATGATCAATGTCGAAGGAATTGTCTTGCCTGACGAGGCTTTGACGAACTTTCAATTGATAAAGGCGGCAAATAAGCTTAAAATAAAAAACTTCAAAGGCGTTTTTGTCAGGGATGAGTTTCCAAAAAAGACAAGGAAAAAAGAATGTGGCATTGTCAACACGGGAGATTCAAGCACGAATGGGTTCCATTGGGTCTGTTGGCGTAAGGACGGGGACAAAAAATACAGCTTTGACTCTTACGCTCAACCCCCTCTCGTCGAGCTCGTTAAATATTTAAAAAATCCCGTCTTTTACAACAGCGAAAGGGTCCAGTTTGGTGACACGTCTTATTGTGGTCACTTGTGTCTTAACGTCTTGAAATTGGATGAAGAAAATGACTTTCAAGACATTGTCAATACCTTGTGGTAATTCTAAAAATGCGCGTATATAAAAAACGCTTTTATATGGACAGGCGGGACAAGCACCATGACGTCAGACATTACAAACTGAAAAATTTTCAAAAATAAAGTTTTTTAAAAATGATGCACGGTTCAAACGGAGAAAAAATCAAAATAAGCCAGAACCGCATCGTCTGCACACAAAAAAAATAATGAAAAAATATATGAGCCAGAACCCATGCCCACAAAAAGATTTGCAAAAAATGAAAATGAGCCAGAACCCTCTAGCCCTAGTAGTTGCATATAACTATAGTAAAGATGTATACAGTTCCATAAGATTACTGCATCTAATGTTCATTTATGAGGCTGCTAAATCATCTGATACAAATAATCTTCATTTTTAGCATTGGGATAATCAAAATATTATTTTTCTAGTGCTAAATATTTTGTAACCATCTTAACTCTTTTATATTAGGACTTTAATTACTTTAGCATTGACATATCATGTATTTCTTAATCAAATATAGTTTTTGCAGCTACATCACATATCTTTCTGTAAAAAACTGTTGATGGCTATTTTGTGTTATTTAATTTTAATAAAACTTTAAGTTTGTTAAAAACGGTTAAATAGCTGATAATTGAACTATGTTTAAAACTAAAACGAGACAAGTTAAAACAACTCCCAATCCAATTGAAATTAATGCATATCTCCTGGCGGCAACAGAAGCGGTTTGCGATTTGGCAAGATTTCCTTCTATAAATGCTGAATCGACCTAAAAAAAACATCACTGATATATTCAAAATTATCTAATGTCTTATTCAATGCCAAACTGATTATTTTGTTTCAAGAATGCAACTCTTAAATAAAAGACATACATTTTTGCATCAAAAGTGAGCTAAAAATCAAAAAACGTCTTTAAGAAACCTTAGCAAAAAGAAAATCAGCGTTTTCTTCCCTAAATGTTTTTCTAGTGAGAGAAAAATATTAAAAACTTATTGAAATGGCGGGGATAGAAAAGCTATATTTATGAAACTTCACATAGAAAAGTTTAGTTGTAAAAATTCAATATTAAGCTAGTATACAGCTAAATGACTCGAAATCAATATTTAAGTGTCAGAATGATCTCGTTAAGATTCAAAGTCAAACAACAAATCAAAACTTGCAGCTGACACTTTTAATCATAGTTAAGCATATTTTAAATTTTTTACTGGCTTTGAATCATACAACAGATTCAAAGTTCTACTTAAACATTTCAAATCTGCTGCAAGCAAACATTTACATTCGAGGTCAAATACAAACATTGATAAAACAACAAATAGTAACTACAATAAAAGGAGCAGAGGACATGTAATGAACGCAGAATCTGAGCTATTTTTAGTTTTCACAAGATTTTGACTTCACCTCTTAATTGAAGACTTCGCACTATTAAATTTCGACAAGGCATGTTAGGAGAATAATAGTGACTTGAAATAAATTTTTAACTGTATATGCAAACAATTTCGGCAACAAAACAAACTACAAAAAAAAAAAACAATGCAAAAATGTTTAGATGAAAAATATCGATGAACAAGGGTGATGTTTGGACTTCAGTGAACTATATATTGAAATGCTTACATCTTTTTGTACCTTTTTCAAATTACGAACATAATTCCGTTTGTCTGTCTGTACCTTTTTCAAATTGCGAACATAATTCCGCAAACGAATTGATTGAATTAAAAAGGGATTAATAAAATAAAAGGAATTAGTCCTTATTTGGCTTATGGGAAAATATATGTATTGCGCTTAAGTCTCAATCTTCTGATTCAAAAGCATGCTTTTGTGAGTTGCTTGAACTTTTTATCAAATTACTCTTCAAAAATCAACTTTGAAAACTTTTTTGGCTCAGACCTTTTTTTTTTTTCACCTGGAATATTTCTACAATACATCTGCACATGTTTCATTAACCAGAACAGAATTTATACTTAGTTATACTTAGTTGTACTTATTCATATATTAATGGAAATAATTCACCAGCAACATGCTTGCAACATCTTCGTGGTCAGGTTTAAATTTACCTTTAGTGTGTAATACCTTCCCATCTTTCTGACAAAAAGGTGTACATAAAAAATGTACTGATTTTTTTAAATTGATGCTGAAGCATTAGCTTTACCGAGAAACGAACTTTTTTCAACGTTGTGATTTGGTTTTACAACTAATTATTTAATGAAAATCTCGTTAGAAACCTCATAGGACTAAAGAATATATAAAAGCACCTCTAGATCAAAACATGCTCAGCTATCTTCTGCAATTAAATGTGATTTCTTTATTACTTGTATCAAGTAACAAGTAAAGATACTTCAACCATGATGATATTTGCTGCTATAGAACTTCTTCAGCATCTATCTAATCTCACCGACCAGTTATTTTTCTAAATACTGGTGGAAAAGCCGTAGAAATCTTTCAAAAAACTAGGAATAATTCATAAGCCTTTTGAATTCTTATCCTAATCACTTTCAGTGCTATAAATAGTGCGTTTTCCAGATATAATAATGTAATTGACTACAATACTAATATAATAATAAGTTGAAATTTAAATGCAGAATAAAAATACTAAAAAATGCGTTGCGGTTTTTCTCCTATAGAGAGAACGGCTAAATGTTGTATTTTGTAAGTTGAGTTTTGATTTTAATATTTAGCGAAAGAATTTCACTATTTTTCTCTTTATTTGACAGAAATCATTGTTTGTAGGGGAAATAGAAAAATGAAAATAGCGCAATAGAAAAAAAAAAAAAAAACGAAAAAGAAATCATTCAATTTAAAGGCCATGCTGCGTCAATTAAAATAAATTGTTGTCCGAAGGCGCAAAATCCAACTTTAAACGCTTGCTCACAATCGATTCTTGAACAATAATTGAGTCTGACAGCTCTTTAAGCTTTTAGCATAGATCTTAATTGAGTAATGATTTCAATTCTTCATTTTTGAACTTTTATTGGTACTTTAGCGTAATCCTTGCTTTGAAATCAAATTCAAATATTTTTTGATTTGTTGGAAACATTCTCTGTAACTTATATCGGATGGAGATTTTTTATCATAAACAAAATGGCGCTTTGAGTGGTACGAATTAGTGTAGATCATTATAGATATTTAGTAATATATTAGAAATATTATTTTTATTCTATTTATAAGTTGATTTTTACATTTTTTTAAATCAAAAGGGATGGGAATTAAATATTGTTCGACAAATCTCAAGCAGTAAAAAAGCAAACCACAAATGTCATTTTTGACTCAAAATTTCGTTAGGGTTTAATTAATATTATTTTTGGCTTGATTAATTTTTAGATTTTTTGAGTTTTGAATTCTTCGCACTTTTTTCTTGAAGCGAATGAAATGAAAGAAAAGATTGAATAGTGAGGAAACATTAAAAGTAACTTGGATATTTGCAAAATGATCAACTTGGATATTTGCAAAATGAGCATTAAAGAACTCGTCCAAAATCTGGCTTTTAACTTGAAAGAACTTTGTAGGAAACCAAGTTATGTTATGGCTATATAACATATATTGGCTTCCTACTGCACAGCAGTGACTGTAAATGTTAAGCTTAATTTTAGTTGATTTAATAAGACCTGAACTTATCTAGCCATAGATTGTGTTCATGATAGAAAAAAACATTTAAATGGCTTCAAATAAAAATTTTTCATTTTATTTTGTATTGAGCTGTTTGTTAGAATTATCAAAATAGACAAACAGCCTGTATTTCGCTCGTCCTTCTTAAAACATAACCCATGCACTAATAATGGTGCTATTTATTTAACTTACGTCATAGGATTTGCAAACAGCAAACAATCCAAGTGGCCAAAAGCAACATAAGCAGGAAAAAAAAGCGAGACACTTGTAATTTGGTGGACGTGGATTAAAAGGTTTTTCTTCTATGGAGACTGTAGAGCTGTTCACATTAGCATTAACTACCTGGTTTGTCTAAAGAAAACGCAGTGAACATTTTACAATAAATTAAATTAAATCTAGTAAAGAACATGAATGAGTAGGGTGAAAGTTGTTACCTGAGAATGGTATAACAGAATATTGTCTTCTTTCGTCATATCCGAGTTTTTCTGATAAATAACTCTCAATGGATATTGAGCTTGAGGTTGGTTAAATTGAGGATTGTCAATTCCCATAGGATCTTGATCTTGAAGTTGGTTAAACTGAGAATTGCTGATTCCCATCGGATATGGACTTGGAAGTTGATTAAACTTGGGATTATTAAATTCCGATGAATAATGATTTGCTTGAGTTACTTGGGATTGCATATCAGGAGGAGCCAGCTCTGAAAGAAAACTATTATGAAATCAAAAAGATGAAAAATCAAAAAAAAAGAAATAAAAGTGAAACTTTAATCGAGCATAAGAATCAACGTCTATAATAATGTCTAGAAATAAAAATAAACGCTAAAAGCAATTTTTATAACAGTTACAATAAAACCTACCAATTGAATTTATTTCTTCATTTGGATTTTCAGAAGATTTATTGTTTTCAGAAAAATCTGGGTCTAAATATTGATATGTGAATTGTTAATAATTGTATAAAATACCATTAGTTTTAAACAGCTTAGCAATTACCATTTTTGTGCTGCATTTGTAACAGTTCTAACGGTTGAAACCTCTTTTCGATGTTTAATGTTTAAGTTAAAGCTGCTAAACGAAAACAAGTAAACATTTTGATACAAATATAAAGATTTATCATAATAAAAACCTATAGTGAATACGGCTTATGTTTAAAAATAATAATAAGATCAATGTTTAATCATGATAGTAAGGTCTGTCTTTAATTATAATAATAGATAAATAATAATAAGATCTATCTTTATTAATAATAGTAAAAAGAGATGAATATGGATTATAGTAGCACACAACTATGTGGAAAAAAGTATCAAAGTTCGCTTAGGTTCTCTCCATAACCATAACTTTGTTCAGTGCCAGATTGAATTTTAAAGAACTGAGGTTATTGCATCACTAATTAACGTCATCATTTTGTTTGTATTTTTTTAAATTATGAGAGTAGGTCACACCACTAATACCTGAGAATGAACAAAATGTTTAAGAGTAACTTGCAATCTCACGGATACTAAAAAAAAAAATCTATTAAAGTATAAATATTGTTGTAGATATATTGTAAATAAATTATTTTCGTGCATTGCCATTATTGTTGTGGCCTACTAACACAGTTAGCGCTTGGTTACAAAATAATAAAATTGTTAAGTAATAGGTATCTTTGTTATGATGTAGTTGATTTTCGCTTTATAAAATCATTTTTAAATAAATTTTAATTTAAAATAGTAGTTTTGTAGATAAAATATATTGCCCTAAAATAAAATGATAAAACTCAAGTTTGGCTAACAGAATTTTTTCAGGATCCTGTTATAGAAGGACATTTTTGAAAAATGCTGTAGAAAATGAAGAAACAAGTAGTAGACAAACTGCAGCTGATTTAGAAGAGAAATTTTGTGTATGTCTTTCAAGGTGGTTGAAACGTGCGGGTGCACTCTGTAGTTAATAGCATCACTAGAACAAATATAAATCTGCATTGAAAACACAAGGGAATGAAAGTTTTCAGACAAATAGCGTTAGAGCAGATGGTGTGCATGTATTTCTTGAGAAACAATTTTGAACTATTCAGATTAAGCCAATTACTTTTTCAGTAAAGTTACAGAAAAACGTATTAGCTACCGTGGACCTAAAACAGATAACATTATTGAACAAGCAAATGATTTAACAGGAAAGGACAAATTAAGATTGACACTTTTTATGTCACAGTTGATGTTTTTATTGCTGATTTGAACCGAAGAATCATGGGTATTTAGAAGTTGATTAGCATTGTTTGCTTTTATATTGCAATAGCAACAGCACTGCAATAACAAAGCCACAAAACTCATTTGCTAAATTATTCAAATGATGTGAATAGCAAACTTCTTAACAAATGGGTACAACGGCCCTCCTTATTAAAACAACTTTCATCTACAGAAAATGAGAAGCCAATTACTCCACAAAAAATAATGAATATAATGTACCGCTATAATCTGCACGACGGCTTTTCAAATGTTTTTATTTCTCAGCGTATTTACTTAACGCTGCTTGTTAATAACTGCAGTGAAGGAAGATCATTTAGCCATTTAAAAGGGATAAAATCATCTTCATGGTCAACAGCGGGCCTGTACAGACTGGCATATTTACCTCTTTTTAAGATCGAGTATTGACAAGTCTTGACTTTCAAGATATCACTGATTCTTTCTCTGTTCTAAAAGCACGTTTTAAAACCGTAGCTTTATGTTAAGTTAGTAAATATAAGATATAAAAAATAGCATGTTCAAAGCAAACGGACAAAGTAATATTTTTAAAAAATTTTTGTCAGTATATATATATTTTTTAAAAATTATTTTTTACTATTATCTTTGCATCCGTTTGAGCAATATAGGACCAACTTTACTTTTACTCCGTTGTTTACGCCAAGCCTATGAAAAGTTAATCTGGCAGTGACTTTGTTCTTATAGATATATGGAAAAACAATGCTAAAAAGTGCTACTTGAAGGTTGTTTAGGTGTCGCTATGATTAATGAAAATTTTTTTGACAATGATTTTTATTGTCTTTTGTCATTATTGTGTGTGTAAAAGGCTAGAAAGACTACTTTTTTGTCATCGATGAGCAAATGCGGCTTTTTGTCAAATTAAATGAGGTTCCCATTTAAAGTTTATATCCACTTTTTTTAAACATCAAAATTTTTTTCACTAAATCTTGGTAAATGAAATTTGATTTTATATATTTAATATTATGCAATTATGATTATTACTACAGTACTATCTCTCTAATTTAAATTTTATGGGGAAAATTTTCGAATTGTAGTAAGTTGACTCTTATTAAGCGCGTTTCATGGTAACTTTAAATTTAATCGAATCATGGAGGTTTTTGAATTAAAGAGATTCAATTTAGAGATTTCACGGTATTACTATAGTTAACTATTTTTGTAATATATGAAAAACCAGAATGGTCACCCGTGCTATTTCTCTTTACTCAGCAAATTGACTCAGAAAGAAAGAAAGAAAGCTAATTGTATGACGGAAATCAAATCAGGACAAAGTAATTGGATAGCTGAAGGGTTAAAAAACAATCTTTGAATGGTGTTTTTGAGAGGTTCTTTGATATTTCACGTAAGGGTGTGATAGAGGTAATTACTAATGCAGAGGACAAGCAACTCCTTGTCAAGCAGAAAATAGATGTTGTCCGTTGCAATTTAGCAGGAGTGGATTGGAAACTGTGATATAGGTGTAGGAAAGGGTTATTCCAGTGGATCGGAAACAAATATAGGTGCGGAAAGGGTTTAATCATAATATGAAGCCAGGTATTGTTTGTGCTTCGGACTGGGTTTACTTTCCTGATCATTGACCTGTGTTTGGGGTAGTATCAGTAGTCAAGCCTTTTGGGAAATTCTATTCATGATTCAGCATAGTCTTTTTGTGCAATAAGTAGATCAAGAATGGTCATTTTCAATCAAATGACTAATGTTGATAAAGAGTGACTTAGGTTATCAAAGAAGTTTCATCTCATTTTACTACAGGAAGACTTCTTCTTCAAATTGTTTTAAGTGAGGAGAGGCTCAGAAGAGTTCTTGACTTTGCAGAATACAGACAGTATAGTTTAATTGGGCTGTGATCTTACTTATAATCTGAAGAAGTTGACATAGCTATTGTTTTAAAGTACAAACTAGTTTTTGGAAACGTTAAATAAAAACCGTGGAAACAGTATTAATAGAATATCTGTTGACAATCTAGGCATGCTGATCACTCTGATCCAAATAATTCCGTTTTGAAATAATGGAAAAATTTTTCCCAGGCAATTAATTATTGTCGTTGTTTACAAGGTTTAAAGAATGTACTATTTTACAGCGGTTCATATGTACTTTGCAGTTTGCAACAATTTATTTGCTTATAGTTTATTTAATCAGATGGAGCAAAGTTAGGCTTGTGGAGAAACGGATTTTAACAACTTTTATTTCTAGACCGCACTTAATGGATAGAAGAATAAGAACCTTAATTCGTAAAATTCATTTTCTTATGAAGAAAAAAAAAAATATATATAATCAAGTTTAAATTATTGAGTTTTGATGAAAAAAATAAAAAACAGAATAAATTTAAGAAAACCAGTAATCATGTTGATTTTTAATAACAACAACCAAAAGAAAGAAAAACAACCAATAAAAGTGTAGCGGAACTTGATACTAAAAGTCTTCTATCTGTAAAAGTATGCTATCTGTGGTGGTATATTTCAAAAATGCATAAATAAAAAGAAACAAAATAATAACAACAATCTGTAGTGAATTTTGTATTAAGAAAAAAAAAAGAGAAAGTTCCTTTTAATTTTTAGTTACTTAAAAATAAGCAGAAAGTAAAATATAAATTGCTTTACTACTCCAATAGCATTACCTTTATTTATTTCTGTTGTAAGACGTAGAAAAGGTTGAGCGTGTACAGCTGTCACTTTAACCAAGCCTAAAAAACTGTTAACTGGCCATGAACTACTGCCTTGTTGGTATTTGAGAAAGTACCATCACATGACCGACTAAGGAGCGTTCAAACACATTTGTTATTTTAAAATATCTAATTTCACTAGAATCGAACTTATTGCTCGTCTCATGTTTTAATACTAACAGCAAGCAAAACATCATAAATCATTTAATTTTTTGATTTAAGTGCAAATAACTTTTTTACATTAAAACTAAAAGAAGACAAACAAACTTAAGCATTTTTCACATTTGCTTCCAAAGTTATTTGCTTTAAAAAGTATTTTTTCTCATGCTACCTTTTATTTGTCGATTGCTTATAGGCCGCAATACCACTATAACAAAAAAGAAATATTTCCTATTTCATCTATCGTTTTGGTGTTTGACACCGTGTATAGTTTAAAAAGCATTCAAGAAAGATTTTCACTAATCAGTTTTGATAAATTTTTCTCTTAAACGCCCAATTTTATCGCAATAATTTTCTCTTCTTACTTTGACGCCACATAATATAAGTATAAATTAGGGTGGAGCAAAAAGTACAAAAAGATAGAGTTCAAATACAGGACAAGTATAAATCAGTGTTTCGTATTTAACTTAAAGCTGTACCAAAAAAAGAATTCTCAAATACGTCACCAATTTCTAGCCACTTAGTATTTATTAAAAATTCGAAAATGCAATATTGATCAAAATAGAGCTAGTTTAGTTGTTATAAGATCGAAATTGTTAGCCAAAAAAATTCAGCGAAAATATTGATCAAAATATCTTTATCTATTTATCTTCAGATAAATAGGATTCAGGAGCTACTTTAATTGTTGTGTGAAAAATGCAAACCTCTGCCATTCCAGAGAGTATTTTGAGCTTATAAAACTTTCTCACATGAAAATTTCCTTATACTTTTATATTCATCATTTAAGTCTGCCTCCAAGATATTTTCCGGATGGAAAAAGTAGCTTATGTTTTTGAGTATTGGAGGAACAACAATTTAATCAGTTTTATCAAGCTTCTGGTACAACGATATCACGAAGCTCTTGGCTACATCCTAATTTGTAGGATGTGGTTTAATATGAGACAATGCTGTTGCATAAAAGTTGAACAAAAATTTCGGAATACATTTATTAGCCTTTTCCTAGGGAAACTGTTGGCATCCACTACACATATAGATTGTTGAAGAGGTCTTCTGAGATGCTGTTAAATTTTTCTAATTATTCCTTTGATTTTACCTGGACAATTAAACTAAAAAATTGAAGTTTACTTTTGTAGGACTTAAAAATCCAAAATCTTTCAAGACGATATTAGTTTTCAAACAGGTATCAAGATAGCTGACTCTTCCTCAACCAACAGATTTGAAAAGCTCTAGATACTTCGATTTTGTAAACCACTTGTAAAACAGAATTCACAATTACTTTTTGCTCTTCTGAACCATCAAGGTACCTTCCATCAAAGTCTTCCTCATTTGAAATATACGTCATTTTCAAGTCTTTTTGGATTTTCAATCTTCACAATCATCATTTTTGGATTTTCAATCTTCACAATTATCAAAATTTGGATTTTCAATCTTCACAATCATCACAATTGGCTCAATCTTCACAATCATCATTTTTTTAGAACTCCTCTAACATATCCAGAAATTTCACTCGATTATCTATTATCGATACTCGATTACTTGATTATATTGAATCTTACAATCAGTAAGGGATAAATAATCTGTTTTTGAGAAAACTCTAGCATTGATGCACTTTAAAAGCCAAAGTCAAACAGACTGCAGAAACTTGAAAAGTCTTTTTGATATCTGTTAGATGAACTGTTTCCGGATATTTTTGTAGATACTACTCTTTCTCAAGAAACTTTTTAACTTTTAGCAACACTTTGTTAAAGGCAATAGTATGTATGCTGGTAGTTGAATATATTTTAATCAAGTCGGTAACTGAAATTTTGAAAATGTCATTAAAAGTCTGAAAGTGGCACATTTTTTGTAATGTCCATTAGAAAAAAAAAGCACTGGATGTCGAGTTTACTTCTTGTGCAAGAGCTTGTTACAGTTTAGCCATCTTTTGTAAAGGGAATGACATCAACTTAATGATCATTTGTGATGGAAATTCTATCGGGGGAAATCATTAGAAATGGATACTTTCATGTATTTGACAGAAGAACTAGAGGTACGCCATAGTTAAGTTATGTTGTTAAGAAAGAAGTAAAATCGTCTCGTATACCGGTTATCTCGTTAATTGACGAAAGTTTGCTCGATCCCTTATAATATATAGTGTTAATGAAATTCGAATTCAGTATTATTCATTTCTACTGGAACATAATATGTAAAAACAATTTTGGAAGTTGCAACTTCTAGACATGTACAGAATACTAAAATCAATAATTTTCTTTATCAAAAAAGGAATATATTTTGTTCCCTCTCCTAATCCACTCGTCATTCTGATGGTCTTTTGACCAAAAAGTTAAATGAACGTTTTGTTTTTATTTTACTTAATAAATTTTTAAATTAATTTCACAATTGATACAAAAGTCAGATATATTAAAAAAAAAATTATCAATTATATTAAAAAGTAAACGTCGACTATATCAGAAACGATATGTTAATTATATATATTTAATAACAAATATACTTTAAATAAAATGTCAAGTCTCTAATATTTGAGATGTCTTAATCAAATCCTAATTTTTTTTATGTATGGAGGATATTCAAAAATGTCTTTTTTTAGGTTTAATTTTAGCAGGCTCTTCTATTAAACTAATACTTTTTGAATATTTAAACTGGTGTTTTAAAAAAGCAAAATTTATTTGGTTATAATATTTTTAATGGACAGAAGCAGCAATGACGATGTCAAAATTACGACCTAGTTTAAATGAACTATGGATGCTCCTAAGCTAAATGTTTTGTTGAGTTTTTATTAAAACCTTCCTAGTCTACGTGAAAAAATGATTCTTTGAGGACTAACTTTCCAATTCATATTCTTTTTAAAATCTATAAGAATGCTTATGAGTAAATTACTATAACTAAAAATTCTAGCTTGTAATTTTACGTGATTGCTGTCATACTTTTTGAATATTTTTTCTTAAGTGTTTCTTACCCAGGAAAAACCGTACTCATTTTTGTAACTTAAACCCGGGTTATATTTTGCAAATAAACGAGGTAATTTCGGAGAATTTCAGTTTTGATAATTTTGCCAAAACTTTTTTTTGTAAATCAAACTCTTTCACCGTGATAAACTTCAATTAGCCGTTCCCTCCATAGAATAGATCCTCAGTACATTTTTTGGCTCTTCGTATTCAAAAAGTAAAAAAAGAGCATCACGCTTTTTTAGAAGATTCAATTAATTTAAGTTTAAGAAACATTTCAAAAAGATTTTTATTGTGGTTAACTATTAACTCATTCCATCCAAGTAAATGTAACCGTTGAAACAATAATAACTACAAAATATTGCAGATACGGCATAATTTGATGTATTCAATTATGCTACAGTAATTTTATCAAAATCACTAACCTATCAGTTTATGTTAATTCCATTCCTTAATTCCATCAATTAGTTCCATCCAATAATTCCGAAGAAAAGTTGTTTGAGAAAAAAAATAGGTGTCATTAATTTGAACAAAAAACAGATATTTGTTTAACTACTATTTGTAATTAAATATCTGTGAATTTTTTCTTCACTTCTTATAGGTAGCAAGTAAAGATATTTTGGCCATGATTTGCTACTATAAAAGTTCTCGAGCATCTATCTCATTTATCTGATTTAGCTGACTAATTATTTCTCTAAATGCTAGTTAAAAAATCCGTGGAAATCTTTTAAAAAGACAAGAAGCAATATCTAAACCATTTAAGTGCTAATAAGAGTATTTTATCCAGGCAATAACTTGGCAAAAACCATTTTCACGGTCATGAAATCCGTGATACATTCCGTGAAATCAGCCGTTTTTGTAAACTTCCGTAAAATTTGACTTTGACCGTGAAAATACCATGATTTTAAATACATTTTAGCATATTTTTTCATGGCTACCAAAAATTCATTTTTTGTGTAGATAACTTATATGCTATAAATAAAGCAGCGTAAATACTGTTTAAACAAAGGATAGTAATTGCACTAGCCTATGTAGATATACATAACTAAATCTTAATGTGAAACATACAAAACGCATAGTTGGCTACGAGTTAATAATCTGTGACTGCTGTACACAAGCAACCACACGCTAAGGGTGCACCGCCCCACATAAACTGATAGCCTAGGCTATGTTATAACAGGATACAAGTGGTGATTGCGCGCATGGAGTTTGGTGATAGCTAAAGTCCTGGGATGAGTAGTGGAGATCATTTGTCAACATATCTGACTACTATGAAATGCTTCTTGACAGTAGACCGTTTGTCATGTCGAGTCGTGGAGCGTTGTAGAATTATGAAAGTTATAAACTACATACTATAAATATAAATCCTCACTCGCGGCGCCGAGCGTTACCAAACGCTAAAGCCGATACTTGGCAGCCATCTGTATTGTTGCGATGGAGATCTTAGACCGGTTTACCACTACACGAATAACTGAAACTACAAAAAGGAATGCTGAAACAAAGCTATAACTTGAGCCGGCCATTGAATTGCCGGCGCCATCATAATTTATCGCTTAAATCTTGCACTGCTATAGAGTGATACAATATTATAGACCACCAAATTGCTATGGAATTAATTTAGCCTACTGATATTATATTTATTGACTAAATGTGACCCACCACAGCGAAAAAAGGCGTTAGTCGTAATTCTAGAAAAAAAAAGATATTTGCACCCTTTTGTAGCTCTTTCTTTCTCAGTTTTAGAAAATTTCTTTTATTTTGTTTTTATCTGGTTCTAATCTATAGTTACATGAACTCAAAGTTAATATCTAGGAATAAAATAGTTTCAAAAAAAATTGCAAAAGAAACTGTTCCTTAGTGTTACAACTTATTTACAGATTGGTCACAACTGGGTGATCCTTGAAAAGCGTCTATTGTACAGTGAGTGAAGCAACTTTAACAATGGACACAAAGATTTTATACCAATAAATAACAGGCCTACTTAATGGAATATTAATTAAGGGTATTCCCATCGACTAATCAATTAAGTGTGCTTGAGAAATTCACTTAATTTAACAAAACTTTTGAAACTGTTTTAACCAGTTAATTAAAGTGGTTCACACCCTTTTAAAATACACCCTTTTAAAAATCGAAAAAAAAAATTTTTACTTTTTTGAAATATTAAGGTACAAAACTCCACATTATATTTTTACAATCATGAGCTTTATAAGTAAAAAAAAAAAAAAAAAAAAAATGAAAATATATTGTGGTTAGTGCAATATCTTTGTATTTGGAACCTCTATAGAAACATTATTGCAACTTTTTATAAAAAAAACATTATCTTTTTAAATTCTTTATAACTAAACGTGATTTTTAAGACTCATAAATTTTAATGTGTTTTACTCACAAAAACGAAAATATCTTCAGTTCTATTAAAGCTTTTGTCTTCAACTTTCAAATTATGTTTATTAATATCTCTATGAGGACTGTAAGCAGATTTATAAAACTTAAAGAATAAAGAAAGTAGTTTGAATGTAGTTTGTCAGAACAACACAGGCAGTAAATCATTATCTGTACGTTTAATGCTACTATTTTGGATTTACCCATTATTTGAAAAATAATTTCGTTTGTACCCTGGAGCAACTCTTTTGTTACCATATGGCAAAATATGGTGTTTAAAGCATAAACTTTACTCCAGATATCCTTATTTTAGTAAAGGTAAAATTTTTGACAAATTATGCTGAGTCATTTCATTTTTCTTTTAAGAAGGTAATGTGTTAATAAAAAATTCCATATATAATAAGTTGATAACAAGCTTTGAACCAATATAGATTAAATATTTTATTCTAATGGGGGTATTTCACTTTAAACAAAAAATATAATTGGAGTAAAAAATCGTTGCGAATCGTCTTTTTAACCATACAAAAGAACGGAATTAAACAGAAGTCAGAAGATATATCGATTAAAAGGAATAACTAGACGATTAGGCTGTTTCAAATAAAGAAGAAGAGATATTCGTATATAAAAAAAAAACAGGAAGAAAAAGAGGTGCAATTAACGAAAACATTATTAAACCCTACAAGTGGAGTGAGAGTATTATTTGCATTTTATAAACGTAATGAATAAGAGTGCCAACCATTACAAATTAACAGAACGTTTATTGAAGTATATTGTATAATAGAATATACTGAGGGCGATAAACCAACACTAATAGAACATTTATATTAAAAACGCCGCCCTCGCATTAGCATAACTGAAAATAATCAGTGCCGTCTTTTGCGGGAGAGGGGCAAGTAAATTTGGGTGGTAAGATTTGAGTCCTGTCTAAGCATTGAGGTTACTGCACCGGTGATAAAAAAAACTGCGGTAAAATCAGTAAAATGCGTTTTAACGGTAAATCTTTCGAATTCTGTCAATTTGAGATAATTTCGTTATAATTTACGCAATTTTACATAATTAGAGCTTTTGATAAAAGTTCTATAAACAATGAAATAAACAATGAAGAGAATTACATCTCTGACTCTGATAGGAAATTAGATTTTGCGCACAAAAGTGATTGGGGGCAACTACCATCAGAAGTTTTCAAAAATTTGATTTCTTTGTTTTTTTTAATAATAATAAATATTATTATTAATAATAATAAATATTATTATAATAATAAACCAAAATTTTATGCAGATTTCTAATCTGCAAAGAAACCTACATTTTTCTTAATTTATTCTTAATTTTTGTTATTTAAAAAATATGTTCATAGCAACGCGCGCGCGCAAAAAAGGCAAATGACAAAAAAAAAACAAACAAACAAAAAAAAACAAACAAAAAAAACATTAAAAACTTTCCATGTTTGAAAAAAAAATTTTCTACAACTAAAAAAAAAAAAAAATTTACCTGAAAATTCATAACTCATATTACAAGTAATTTATGCATCATTAAGCTTTAGATATTTATTTAACGTTACTGACGTTTGAACAGTTGAAAGGATTTTCGTGTTTCTCACTTCAACTTTTTCAATTCTTCGATGTCACAAAAAGATTTTCCGCGGTACTCGATCCAACACATATTGAAGTTCGAACCACAAAGCCATTCACAAATATCGTCGATGAAGTTCGTGTCATCATGAAACCTCAGATGTATATTTTTAGCGAGACGAATCCACGGGAGAAAACCTTCGAACTCGTTCTTCGATACAAAAGTTTCATTAATATTTATCACGACCCATTCGATCTTATCCTTAGGTCTTCGGCCATCCAACTTCAATGGATGAGTAAAGTGGACCCAATGCACGTTGGTCGAACATTTGATAAGAATACTTTTCTCATCTTCAGACAAATTCTTTTTAGAAACTTCTAAACGATTCAACTTGAATCCTGTGTCGAGAAATTTTTCTAGGAAATACTTTTCATGTGAAAATTCATGAGCAGTTTTTCCATCGCTTATCGAAATTGACCACTCTCGTTCACCTATCGATCTTTTCAAGTCCTCAGTTACTGATGCTTGTGCTTCAAAGAAGCATTCCATGAATATCTTTCGATTATCTGAAAAAGAATAGAAATGGGATCATTGTCATTAAAATTACTTATTTATTTGCAACAAAACTTATTACCATAACTGATATCTTTTAACCCTCAAATGCTCTTGATTTGATTATGAATGATTTGAATATAAATGATTTTTTAAAAAACGTCAGAAAAAATCATACATTTGTATTTTGATGTCTATTCGCTTAGGAAAATTTAGAAAACGATATTTTAAAGTTATAACAAATATTTTTAAAGAAAAACATGTGTTGTGCATCTGCAACATTATGCATCAAAATTTAATTTTATTGAGAAGTATAGTAATTTTTAAAACACTTGTTTTCCTTATTGTAGCACAGTGCACCCCACATTTCTCACATAAAGTTTGTGCATATCCTTTGCATTTAGGAAATTTACATCTGACTCGTCCGTCAGTCCAAGTTAGCCAATGCCCTACTTGATCAAAGCAAATTTCCTTTGGTGGCGCATAGTGAGATGATCCGCTTTTTTTTTGGCTTCCATCATTTCCTCTAATGCATCATTTCTAGGGCAACCTCGTTTTATGGCATTTCTTTGCCCAATTTTCATTAGACAAAAAAAACGCAGGTATTACAGGATTCAACTAGTTTTTTGTAGTAACTTTGTATTAATTATTTCATTTTTTTCGGAACTAAAAAAAAGTCATTTTTTCTTGGTGATTTTCATAACATTTTAAAGCTACATTAAAAAGAATCCATGAATTTGCTAATGTCATGTCAATTGAATGATAAAAAGACGCATATATCACTTCTTGGTTTTAAATATAATATATTGCCTAGCAATAGATCTAAATCAGCAATCATCAACGATATCAATAGATCAGCTCAATAGAGTTTTTGGCATCCATCAAATCAACACCTCCCATGTGAAGGTTTTCACGATCTTCCAAACAGAAAGCAATATTATTGTTGATTACCCTTAGATCTTATTTATTATTAATGGTATTAACTTACAAATACCAAAATAGTTAACAAATCAAAGGACCGTTACTATTCTACCATCGGGGGGGGGGGGGGGGGGATACAGTCACTTAAATATTACTAACTTATCTGGTCATGAATCAGTGAAGTGTTAGGTATGCCATCACAGGCTTTAAAAATCACAGAAGAAAAGTTGCTAACTGATGAACTGTTTTAAAATTTTGACAAGTGAACAAATAGTGCAAACATTCATAAAAACAGCAGGAATACAAAAATTTTAACCAAAAAATGTAGCAAAAATGCTTACTACATTTATAATAATCTCCTTCAAAAACAATTTCATTCAAGGTCTTTAAATTATTCAATGTATTAAGTTTAATGAAGAATTGTACTTAAGCAATATGAAATGCAACAATTGTAAAAAATGTAATAATGTACTTACCAAAATAATACCAGTCTTTTAGTATATTTTTGGCATCTTTAAGAAAAAGAAAAAATACAATTTTAGATTTCAGAAAGAAAAATTTCCTCGATAAAAAATGTAAACAAAAAGTATATAGAAAAAAGTCAAAAAAAATGGACTGAGAGGAACAAAAATTTAAATTTAACCAGTTGAAATATAGTTCTAACTTTAATGTTAATTACAAAGTAAACACAAATGCAAAAAGTATGTGATGAAATGCAAAAAAAAAGGATAACTTTTATTAGAACTATATTTCATCAATAAAAAGTCTTCAATTTGTAAACAGGAAAATTAAATAAAAATGAAATAATAAAAAGGTGCTACAAAATACCAGTTGAATCCTGCAAAACCTGCGCAAAATCTAAAGAAAAAAAAAACTCAAAACAATTTAAGATGTCAGAAAAAAAAAGTTTTTCCTATATTATTAAGTATTTTTGTTAAGTATTATTATTATTTTTTCTATAACGGGTGAAAACAAAAAGTTGATAGAGAAAAGTCTAATTAAATGGAGTGAAAGAAGTAACGACTTAAATCTAATAGCAAAGTTAAATCAACCAGGTTGGGGACGTTAAAACTTATAGTGAAAATTAGTGTCAATTGACATTAGCTTGATATTTTACTGTTCTTTTTTTTTGTTGTTGGAAAGTTACATATCTTGGCTGTTTAAATAAAAATTGTAAACTCTAAGAATTTTGAAAACATTTAAGTAAATCTTTTTGAAAATGAAGCAATATAAAATTTACACTATTATGAAGAATGAGTTCTTAAGTGGAACTACTGTATTTGGTTCTAGTGTTTCTACACAGCTGACAGTATCAAACTGGTTAAATGAAATTTGAACAGGTAATTTTGACCTCACAAATGAGCCAAACAGTTGCCCAGAACCAAAGAACTATAAAGATGAACTAAAGTTCATTCTTAATACAGACTCATCTCAAAGTGCAAACAAATAATAGTTGAAGTTTGGCAAACAAACATCATTTTTTTATCATTTAGGTAAAGTTAAAATGTTGGCTAAGTGAGTTCTACATGAACTAAATGAAAAACAAGAGCAAAAGTTACTTCCTTGATATTGGTTTTTTGTCACAAATCGGATTCACTTTTAAATTGAATTACCACTTATGATGAGAAATGGATCCAATATGACAAATGAAGATGTTCAGCACAGTGGTTGGACAAAGATGACTTTCTAAAACACACTCCAAATTACAATATTCATCAAAAGAAGCTCCTGGCAAGTGTTTGGTGATCTAGTGAAGGTGTGATCTATTATGATTTTATGAAACCTGGCTCATCATCAACAGCAAAAACATACTGCAACCAACTGGACAAAATGATGTAAAAACTTGAAGAGAAACAACTCAGATTGGTCAACAGATCAACTCTCATTTTATTATATGATAACACCAGACCACACTGCACAAAGACTGTGGCAAAACCACAATAATTGGAGTTGGAACTTCTTCATCATCTTTCATACTCACTAAACCTTCCACTGACTATCACTTTTTCTGCCATTTGAATAACTTTCTAATAGGAAAACAATAACTCCAACAATGTTGTAAAAATTGACCTTTAACGAATCATTGACTCTTGTCTGCTAGGGTTTTATATCACTGGAATAATCTGCAGCTTAGATAGCAAAAGTGTATAGACAACATGAGGACATACTTTGATGGATAAAAAAGTTCCTTATATTTATAAATTATCATCCAAAAACACAACCTTTTATTTCAAAATAAACTTGATGACTTGATATAGCTCACATTTTTGAAGAGGCAAAAAATATATACTTTTTAATGTAGTTCATTATAATAAGATTATTGCAGAAATGGAAACATTCACCATTTTTATTTTTCATCAATAAAAACATTTAAAACATTTTAAAAACAACAAAAAATTGCAGACCATGAAGTAATCACTAAAGTAAGTACTAACTAAGGTACTGTTGGGTTAATTAAAAAAAAAAATACAATTCAATATTTCAGAAAAATACATTTTCTCAATGAAGTCAGAAAATAAAAAGCGGATAAGGAAAGTGAAAAGAATAATAATTAAAGAAATAAATTTATAACTGGTATTTAACAACTAGCCAAAAGTATACATTTTTTTAAACTCCTAATATAATACGTTCAATAAATGACTTTGAACAGTTTTATCATTCACCAATAAAAAAATTTCAACAATTTAAAAATAACAAAATAAAACCTTTCAAACATTTTAACAACAACAAAAAAAAGCAACAATATGAATCTTTAAAGAAATACCAACCATTGAAAGTTTGTCCAAAGTTTTGGGCGTCTTCTTAAAAAAAAAAAATTAATTTAAGATTTCACAAAAAGCTTTCTCTATCAGAAGAATGAAAGCAAAAAAATGGATAGACTAAAGTCAGCACAAATGGTCAGAAAGGAACAGAGAAATTCATTTGGCAGTAACATGATTAAAACTAACATTTCATTACAAGAGAAAAAAATTTTTTTTTGAAGTTGTTCATTATGATAAATGTATTTAATGTGATGGAAACTTTTTACCAAATTAATCTTTCATTGATAAAAGTTAAAAAAACAATATGAAGTTTGAATCATTGAAAAAAGTAAAAAAAAACTAACCTTTCAGTTTTTGTCCTAATTTTTGTGCATCTTCTAAAAAACAAGTACAATTTCTGATTTTACAAAATGAAATTTTACATATGCCACAAATCTTAATTTAAATTTCAGGTTTTACCAACTTAATTATTTACATTTATTAGTTTTTATTATTTAGGATAAAAAAAAATATAGCTTGTAAATATAAATCAGCAAAAGTTTTGGAAATATTTCTTTTTTATTAAAATTAATTCTACCATCATGATGGTAGAATTATAATGATCTTTTGAATTTTTGACTGTTTTGATTTTTATAAATCATTAACATTAGGGAAAAACAAGACCTAATTGTAGCCAAGAATAATATTTAGTAATATTTGGCTTCATTTCATATCTATAAAAAAATTAATATTAATAAAAAAGAAATATTTCCAAAACTCTGAATATTTCCAAAACTCTGAATTCCCTCTGATGCATCAGAGGGAATTCAACCATGTCAAAAACTACTAGACTTTCTGGTTATGAATCAGTGAGGCGTTAAATATGCCAACACAGGCTCTTTTCCCCTATCACGCATTTTAAAATTCACAGAAGAAAAGTTGTTGATTCAAGAATTATTTTAAAATTTTGACAAGTGAACAAGTAGTGCAAACTTTTATAAAAGTAGCAAGACATCACATATTTAATACAATATTTAAACTATTTGTTGTATTTATTTGCTTTAAACTAATAATTGTAATGAAGAATTGTGCTTTAGTAATATGAAAAGCAATAATGAAATGTACTTACCAAAACCATGCCATTCTTCTACCATATTTTGGCCATCTTTAAAAAAAAAGAAAAAAGTACAGTTTCAGATTTCAGAAAAAACATTTCCTCTATAAAGAATGAAAACAAAATTTAAAGAAAAGTTGATACAAATGAATTGAAGGGAAGAAGAATTTAAACAGAAGTATAGTTCTAACTATAATATTAATAACAAGCAAAGAAGCCATATTTTTTGAAGTTGTTTATTACAACAGATGCAAATAAGAAAGAATAACTTTCAATATTTTATTATTTCATCAATAAATTTTTCAATATTTAAATAAGAAAATAAATTTAAAAAAATGAAATAATGGATAAAAAAGTACTAACCAACTCCAATTAATTCCTGTGTCATCTGCAAAAAATCTAAAAAACAAACCCAAACAATTTAAAGTATCAAGAATAAACTCTGTAAAGAAAGAAAACCAAAAAATGGATAGAAAAAAGTCTAAACAAATGGAGTAAATAGAATAATGACTTTAACTTTATTTAGCAACAATATAAATTTATCATTAAATATGAATAATGACTTTAGTTTTATTTAGCAGCAATATGAATTAATCATTAAATACCGTATTGGACAAAATATTTGCAACCAAATAATGCTAATTTAGTTTCTTTATATAAAAGTTCTGCATTTTATCAATTTAGAGAAATAACTATGTAACTGTTTAGAGACAAAGTTCTTCAAGTTTTATTTATCACAAAGTTCATTATTTAAACACAAAAATTAATAAATTAATCAAAAGTATTAAAAAAAGTTGATTTCCTTCTGGACAAAACAAGTGCAACTTGACAAAATGTTGACCAAGCTGTATTTTGCTATCAATATTTTGTGGCGAATCCTTTGTTGTCGATCACAGCCTTGTATCTTCGAGGCATAGATTCGATCAGGTAATCAATGAAGCTTTGTTGAATCGCTGCCCAGGCCTTTTGGATTTGTTCTAACAGTTGATCCTTATTATGAACACCTTCACGATTAATTCTGCGGTTGACGATCTCCCACAGGTTCTCGATAGGGTTGAGATCCGGAGATTGAAGCGGCCAATCCATCACCGATAGGTGGTTGTCTCGAAACCACTGCTTGACTACTCTTGCAGTGTGTTTTGGATCGTTGTCTTGCTGAAAAACCCATTTTATTGGCATATTCCATTCAGCATGAGGTAACATAACATCTTTCAGGATATTTTTATACATGAAACGGTCCATTATTCTATCGTTTTGATGTATTGGACCTAGACCGTTAGCAGAAAAACACCCCCAGACTATTACATTGCCTCCACCATGCTTCACGGTCTTATGGCAGTAACGTAAATTGAGGCATTTTCCGGCCGGTCGACGTACACAGCAAATGCCATTGCTCCCAATGATGTTGAACTTCGATTCATCACTGAACAGGACAGTTCGCCATTTCTGCACATTCCAGTCAATATGAGATGTAGCAAACAGGAGTCTTTTCTTCTGGTTTTTTAGTGAATTCAGCGGTTTCTTTGCAGGGCGTCGAGAAAACAATCCGGCTTCAACAGCATGTCGTCTGATTGTTCGGTCCGATACAGGCAGCTCTAATTGCTTTTGTATCTTGACTGATGATATCCAGGGATCCTTCTTGACGGATCTGACAATCATAGAATTCTCTCTAGAAGTGGTGGAACGCGGTCTTCCACCTTTGTTATCTGCTGCCAACTTCCCCATAGAACGTTATTTGGAACATAGTCTTGATACAGTCCATTTTTTCACGCCATATTTATCACAAATATTTTTTGTGACATTCCACTTACGTAATCGCCAATAATTTTCTTTCTTAGTTCCAATCCAAGACTGTCGGGAACCATTTTTGCACTTGAAGTCATAAAAATGATAAAAATAAATAATCACGCTTCTCAAGTCTTACTGTGTTACAATTACCTTGTGATGATACAATTATGCTCTGTAGAACACAACGTCTTGGTTGGATGTGGACTGTATTGATGTAATGAAACACTTGTTGTATTTCACTTCTTGTATTGATGTTCTTTGATAAAACACTTTGATAAAACTCACTTCGATAAACTGTCTTGATAATACTGACTGATTGACTTCCATATACTGACTGAACTACATGTCAATTTACATGTCTCTTATATAGTAAAATGAACCTGTGTGAACCTGTTCTGGAAGATTCTAGATGCTTCTTTTCGATGCTTCTGGAAGCCTCTGGATGCGTCTGGATGCTTCTGAATGTTTCTGGATATTTCTGGATGCTACTGGATGTCTCCAGATGCTTCTTCTGGAAACTTCTGGAAGCTTCTGCATGCTTCTGGAAACTTCTGGATACTTCCTTTAATTATTAAAAAACTTCCGTGACGTTGACACGGACCAGACTTAAGAAAATGAAACAAACCAAAAAAGTTGCACATGTTTTGTCCGCTGCAAAATGGCACTTGTCAACAAAATTCTGCCTGTATGCTGTCACCTGTCAGCTGATTGCACATGTCATGGCATGCTATGACTCCAGACTCCTTAACTGTTTGCTGTGGTAGTATAGTTCGTTTCGTTTTTAAGACATGTAAAATTAGAAACACTTTTTAGCATTGTTCGATGTTGGCTGCAAATGTTTTGTCCAATACTGTAAGTACTAACCATTCACTATTTGCTGAAATTTTTGTGCATCTTCTAAAAAAAAAATTAAAAAAAAATTGAAGATCTTACAAAAAGCTTTCTCTCTATGAAGAATGAAAACAAAATATGGACAAAGTGTTTTTAAGTAAATAATTACAAATGCTTTTAAATAATAAAAATTTTTACCAGGTTAACCTTTAATTGATGAAAGTTAAAAAAAAAGTCATTATAAAAGAATTAACCATTCAGTTTTTGTCCTAATTTTTCTGCATCTTCTAAAAAAAAATACAATTTAAGAATTAAAAAAGTAATTTCTTTACAAAGAATGGAAACAGAAAGTAGATAGAGAAAATGTATGGTGTGAGAGGAACAAAGATTTAAATATAATCAGCAGAAATGCATTTACAACTGTAATATTAATAACAAACAAAACAACCATGAATTTTTTTGAACTGTTTATTACGATTACTAATTGTTTGTTACGATTACAATTTAAAATTGTTTGTTATGAATGCAAAAAAAAAGAAAACTTTTAGGATTTATCCTTCATCAATTTTATGCTTTGCATCTCTTATATGTATATAAGAAAAAAAAAAAAAGAAATGAAACGATCATTAAAAAGATACAAATAAATACCAATTTTTGATTCTGGAAGAACTTTTTGTATTTCTTGTATAAAATCTGAAAAAAACAAAACAAACATTGTTCATTAAAAATCAATGAATAAGATAGGAACTTTTTAAACATTCGGCAGTTTTCATCTTTCATCAATAAAACAGTTTTTAATTTTTTAACAAAACAAAAACACGAAGTAAATATTAAAATATTTACCACAATCAATTAGCTTTAGTTGTTGTTTTTGTGCATGATCTAAAAATAGAACAACTTAGATTTCAAAAAAAGATTTTTTTCTGTAAAGAAGAAAAAAAAAAAAAAAATGTGGATAGAGAAAAGTCTAAACAAATGAAGGATGAGAAACAATTTAAATATAATTAGCAGAAATATATTTGCAATGACCATACTAACAACCAAAAAAATATACAGACAGTTTTTTAAAGTTGATTGTTGAGTGCAATAGAGAAAAAGAAACTTTCACCAACTTTATTTCTCATCAATAAGTTTTAAACTATTTAACAAAAAAACACAATCAATATGAAGTTATAATCATTCAAAAGTTACATACCAAAACCTCCTTTTGGAATTAGATCTAAAAAAAAAAAAAAATCTGTAAACTGGCTAGAGAGCTTATTTTCCTTATTTTAAGGAAAAAATATGCACTTAAAAATACATAAATTAGGTCAACTAAAACATGTTAAAAAATGTTAAAAGATAAAACCTTGATTACGGACATTTTGAATGTTTCTAACAACATAAAATCATAAAAAACTTTGTTTCAGTATGCTTTTCTTTTCAATTAAAATTTGAACAGCAGTAAAAGAGAAGTTAAAATTTTTTAACAAAATTTAAAATTCAATTTCTTTGCTGAATTTTTTCTCTTTTGGATTCCTTACTCAAAGTTGTATAAAACAATACCATAAGTAAATATAGTTAGTTATATAAGCAATAATATAAGTTATATAAACAATATGTTTGAGGACGCAACCTTCAATTTTTGGATCATTTTTATTAAAAAATTTTACACACATAAGAATCACATTCTTAAAAACCTCTCTTGGTTTTGAGCTCCTCCCTGACCACATTTTTGATGGCTCACTCACAGAGAGCTCCTTAGCTATTCTCATAACTGACCTTACTGGACTCTGAGAAATTCAGTACTTGAAAGCCTTGATCAGCTGAGGTGTATGTATAACTATCAAAATGCCATGTAGTTATTTGATGTCAAATTAAGACTGTTATTGATGTTGAAAGAGATCATATTGAATAAAAAGGTGGAAAATGTATTTCTAAATGGTTTTTACTTATTAAATTTTCCCCTCTTGATTCAAGTCTCTAAATATATTTTTAAAAAAACAATTTTTTATGAAATTTACAATCACATACAGCGTCACATACTTTAACAACATGCAGAATAAATTATTTTCCAGTAAAGTAAAGATGCTTTGATTTGAAACAATCTGGAGATTAAAACTTTGCACAACAAAAAAAAAACTTGAATCACATTAAATATAAATTCTAAAATGTAAGAACAAACTTTAAATCTAGATGGAATTTTTAGCTTAGATTCATAGAAGTTACAAATACTGGAACAATACCCATAGACCATATAATCACTGTGAATTCACATATTAAATGAATTTAAATAGATATCTTTTATGTATCAAATATATGATTTTATATATAACAAATAAATTCATATAAATTTAAAAAGTAGAGTAAAGAACAGTGAACTTAACTTACCACATATAGAAATAAGCAATGAATCCCTTCTTTCATTTGAATTCATCAAGTTAGGAAGAAATTTTATAAAAGATCTTTCATTTTCATTTGTTAGCCCACATATCATAGGCAAACAACTATACAACCTTTTGTTCTCTATAATCTCTTTAGAACTCAAATAAACATGTGCATATACAGAAGCACAAAACTCCATCAAAGTGAGGTGCACAAACTGATATTGATAACCAAGTTGAGATTCAACTTTTTCAATAAAACCCAAATAATCATGTTCTTTAAAACCTTCAACATATTCATCAATTTCCCTTTGGGAAAAAACCACTTTACCTTGATTAAACATATGCCAAGCAACTTTACAAACTCTTAATATAAATTGTTTGTTGCAATCACTTTGCATCATCTTATAAACTGGTTCATTGTTTTTGTTAATGTGTTTTTGCAAAAAGTATAAAAAAGTACAACAATACAACTCTGTCAAACTCAAGAATGAAAAAGAATCACTTAGTATGGGTGTACCAATAATTGTGCACATTGCAGATAGATTAAACGGGACAGATGCCATGGCTTTAGCAAAGCTAGATGATTCAAGAACACTTTTTACAGCTTTTTTATCATGACTGAACTTTTCAATGTAATTGTTTATTCCGTCATCATTAAAACCCATTATCTGAATGGTTAACTGATCTGCACATTCTGTCACTTTGTCTCTGTACTGAAGTACAGCTCCAACTCTTCCAGCAACAATACGCTTGTGTTTTTTAACATCCAAAGCATCTGCTAATGCATTAACAATGGGATGTTGGTTTGGATTTAGAGGATCGTGTTTTATCAATTCATCTAAATAAGCAAATTCATCCAGTCCATCTATCACAAACAATATAGAAAAACACTCAAGAATATTGTAATCCTTAAAAATGTCTTTGTAGAAAACATTCAGCAACTCATTGAGGTTACTTATACTTTGGTATTGATTTAACTTTCTGCATTCAAGGTGAATTACAAGATCCACATTTTGCCATAAAATATTATTGGCCCAGTCAAGTAAACATTTTTTGAGTAGCCAGGTTTTTCCTACTCCAGCAATACCAGAAATCAAGAGTAAAGATCTTTCTACTGAAAACACTTCCTCGAAATCAATAGGTTTATAGCTTATTTTATTCTGTAGAAATGACTCTGGCTTGACAGTAGTAACATAATCTTTTTCCACTTCATCAGCATTAACTAGAATCAATTCAACAAACTTATTTAAAAGCTCAACTTTAGTGGGGTTTTTTACAATATGCACAAGTTGATCAATTTTTCCATAATTTGCAAGATAAAGCATTTTGAGTGCATCACGCATTTCTAAAAGTATATAATTTGAAAATAAAGAATAAAATGTTATACAAGTTGTACAATAATTTCAGTATATAAATGAACTCAGTATACATGTAGTATTTACAGTATACTTGTAGATTCAGTATATAAACGAACTCATACATTTCTAACAAAGTAACTTAACATAATTTTACTAATATTTATTGCAGAAACCAGGAGAAATCAATATTAAGTATATTAAAATAAATCAATAGCCATAATAATTAAAAGCAGTAAGATTATTACTGATCTAAGTCGATAAAAAAAACTTAAGCATTTTGAAATTATATGGCACTTTCTAACAATGCTGCAAACACATTAATATCTACCGAATACACCTAAACTTTTGCTCATTGAATATGATCTTTTCTGAAGTTGTAAAATTACTTAAAAAAAGCTAGCTAGGAAAAATTAGTAATTTAGTATTCAAGTGCCATTCTTTTTAGTTGCTCTAGTTAAACTTTTGGGGCTGCCACACTCCTAAGCAAGCTTACCTGTATAGACTTAAAATAGATTCTCAAAAAAGGTTTAGCATATTTCAGATCAAAAGCTTGTTTCATTTTCATTCTCTTTAAAAAAGACAAAAAAAAACCTTTAAGCTTCTAAGAATACAATCTTATATTCATAATTATCTGGAGATAAAACAATCTTTTTTTAATGATTAAAAGTAATTCAGAAATTAATTTAATTAACAAAAAGTTTCACAGATCAAATCACTTACCCAACTTATATTCCTCTTTATCTGAAAATTAAAAAAAAAAGGTCATTTTAACTTTTCAAAGGCGTAAAAAAAAAATATGCAAAAATGAAAGGAAAACAACGTAACAAAAAGAATTATATTAATTAGAAAATTTAGCTTTCTTTAAATTTTTGTTCAATTTGTAATTCTTATCTGAAAGACAAACAAAAACTATGAGAAACCCACCCAAGTAGGCTATTTCTTTTAAGACATCATTTCTTTCCATAACATTTAGAGAATTCTGAATACAAGCTCTGTAATCATGTGGGTGTTGTTGATAAAGTT
This sequence comes from Hydra viridissima, assembly GCF_058129835.1. NCBI lineage: Eukaryota > Metazoa > Cnidaria > Hydrozoa > Anthoathecata > Hydridae > Hydra > Hydra viridissima. The sequence continues at coordinate 1,398,348 of NW_028324315.1, forward strand.
TCTTTAAGAAGGTTTGAATTTTAGACTTTTCTCCTGTCAAATCATGATCTATTTGATCAATAACAGCATCCACACCATTAAAACCAGTGCCACGTGCAAATATTTTCCAATCTAATGCCACTTTATCTGTTATAACATTCACTACTTTTTCATCAATACCTAAATAAAAGTTATTTATTTCTAGGAAAATAAATATTTTAAATGATAAAAGAAGTCCGCAAAGCTTGTAAAACTAAGAAGATTTTATGCCAAAGTATAGACCTAGATGGGAAGATTGCATGCATATAAACCAAACATTCCTTGGGAAATTTTCTGAATGGTTAAGTGAGTGCCTAAAATTCTTACAATAACAAGACAAAATTCTTTCAAGAGTCAAATTTACTGAACTATTTGCCTTTAATGAAATTTTGAAAAAAAAAAAAAAAAATATCCTAAAGAAAGAATTTTGTTTTGTATTAGTAGTTTTTACACATAAGTTTTTACACAAATTTTTACACATAAGTTTTTACACGTAAGTTTTTACACATAAGTTTTTACACATAAGCGTGCTGTACAAAGTTTGTTTTCCATGAATATATTGAGAGAGATCTTGTTGACCAGGAATTATCAAATGTTAAGAAATATGAAAGAAATCTATAACAAATCCACTATTTGTAACATAAGTATATCAAGCAATTAAATGAACTTGTTTTCATTTAACAGACTCAATTGGAAGCATGTGTTGTATAATAATCATTAACATAATTAACATATTAAAAAAGGGAAAGTGTTAAGTAATATAAGGGAAGTATTACAAACACTCAATTTTTAAAAATGACTCCATATATGAGTGTTAGCTTTTTTCAGTATGACTAATAAGGTTTTGCTGAATGATTAATCATTTTTTTCTCTTCTTAGTTGACTTATAAGTTATGTAGTTTTTCTTTTAAATTCATATTTTCTGCAGTGGAAAAGGTTGTGTAAACCATTTTTACTTAAGCAACCATTTTTTCTTCTAAAATTTCTTCTGAAACTTCTTCAATTTCTAAAGGGTGCAATCTAGATAAAATCTGCCAGAATCATGATAACTTTAACTTATTCTTTTGCTAAACACCTGTGTTAAATGTTTACCATATGGGAATAATGTAAACCTGTACCTTATAAACAGTGTGTTCATCTCTACTAATTTAGAGCAGTTTTTGTTATGAAGTGGAATCTACCAATAACATTTGTTTAGATTTAGCTTTATAAAAATGCTTGCATCTCATAGCTGAAATTTTTATAAAAGTTGATAATTGGTAGTGCTCTCTTTTCATCAATTTGTCTCTTGGATCCAGACAATTATAATTGTCAACTTGTTTTTTCCACTACCACTAAAGAATTTACCCATTCTGTTGGTTATCTGACTGGTAATCACTACAATTTTTTTCATCTTATCCAAGGATTATTTTTATTTTATCTCTCAGGATAATTCAAATTTTTTTTTAAGGATGAATAGCAAATTTCAAGTCAGCCTTTAATTCCTTGTGATGTTCAGTTAAAATCACCACTAATCAATTAAAAACTTTTGGATATATTTGTAGTTCTACTTAACATGCTTCAAAAGTTAAGTAAAATTGTACAATTTGTATAATTCCAATGTTTTCCATTAAAATTTAAACTTCTTTAAGTTCTCATCCATGTTGTCCTTCAACATGTAATACTTTGTTCTTAATAGATTTTGTTTCTTCTTTTATCATTTTCACTATATTTAACAGTTTGATATCTTGCAATTCTTGATTTCAACACATTGAACTTCATATTTTATAGTTTTTTTAGCAACACGTTTGTCGCTTCCAGAACTGAAGCAGTGTTTCCACCATAAACACGCAGTGTGATGCTGGTATAAGTGAGTTCATTGACATACCAGTTGATCGTAGCCCTTTTTTGACATAGTATCAATTTCTGCTTCTATGTCAGTTTTTCTTTTCAGAATTGTTGTTATTTTGAAATGTTATCCAAATTTTTTCTTTTTTTAAATTTGTGTCAACCAAAATCACAGCTTAAATTAGATATTCAGCAGTGTAAACTTCATATATATATTTTGTTTTGCAGTAGTTCACCCAGTGATTTCTCTTGTTACATTTGTGGCATGTTTGACTAAAAAAAGTATAGTTTTATTTGGTTCATGTGTTCTGTTGCATTTCTTGTACATCTTTGCCTATCTATAAATTTTTCCTCTCATTTTTCTTTTCCAGTTTAACTGACTTGACTCAATCTGATCAGCAATATTTTGCCAGCCAATTTGATTATTTGTCAACATAATGAAGATTCTCTTGACTTGATTCCATCCATTATTTTGTATTATAAGAAATCATCTCAGATGTTTTTTAAGTCCACATGATTGAGCCAAATTCTTACTTCAGTTACATAGAAGGTCTACAATTAAATTATATCTTGTTTTTTGTAAGAAGCACCTTTTGTAAAGAGCTTTTTTTTGGAGAGCAATATTCTTCGAATTGTTTGAGCAGTTCTTGTAAACTGTAACCTCACCAAACTCCCCTTTACTATTATTTTTTTTTTGTTTCAAGTTCAGGTGTCATATCCTTTATCAATGATAAACAAATAATGTTGAGCTTTTTTCCTCTGAACAAATTTTCAGATATATCTTTTAGATGCAACTGTATCCAAATACTTTTACTGAAATGTCTTCAGTTTCTGTACCACGCTATGATTTAATGTTTTATTACAGATTAAAGACTTCTCTAAGCTAATGTTTTTTTGTATTTTATAACTCAGCATTCTAGCATAAATATAATTTGCAAAATTACTTCATATGTAAGTAAACCAGACTACAAAGAGTTTATACACCAGCCAAACTCACACCTAAATGTGAACTAACTTGAATTGCACGAGGAAATATTACACAATATATATATATATATATATATATACATATATATATATATATATATATATATATATATATATACATATATATATATATATATATACATATATATATATATATATATATATATATATATATATATATATATATATATATATATATATATATATATATATATATATATATATATATACACACATATATATATATATATATATATATATATATATATATATATATATATATATATATATATATATATATATATATATATATATATATATTTACGTACATTATATACATACCATCATAATTCAAAGAACTTGTTGGTGATGTATTAGGGTCAGTACCAGTATAATGACCATCTTGAGAGTCAATTATAATTTGTTTGTTAACTGTTTTACCTGAAGTGTTCCCCATTGAACCTGGTGTGTCAAAAGAAAGTTATATAAAACATCATTTTACTTTTAACATAAATAAGAAAACAGGAATTACAGCAATGGAAGCATTTTAAAAATTTAGTAAAAATGAATCAATCATGTAAAAAGGAATCAATTATGTAAAAAGTAATTATGGGAACTTTCACATTTTCAAGTTCAAATTTTATTTTAAATGAGTATTTGCGTAAGAGGTAAAGATTTTTATTCCTTAATGTTTAAATAAGCAACAGCTAAAAACATTAAACTATCAGAAAAAAAAAATCATAACAGAGGTCTTCTAGTCAGCAAAAAGTAACTTGCGTAGATTGATAATATGGACTAAGTTCCACAAGAAATAATGAGCACATTCCACAAAAGCTTTAAATGAACACACAATAAAAAGATTTATCATATTGATTGCTTTGCATTTCAAACACAAATAAAATGCCAGCAGTGCCCATAGCAACAGGGATTCTAACTGATGACAGTCATTCTTGATAAAATTATAATATAAAGAATTAAGATTTTATTTATAACAAGAAACAATTCCTTACAGTAACAAAGCAAATAAGAACAAAACCATCGGTCAAGATAGAAATGGTAGTTCACAATCCAAAGTTGATGTTTTTGTTGTAATCAGAGTTTTCTCTAAAAAGAGAGTTATTACCAAAATTAATATTAATATTAATATAATTAATAGACTTATGAAAGTTATTTTAAAAAGATATTGCTTCTCATAAAATTCCCAATAAAAATTAATTTGCTTACTAACTAATATGAAAAGAAAATTTCACAATAAGTATAAAATGTTTTGGTCTGTAAAGCTGTGCATTTTAAAGAAACTCTAAGCCTTGGTCTTAGAACAAAGAACATTATCCCATAGAGCAAGATATAAGTCCTGCGACCAATAAAAAGATAAAAAAATAGAGTTTGTTGTAAAGGTTGAGTGTAGTCAACATCAAAAACTGCCAAATCAACACTTACATCAGACATTGATAAAATACAAAAGCAAATATTCACAAATTTTCTGTAATAACATAAAATCATTTTATACAAACCAGCAAAAATAAGTTGTTTTTTTTTTAAAATAATTATGATTTTCTTCAGCTAAAAGTTGAAAACAAGTTATTATGGCTTACATTTTTTTTGTAGTTATTTTAATGTTTTTCAAATAATTTTCAAATAATGAACTTTTCTGCTCTTTCTTTGTTCTTTAATTCAAAAAAATTTCTTGATGATATAGTTAATAAAAAAACTTTGTGATTTATTGGTTTCTTATCTTTTCTTAATGTTAACTTAACAAAAAAATGGCAGTTTTTTTCAAAAAAATCAAATTTTCTCTGTGTATAACATAAATCTGAGCTTACTGAAATGGCATGTTATTTTCAAAATTTTAAAATGATAGTTTTAGATTTTTTAAGACTTTTTAAGGGTGATTTGAATAGTTTGAATAAAATGACATTTTTGAAAGGGACTTTGTATTCTTAAATTTATATTTTGCTTCAAAAACGTTTAAAAAATATTTTCTTTCTTTTAATGGTTTTATTTTTAATAATGATTTAAAAATATTCCCAAATTAAAAAATGAGCCATCTTAATGTAATGTAAAACATTAAATGTATCTCGAAATACACTTAAAAGAACTCATAGTTCATTCAAATTAATTTACACATTTGTGGAATACTAAAAATCAAAGTATCAAAAAAATTAAATTAACAAAACAACAAAGAACAAAACTTCTGTAAAATCAAGAAGATTTTTTTATTTCATAATAAGTTTTGACCTTTTAACAAAGATTTTACTATGCAATGCTTGTGCAATTCTAATTATGCAATCCTAATGCAATGCTTATGCAAGTATAAAATATGGATAATAACAGAATGTTTTAAAAGAAGTTACTCTTTATTGCAAAATTAAAAAAATCTTTCAAAAAAAAGACAGGTCAGAAAAAAAACTAACACTGTAATATATTATTAATATCTTGCTATCATTAAGAAAAAGATAAATAAAACTTTTATAATTTATGCTTTAATAAAATGTCATATATTATTATTTTTAATTTAAAAAACAGAACTTTGAAATTGAGATGAAAGTAAGATAATTTGTATCTTTTTCTATAAATTATAAAAATAATTTGTAAATCAGACTGTGTAGTTTAAAGGTATATAATGTAACACTTTAAATTTATCCATTATTAAAAATATATAGATTGCAAAAATATCTCATTAAAGATAAGTATAATATAAAAAACCTTTTAAACTTATAATACAACAAAAATATTCAAATTTAATTCAAATAGAAGCAACAAATTATTGAGTTAACCAAAATGAAATGAAACTGAAAGTTAAAATAAGGCAAGTACAGTTTGGTGCACTTATTCAATTTTCTATGAAATTTCTGGACAAGATTTCAAAAAGCTACTTTTTTGAAGGTTTTTTGCCTATAAGAAGCAAACTTTTTATTGATACTGACGTAAACATAAAAGACAACTATAAAAGTATGAAGACTTAATAAATTTAAAAAACAATAAATAAAACTTAAGTTATAAGAATAAAAGATTTTCTTTTTCATCACATTTTTTTATGTGGAATTTTTAAAACTCATTTAATAGATTTAATCTACATAAATCCCTTGAGTATGTATAAATATGAAGCCACAAATATAAGGGGAATATAACAGATAGTGTGTAAAGTTTATATAGTGTTTGAAATTTATTTACTACACACATTTTAAAACATTCTTGAAAAAACTCATTTACAAATGCATGTTGGAACATTGTAACTGGTAGAAACAACAATCTTAAAATACAAAATCCTAAAAATTTTATAACAGGCTGAATCAACATACGCAATATCAATCAATCAATCAATCAATCAATATATTTCGTGTTAAGGATGTTACAAAAAACACAGGTCATTGCAAATAGTAATTCACTAATAAAACGCAATGACCTAAACAATATAAAGAAAAGACAAGAGAAAAACATAAGAAATAAACTAGTCACATAGTAAAAGTAGAACTTTACAAAAATTTATAAGTAACACTTATAAAACAGACTTTTAAAAGAGTTAAAATATAGGTCAAATAGTTATTATAATGTATTCACATATACATACATATATACACATATGCACAAATAAGAACTTACAAAATGTACATAAACATAAAGAAAAATGTTATAGAGGTAAAGAATAAATTTAAGCATAACTTTTTAGGTAAAAAGGACGGAGTGAATTTAAGAACAGATTCTTGTATTTAAGGATAAAATCTGTTTTTAGTAATAACAACAACAAATAGAAACTTATTTAGCAATAACAAATAGAAACTTTCAAAACTCTTTGTAATTTCTGAAATGAACTTGTAAAGTAAATGAATAACAGATTATCGAAATTGTGGGATAAATAAGTTCTAGCATGTTCCATAAGTATGTTTAAACTAAAGAAAAAGACTTTTAAGGAATAAAACGAAGAGATTCAGTTGAAAATAGGAAAAGCTTATAGAAACAAACATGCGATAATTTAAAGCAAATTACTAATGATTATTTTTTCCATCTTTTCACAATTTCACAAACTGGAAGTTTTGTGATATTTGCTGAAATATTTATCAATTACTTTATTGATTTACTATTATGTTTATATAAATTTAGTTAAGAAATCACATATGAAGCTAATTACTTCCTAAAGTCAAAAATGAGAAACGCTATTTCAAAACAACTTACGACAGAAATACTTGAAAAAATTTTTGATTGTTTATTTTACTCAAAGAAAATAGTTAAGCCGAATCTGAAACCGAAAGTAAAACTTTTTTCAGGGTGTTATAATAGTAGCCTAAATAACCTATAGGATGCAGGAATGGTTAATAACCTAAATAACCTATAGAATAGTAAATATTTCGAAATGATTACTTGTAGTCGGTATAGTTGATAATTGCCATTTTAATTTTTGATAAATCGATATGCAACGCCGTTTGTTTTTTTAAAGAATAATTAAAGAAAAAATTAAAGCATTTAATTCAATAATTATGATATATTTTGAAACTAAATCATTACATAGAAGTCGCTGTCATATACAAATATCAAATGTCTTTATCAATAGGTTTTAAGCAAGGTCATGGTAAAAAAAATGGGCTCCTGTACTTTTTTAACCAAAGCTTTGGAGCAAGCAGGGCTGTGGAGTAGGAGTCGTGGAGTCGGAGTCGTGGAGTCGGAGTCGTGGAGTCGGAGTCGTGGAGTCGGAGTCGTGGAGTCGGAGTCGTGGAGTCGGAGTCGTGGAGTCGGAGTCGTGGAGTCGGAGTCGTGGAGTCGGAGTTGAGGCTCATTTTGGCTGGAGTCGGAATCGGATACCCAGACACAATGGCAATTGTAGTTTGCAACAACTGGAGGACAAGGAGTTTGACATGTTATCTTAAGGTCTTTAAAACAGTGATAAGCAATAGGGTATTTTGCTGCTTATCACTGAGAATCATAAATCATCTCCCTTGCGCTCTCCTCTACCATCCCTTTAAATAGATAACTTTATGATGCCGCAACTCCCGACTTAAATTGTCTGACACTGTACTGCATATTCTTATTAGAAAGCTAGGCGTGTCCTACCAAGCATCAAAGAGCTAAAGAATATTAACTTAAAGAAGAACAAGTTCTTTCTGTCCTACTGACAATATTTCAAACGTGATTTTGACAAATTCACAATGTTATTAGCGACTGCATAAGAGTTTATTGAATAACAAGATTTCAGAAAAGTTGTTTGTTCTGAAATTGTTTTCTAATAAATATTGTTTAAAGCACTAAGTGGTTGGATTATTTGTATCATAGTGATGAAATAGCGAATGTTAACATTTTACTACAATAAATTTGTTGTTACAAGTTGGTTACTTATGAAGGAATAGGAGTCGGAGTCGGAGTCGGTCCATAATAAAATCAAGGAGTCGTAGTCGGAGTCGGAACAGCAGCTTACCGACTCCACAGCCCTGGGAGCAAGTGTTGGTTAACTATATAATCAGCGCATAAAGGAGACCTCATCCTGTCAACAAATACACTATCATGTCATATAAGCCCAGTCTATTGTCAGATGAACATTTGATGGGGGAAATATACAGCGATAGACCCAAACAATTTAGTAGATCTGGGTCGTCAAAACACGGAGATAAATGTTTTGTGAAAAGTTTTAGTTTTTTTATTTTACTACTAAATTTTTTATTTACAAATTATTGATAATAACATTAGCAACTTCTTAATTTAATAATACAATTTCTAATAGGCCTATAATTACATATTAATTAATTTATTACATTTTAAAAGTACGCTACTATATTATTTTTACCAATCTTTTCTTAGGTACAAAATATTTATGGCGAGGCTTTGTAACATAACTACACGTATAATAAAGTAACTGAGTGGCAACCAACGCACGGTGAGGCAAAGTCAAAAAAAAGCTGGCAAAAAAAAAAAAAAAAAAAAAAAAAAAAAAAAAAATAAAGCTAGCAATTAATAAATTGAGTTATAATGTAACTAATACCACCAGAAAACTGGAATTAATTGCTTTTTGATTAACTTTTAACGATTCACCAATTTTTGCACCTTTTCTTGAGACAGATTATCTTATTTTTTATTGCAAAACCCGCGTACAAGATGTTCGCTTTAGTGTCACTCTTTTAAGGTTGATGCGTAAAAACAGTTCAAAATTTAATTTAAAGACATGTTTAAGATATTTGGTAACTATAAACAATACTTTTGAAACTGCATTCTGATTTTAGACTTTCATTCCTAAGATCTTGAAAAGAGTACCCCATATTTATTTTTTAAAATTTGTTTAATCATGAGTTTGGTTAAAAAAATAACAGGTTCCACTAGGTTCCATGGTAATTTTAACATTTTCCCATTAAAAGGTATATATGAAAGCAAAAAAAAAAAAAAAAAAAATAGTTGCCCGAACTTTCCCCAGTTCAATAAACAACCTTTTGAAATAAGTCAAGTTTAAAATTTCATGTTAATTATTTTTCATACATTTTTCACACTACATTAGCACTACAGAAGTATTTTGTCGCAACTCAAAAACTAACCTTCAAAAACTCTCAAACAAATCATGCTAAATTTCAAACATCAAAAAACAAAAGTTTCATGACTTGACTGCCTACTGCCTAAATTAAACGTTTAAAAATAAAACTTTTATACAAAATAACGAATAATAGTTCGTTGCTTACTTTCATCATGAAAAGAACACATTTAGTTGCTATCATTCAAGATTTAGGAATTAATCATGATAATGCACTTGGGGCTGTTCTTCTTGAATTTCATAGATTGGAAGGTGTGACCATGGAAATATTGATGAACCTAAAATAAATCTCAAGAAAACTTTATCAATATTTAATTATAAGTTCAAATCAAAATTGCTAAAACAATCAAGAACCTTCTCAAGACTTCTGGAACACTATCAAATCTGTTTGGATAAAGAAACAACAGTTCACAGAAAAGACGTTGGTACAGCTCCAGGTAGAAAGAATAAGAACTGGGTAGATCTAAGTGAGGGAAGCACAACATCTGAGATAGTAATAAATCAATTAAATTCATACCAATTCAAAAAGTAGTTTAGTCACATAAATGTTAAATATTATCTTTTATAAGGTTACCGAATCGGCTGAACATCCTGTGAAGCATTGGCATTAGTTTCAATAAGAAAAATCTGGAGATCTTACTAAGAAAGATTTTGCTTTTGTAATGAAAAATGCTACAAATCCTGGCAAAGTTAAAAGCTTCGAGGTTGGTTTTCGAATAAAAATGAACCTTGAGCTTTAACTTTATTGTGATCTTTCTGAGGAACAGCATCAAATTATCAGATATTCATCCATAATACAGATGAAAGAATGAAAGAAAGAAACGTTATCCTAAGGGTGTAGTTCTGACAGAAACATCTGCTTTAACTCCTTTACTGAGTATGTTTAATCATACTCCGATAAGGATACTGTCTTTTATTGAATATCAAGACTCTGTAAGAATATTCGGTAAGAGTGGTGGTGGAGGTGTTGGGGGGGGGGGGGAAGGTTTGAAGGTTTACTTTACTTTAAAAGGGGTTTTGATAGTGTCTTCAAAGTGCGCTTAAACAAAAAAATACTGATACAAATATTGACGAGACTAAAGCCCAAGTTAACGAGCAAAGTCTTTTTCAGACAGCTATTGTTCCACTTAAGTTTACAATGATGAAGGAGATTGTATGGTGGAATAAGAAGCCCTTTAGTACACATTATTGTAGACCCCTACAGTATCAAAAAGAAACGAAAAAGTTGATAAGAAATGAAGCTGAAAATGAAAAGTTAAATGAATTGACTGGTCGAGTTTGAGGTAAAGTTAGAAGTAGCTGAAGGCAGTCCTGAAAATATTAGTTTCATTAACCGCCTTAGTTTCATAAACCACAAATCTGAAAATGGAAAATCACGTCACGTACAATTTATTTAAAAAATACGAGGTATAGATTTTTATACGTGGTATTAAATGATATTTGAGATCGAAGAATCCAAATTTTTTATTTAAATCATTATTTGCGCGCGTAAATGACATTGAGACACGTACTCACGCTTAATGCGCGTCTTGGGTACGCGTAAATTTTTTATCTAACGACAAATTTAATTTTTCTGACACAAAAATATTAGAATTGATGTATCACATGTTTATATTTGGTTATATCATTTTTGCCGTTTTTCACATTTCTGACTCACTGTGCAACGTAATGTGCCACAACGTTGTTAAACAGTGGTTCGCGGACATTAAAATCAACTTGGCGCAGACTAGTTAGGTATCCTATATAAACCCAAACGCAATTTTAAATTCAATGAGTATAGGTTTCAATTTTCACCTAAAACTGAAAAAATGCTCCTTATGCCACGGCAGCTAAAGACAAAGAAAAAATTAAACTTTTAGGTATGTAAATTTATATCAAAGTTATTGCTTTTCTTTCTATTATTTCTTTAATGGTTTTTTTATTTATAATATAGAACTGTAAATTGCTTAAATATTAAATATCTTTCAGCATGATAGCTTGGCATGAGAGTTTAGCATGATAGCATGATAGCTTAGCCTACTAATTTTTCTTTACAATTTTCTTCGCCCTTTTTTACAGCCAATATTAGTGCTAACGGATCTCTTCCTCCCCCGCTTATTATATATATATACTAAACAGAGAATCCCCATGAGTGTATACTAGTCATTTCCAACAAATTTAGTGGCTGCTTGTTAATCTGCTACAGGTTATATATAAACCATGAAGTTCTCTATGAATAATTATGCAACGGTTTTGACCAGTGTGTGACAGATAATAATACTCAGAGACCAGTTATTGTTTGGACCGACAAACATAATAGTCGGATACAATTTTATTTAGTGAAGAAGCTAGCAGATTTATAAATAGTTTTAATCCTTATTCCACCGAACACTACTCATATCAAACTTGGCATGGGACTATTTGGCCCCATGAAGAGTGGCTGGAAGAAGGTTAAGGACGCTTTCCACCTCGCCAACCCTAATGAATAAGTTTCAAGTGAAAATTTCTCAATACTTTTCATACCATTCTATACCTAATGCATGACTGTTCCAAAAAAAAACAGCTTTTGAAAGATGCGGTGTGCACTTATTCAACGCATACAAGCCAGACTATTCCAAATTCAATTTATATAAAGTTCATTCTGCTGATGCGAGAATTTTCGAAGGAGCACTGCAAAATGGATATGAGGAGACAGCAACCTAGGTTGATCGTACAATGCAAGTAGATGGTTGGACTCAAACTGGCACTAGTAACTTTTTAGATGATGTAGGCATTGGTCTTAATTTTAATGACTGCTCAGGTGCTGGACTCAGCATATACTTGTAAGTAATAAACTTGTTAGTATACATAAATTTACTAAGCTAGTATTATATAAATCAAAAATATTTAAATGTAAGAATAGGTTAGTAAGCTAGGTTTGATACTTTATTTGTAATAATAAAAGTAATTAGTGAATTAATTTTCATTATTATTTTATTCCAACTTTCATTATTATTAAATTTCATCAAGTAAAAAATAATTAGCCACTATGTGATGTAGCAGTTGTTAGAACACCTAAACCAAAGAGAACTGGTATAAATCCTACTATGCTTCACCATAAGTATTTCCCTTCGCCAAAAAAACTAACAGGTTAGAATTGAGAACAACCTTCGCCAACAAAACCAACTGGTTAGAATTGTCGCGGAAGGGTTGCACTCAGTGGTCACTAATGATATGGTTGCTTGCATGCTGGAGCAAATGCATGGTGAAAAGAAACGGCTAAAAGAAGCCAAAGAAGAAAGAAAAAATAAACGCTTGCCTACAGCAGCAGCTAAGAAAAGCAAAACAGTACTGGCAAAGAAGAAGCTAATGTCATCCAGCTAAACCTAAGAACAAGCCTTAAAATAAAAAGCCATTTATGCAATACACTTCTGATTCTGGTAAAAACATCATAAAAGCTAACAAAAGTCTAACTACCTAACTGTTCTTTTATGGTAACATAAAAATATCTGGAGCTTTAGGCTAGCCAAAACCTGTCAATTCAATAGCGCTATTAATAAAAACTGTGCTTATTAAAGCTATCTTTATTTTTCAAATTATAAAACCTTATTAAGCAGGTGCAGCGAACTTTGAGCTTGTAAAACTACATGAGCAAGAATTTTGAGCTGGTAAAACTACATGTCCATCCCACTCCTCATGGAAGTCTCTTCCGTCCCCCCTCTTTCCCAACCACATGGGGTAATGTGTTTTTCCGAGCAAAAAAAAGACCTTTAAAATATGTGTACTTGCCTCCCCCCACTTTTAAGATAGTGATTACGCCCTTGACGTGGATTTCAAATCCGAAAGGCATCTGAAATGGAAAACTCAATAAAAGATAAAATTGATATTCTGATAATGAGACGAGTTGTTTCTTTGATAGAAAAGAATTATTTAGCTTCTATAAAAACATGTTTTGAACAAACAAATTTAAGCTCAGCGTCTAAAGTTAGCATTGGACAATTGTACGTCAATCTTCTTTTAAAGATTTTTTTCGATACGAAACAGATTTTTTAAAAAATTTTTCGTAATTTCAAAGATTTTGCGAACTTCAAAAATTTTTTTATTTTCCTTGAATATCTACAGAAACAATCGTAAAAGGTGTTGTTTTTTAACTTTTACTTTATTTCAAATTACTAAACATTTGATGAATGTAAAAAAAAAAGATAAAAATAGATGGATAATTGAAATGAGAATCATGAGGTGGCTTTATTCTATTTTCACATTTTAATATGGACTAATGAATCAGAATTTCACTTCTTGGCTGGAATTTTAGCTAAGTCTTGAAAGGTATTGTATTCTGGTTCTGATTTTCAGATGGCTCCGGCTCGAAATATAAATCGTTCTTTGCTTTTCGGTCCGAAATGTTGAACTTGCAGCTAAATATGGCAAGCTTCATCTCCTTCTTATTCATTTACCATCCATAGTCTCACAGTAATAAGTGGTGCCATAGTGTCAGTTTTTTTGTAAACATTACATTTTGGCATCTTCAGGGTTCAAGGTACATATTCTAACAGTGATTACGCTACCAAAAGCACTAAACAGTCTTTCTGAAATTGCAAAAGTCACTGGGTTTCCATGTGTTCTACTTGCTGCATTAGCTTGAAGTGGGAACTGATCTTGATGGCCTTTTTGTCTCTGAGTAATGTCCACAGTTTGCAATAATGGTCGACTCAGACGAGCGAAAAACAACATAAGATTTTTTCCTATTAGTGGATTTGACAACTTCGCCACTGTCTAGTACTGCTTCACTGATTTTAATGTTTTTTGACATCTTCTTCAACGATTTATCTTCAAATGAATCCTCTTTATCTGTGAATCAATTTTTTCACTTTGTTTGGAATGAACGCTTGCCTAAGACGAGAAAATGGTTTTAGTTAAATGATCGATATATAAGAAAATTTAGGGAGTTGACAGAGAGTTTTCTTAACAGTATTTAAACAGTCGAGCGATTGCACGTCAAAAAATTTCTTTCAAAGCATTAACACTTGATGACTAAAAAATGAGACAACTTTAAAATTGCTATTATAGCCATATTTACATAGCTATCAAATTTAATTTAAAATAAATTTATAAACAATTATATAATATTTAAAAAAATATATATTTATCGGTTTTCAATAACATCATTAAAAGCAATTCAACCTAGACGAACTGAAGTCATTGAGGCTAACGTTTGGCACTTCCGGATCCATTTTGTTAAGACAATTCACGATACGCCATTTGAGTTGAGGAATGCTTGTTGCTTGCCAATTATCCTCGTAGACTAAGCGTTTCAACTGACCCCAAAAGTCCTCAATTGGTCGAGCTTCTGGTAAATTGGGTGGATTTTTTACCTTTGCCAGGTATTTGATGTAATTGGCATCGAGAAAAGAAACCACTTCCTTTGCATAATGCGAGCTATCTAAATCTGGCCAGAACAAGTACTCTTCATTTTTATAATGTTCATCAATGAAGGGTATTAACCACTTACGGAGACATCCGATGTATGGTTGTTTGTTGGTTGCCTGGCCACTTTCAAAAAACATTGGTTTTGAAGTCCATTTGGGCGATATAATCAAAGAGACTAGCACCTTTTCCTCGTACTTCTTCTTTCTTTTGAATTTGACGTTACTAGTTGTAGATGACACTTCGCTAGAATAGAAGCCATCGTTGCCAGACAATGTTGTATTCGCATATGTGAAATATGATTCGTCATCCAAGACAAAATCAAAATTCCTAAAATTGCGATATATATGCCGACACAAAGGTTTGATTCGAGCTAGTTGGCTTTCGCTTCGATGTGGAATCTTTTTCTTCTTGTAATATCTTATATTCGTCTTGTTTTTAAAAATTTTAGATATATACGATTGGTCACAATCGAATCTTCGAGCTATTTCACATTGTGAAACACCATGATCATGATCAAATGCCTTTTTCAATTGATCTATATGCTTTTTGTCCAACTTTTTTGCCTTTGGACCGCTTCCTTTTTTTCTTTGATAGCCTAAATTGTTGTCTACACGTTCTAGAGCACGATATACGGTCGCTTTTGATGCTCCTTCCTTTAGAAAGTGTTTTACTGTGAAGATTTTTGGCTTTTAAATAAACTAATTTATTTCAATAGCATGATTATGAATAGCATGCATAAATTGATTTAAATTTTGTCTCATTTTTTAGTCATCAGGTGTTATTTCTGCTGTAAAAAAACTGCATTACTCTAATCAAAGCCTGTGCTTCAAAAATCCACTTAACATCTTTTAATCATCCCGATACAAAATTATTTACTAATATCTTGTCAAATATATTTATTTTTATCAAATGCAGTTAAATCCTGGGAACTTAAACATGGGTTAACTGGAACTTTAATTATCTCGAACTTCATCATTTGGTACCGTGAAATTGTTTAACCAATATCACGGTGCCATATTTTCAAAATCGAACATAGGAAAACCCGTACATTTTTAAGTCGCAGCAGTTTTTCCCAATTTTGTTTTTAAAACTTTATTTTTATGGGATGAAAATGTCAAAGCACAATACCATTGTATTTAGTATTATCTAACTATTACTATTAGTATTATTCTATCGTTGAATCACTATCATGACTATCTAAAATTGGTTGTCCTTTGAACATGTGACATAAATACTATAAGTACAGTTTTCTGCTGTCATCCTGATGGGCGGATGACATTCTGATATATGAACAAAACTGAAACTTCTTGGTGAGCGTTTTTCATCATCAACCTTTAAACAAAAAAACTGGTGGTAAGAAATTGCTAAATGTGTTCACTGTAGAGCATGAACTAGCTAGTGTTCTGCGTTCTACTGATGCTGTTTGACAAATCTGTTTTCTACCCTTTTTTGCAATGATTTTTTTAGGTAAATATTCAGTTGGTACACCAGAATTGATGAGGCTTGAAATTATATTGCTTAAGAATGTCAAACATATTGCTAACAAACTCGTTAATACTTATTCTATTAAAGCCTCTGGACAATCTTGTTGATTAAGATAACAACAAATATAAAAACTTATGAAGATGCATAAGTCCTGCTATAAAAAATTCCCTCTGCTATAACACTGGTTACTGGAGTTCGGAGAATTTTTCTAACAACCTTACTTAAAGTAGAAATGTTCACTCTTTATTTGCCCATCAGGTAAATAGAGATTTATCGCTTTAAGTTCTTATAAGTTTTGTTCTATGCATAATCCATAGGTGGATAGTAATTTGATATTTTATTAAGTACTTCATTTTATTTATGAAACCGGTTTACATGTTGCACCTGGTCGGAAATTTTTTAAAAAATGTAATCATAAAAAAAACTGTTTCTTAGTTAATTCTAATCATTAAAGCATTTAAAAATAACTTAACTAAATAATAAATATCTTACTAAATAAATACAGTTCACTAAATAAAAAGTACCTTACTTATCAATAAGCGGTATCTTCAGTGGAAAATGAAAACCTGGTTTAAAAAAGAAACTTTTTGTTCTATTTCTCTTTAGTATGGTACCTTAAACAAAAATCAGAAAGCAAAAAACTATAAATCTCATAAAAGTTGGGCTCAATTTTCATTTAAACAAAGTATTCATGTTATAATGCCCAGCCATTTTAACTTAATATAACATAATTCTTTATTTAGGTTATTGTATGTTAAAAGCAAATAGCATATTTTAGTTACATGGAAAGCATTGGTTATATATTTATGTTTTAAAGAAAATCAAATATTTCTTTTTGAGAAGTTCATTAACATATGATATATCATCAGCGTCAACAGTTTCTTTTTTAAAGGGGTGGTTTAGGAAGATTATCAGTTAATCTCTTAACTAAAACGTTCGTTAAGTGGTTAACTAAATATGCGTTGTTGTTATACATGTTTTATTGTAATTGCCGATGACAGAGCAGTGATATATGTTTAATACAGAATGTTTGTGTTATTTACTTCCTTTATTTGGACCATAACAGTCTCCTAAAAAGTTTTAGAAAATTTCTATAAGAATTTCACAATTAATTAGAATATAAAAGTAATTAATTGGAGATGGACAAATATAAAAATATAAACAAAGAAAGTCATTATACAACATAGACTTGTGTTTCATGATATAAAATAAAAAATTAGGGTCATTACGGCGGGACATCACTCAGCTCCCGTCGTGATTATCACGGCGAGAGCAACGTTCTACTGTTAATAACTTTGACATCCTTTATCAAAATCTAAAGCGGTTTATAATTAATTTCTTATAATGTAAAACAGAGCTTTATCAAATATTTTATGCAAAATTAACTTTAAATTATAGTGCAAACAGACAGCATTGAATTTATAAATCACGACGGGAATTAAAATGTACTCGAACATCATGCCACGATTTCTCAATTAGCTTAGAATAAACTATTACTAAACTACAGTGAGCAAAAAAATTAATCATGCACCATAGTAAAAACTTTTTAATACTGAATTTAAACTAAATTAAGTTAAAATTTATGATTTTCATATTAAATAATTAAAATTTATATATAAATTTATCGAAAAAGGAACTAAAAAATTAAAAAATAATAATATAAGTTACGAAAAATTACAAAAGAAATAAAAAATCAAAAAACCAAGGCAAAAAAATTAAACATGCATAATATAAAAAATTTAATTAAATTAAAAATAAAGAAAATTAATATAAAATTAATAAAGCGTAGGTCCACCATTTGATTGAATGACGGCTAAAAAACGTCTACGCATTGAATTTACCAAGTTTCTGGTAATATCTGACCCGATTTCCGACCAAAAACTCGAAATTAAGTTTTTCAGATCGACTTTCTTCGAAATTCGTCGATCTTTTAATTTTTTCTCGACGTGAGCCCAAAGATGCTCGATTGGGTTTAAGTCTGGTGATTGAGCAATCCATTCGAGCATTTTGAACCCTGAAACTTTTAAATATTCGACGACTGAACGAGCCGTATACTTAGGATCATTGTCGTGTTGAAAGATAAAATTATCTTTCAACCCGACAATTTCTGCAGATGAACTTAAATTATCTTGCAGAATTGATTTATATAAATATTGATGCATTCTCTGATCAATAAACGCCAATTTCCCGACTCCGCTCGCTGCCATACATCCCCAGACCATAATATTACCGCCACCGTGTTTAACTCTGGCATTCAAACACATCAATTGAAGCTCTTCTCCTGGCTTCCTCCATATCTTTACAACTCCATCAGAGCCAAATAAATTGAATTTCGACTCGTCAGACCAAATGACTGAGTCCCAGAACTCTTGTGGCTTATCCACGTACTTTTTTGCCCATTCGAGCCGCTTCTTTCTATTGATTGGGCTTATATACGGCTTGTTGCGTGGTGTTCGTCCATGTAAATTCGCTTCATGCAAGCAATTTCTAATTGTTTGCAGTGTGAGAAACAATCCAAAACTCTCCTCCAACTCTTTTGCTGCTGCTGTTGTTGAAGATCTTGGATTAATTTCGAATCTTTTGATCAAAGATTGATCTTGACGCGCCGTAGTCTTTCGTTTGCGTCCTCTTCCAGGTTGATTTTTGAGGTTTCCAACTTTTTTAAACTTTTCCTCGATGGATTGAACGGTTGCAGGCAATATAAATAGCGTTTTAGCTATTGATCTTTGGCTTTGGCCATCTTGCCATAACGCAATTACTCGTGCACGATGTCCGATCGAATGAGATGTGTAGCTTCTTTTAAATTTTACATTTTCAATGCTGGTCATTGCTGGAAAGTTTATTTATATAAATATATAGTTTAAATTAATATAAATAAATAATATAATTAGATATAATATAATTTTTGATACTTACCATTCGAATTTTCTTGTTGCATGATTAATTTTTTTGTCAGGAATTTTCAATAAAGTTAGTTCTTTATTTTTTTAAATATAACAAATTCAAATTTTTTATTTTCAAGCATATGATTTTTAATGTATTTTTTAAGCGCTATCTTTTGGTGAAATTAGTTTTTCAAAAAATTTATACTTTTTGAGAAAAATGCATTTTTATTAACTTCTATTGGCTGCATGATTAATTTTTTTGCTCACTGTATATACTATTTGAGAGGCTGTTTTTTGGTCTATTTGAATCAGTGGAGTTGTTTTGACAAATCTATCATAAAAGCAAAATTATTACCTTACCAACTGAATGTATAAAAATAGGAGGAAAAAACCAAATATTTATAGTCTTATAAATCCATACATTTAATGGCTTTAATGTATTCTAAAGTAATTAAGTAATTAAGGTTTTAAAAATTCATTTGTTTGATAATTATGATAGTTTGTTACAACATTCACTTTTAAGCTAATTTTCACTTTACTTGTTTCTTTCTCCCATAATGCTGTTTTAACCTTTGTGCTTACAGTGAACTTTTGTATTCATAGTATACAAATAAAAAGTTTACCTAAAGATGCTTAACGCACACCAAGTTACCTAAAAGAAATATCGTGAAGGGAATGCTGAATATCGTGCTCGGAATAATGAACGGCGGCGAATCGCTTGAAAGACCATGACTGAGAAAGAAAAAGAGAAAGAAAAACAGCGTGATTGTAAGAGAAAGCGGAGGAAGGTGGTAATGAATTAGGCAGAAGCTTCGATTATTTTGACTTCCCAATTAGGGAGCTTAAACAAGCTATGGAAAAAGCAATCGCCCGTGTAGAGCGTGCATTGCTAGCTTCTGATACGACTAAGAAAGTTGTAATTTCAAAGTTGTAAGAGAAGTACGGTTGTTTGCCCCAACCTGACGTCACTAGCTCATCAACTTCCCAAAAACATGTATGCATTAGCTGTCAAATTTTATCAACTCGATAACATTTCTCGACAAGCCCCTTGGAAGGAAGGACTACACCTTGAATAAAGAGACCAAAGTGAAGGTAATTTTTTTTTATTGATAACATACAAATCAATAAATATTATAAAGACAAAATATAATCATCTGTGTTTGTTTTCTTACATTTCTATTAGACTCAATCACGTTACATGCTGTTTGTTCTTTGTGAGGCGCGTGCGGTTTAGAAGAAGTTGAATCAAATATTTTCAATCTCCCTTAATAAATTCTGTTCCCTTAGTAAAATCTGTTCCATATTTTGTCAAAAAGTTAGCTGAGATAATGCACAATGTGTGTGTTTGTATTTATCATACCAAAATGGACTTGTTGTTGTCAAGTGTGCAGAGCGTGTGATCTGAATTCTCTTCTGACCTTCCAGCTGGAGAGATTATTGTTGTGCATGGAAGAAGAAGTGCTGGAGAAGGAGGTGACCTATTTGCTGTGAGAAAGAGCGAAGAAAGTTGCATGCGCTCCCAAGAACCTTCCAGGCTTCCTGTCTGTGATGAAAGAGGAACTCATTCCTTGCGTCACTCTAGTAAATCGTCGAAAGAGCAATCACTTTCATCTGATGCTGGACCAATATGCATCCCATCCAAAGCGTGGCATTATCAGGTCTGTAACTGTAGTCATTATTTTAATTACAAAACAAAAACCCATCCCGATTTTCTCTAATATTTTAAGTTTCTAAAATTCAAGTCCATCCATCAGGTAGTAACTTTGACTTTTTTGGAACACATAAAATTTTTTGTAATAATCTATTTAAAATAGCAAATTTTGTCCCTGTTTATTGCATTTTTCTTCATGTTTTCTATGACCCAAATGGTAATGTTGAGACCACTGTGTTCACTTTAGAGGATCGTACTCTGGTGGGGACAGGTATGGAGGATCGAGTTCACATCCCAGTAGCTATAGAGAATCATGTGGGGGAGGTAGCTTATAATGATTGCGATGCAGAAAAGGAAGCTATCGAGATTGGTACTCATCTAGTGGAGATACCTATTGAGAATCGCATTCCAATGGAGGCCAATCCAGGGGACTCCAGCATGGTTCCCATCAGTCTCAATGTGGCAGTAAAAGTAAGCAGTATGTTGGCCAGGTTTTGGCTGTCGATGTTGAAGAGCTAAAAATCAATTTTTTTCAAAATCGTGGAAGAAAGTCTTATACTTCCGAGATGAAGATGGTATTTCTTGGCATGCATGGGATGCCTGCTCACTGTGTGCGAAACAGCCATTGTGCAATAATATGAGACAGCTGGTTTTTAATACTGATTTAACTCCATTACTGTTTTTTCAATGTTATTTGTTATTCTCATGTTGCTCCATGAATATGACTTAAGGAATCTTTGGCAATGACTAATTCTTCGAACGAATATTACCACCCCACCACCTCAGTCTCACATTTCAAACATCATTTTATTAAACACGTATGCCTAAATTTATAAACACGTATGCCCACGTGTAAATTTAAACACGTGCAAATTTATAAACACGTATGCCCAGATTTATAAACACGTATGCCCAAAAATGAATCAGTAGGAACAATAATTCTCCATTACCAACTTAATAATATTTGTCGATGACAAAAGTGCTTGAAGATACAAGTCAGACTATGATTTCTATGTTGCTTATTTACCAACTTTCTTAAAGCTTCCGCCATAGAAAAGAAAAAAAGGAAAATAGTATGATAAAAATGATAAATGGACCAGCATAATATGCATGCTATAAGTAAATGCTATAAGCAAATTAAGGACTTAAGCTTTGTTAGCAAGGATAAAAAATAATCCCACGTCAGAAATTCCCAGATTTTTACCAAAACAAATTTCCAGGTGTGATTTCAATGTGTTCATGCATTTTCTATGATTTTAATGCCTCCAATAATCGCTAAATCAGATGGAGTTAGTTAAATGGTTATGAATCAAATCTTCTTATTTTTTCTATACCCACCGTGATTTGTTATTTTCCAAGTCATTACAATTTTTTCAGAATTCGTAAGTATAACCATTGAAATGAACTGCTTGAGTTTCAATTTAATATGCCATCAATTTTGTTTATAAAAGTCAATTAACTTTCTAAATTTTCAACTAACTTTATTCCCGTTTCGATTTTTAGATTTCAAGTGAATTAAGTTCCATTCTCTTTTTCATGGAATGAGTGGGATTTTAATGTCTTTTATTTTCACGAAAACCTCCACTGGTTCAAACGTTTTGATTTTGCCAACGTGCAAATTTTTGTGAACCACGTTTTTTTTTTTAATAATGCAAGTTTGAAGTAAGATAATTTGTTTTAGTGTACTCTCACCTTAAAACAATCTGGTAAAAAATATCATATCGTTCATAAAAGAAACTAAAACAAATTACACATAAAGCATTAAACAATATTTTTCGAAAAAATGTCTGGGTCCAAGTCCATAACTTGGTTCAAACTGGGTCCAAATCAATAAACTGGGTCCAAGTCCATAACTGGGCTCAAATCCACACCCGTGAATGATGAAAAACTAAAATTTGAAACACGTTTTTTGTATTGAAGTCGAAGTTTTTTCCAAAACTCATCATTTTAGAAAAGGATGGGACAAACATTTCAAGTTAAGTTTGTCTTTGTTTTTGTAAAGAATTCGTATTTTTCTACAACCCGCAAAATATGATACAATAAAATTTTTTTAAAATTTTTGAAATAGGACTTCAGTTTATGCTTACATTTACTGCAAACTGTTTTATTGAAAACAAAATTTCAAAAATCTGAGGAAATGCGCTCCACATTCAGTTTGTCCGAGTTGGCATTGCTCTCCGAGTTAGCCATGCTGCAAGTTATAGAACTGGTGCAAGTATATTTCAAGACTTAACTTGCACCACTTCACAGCGAACCTAAAAGTATAAAGAGAGTCTCAAACTTCACTTTCTATGTCAACGGAAGCGAAGTTTTAAAACATCAAGATTGCGTTACAACTAGTACTGGTGTTGCAAATAATAATTTTTTTTTTATCATCTTACAAAAAACATGTTTTGTGTCTGCAATTTTGAGTATTGTAACTAATTTTAAATTTGCATTCAGTGATGCAGAAGAATATTATATAAAACTTTTCGATGTAGTTTCACAAATTTTTCGACTTTCAACCGCTGAGCGACGGCAACAACATTGAAATAGAAAAATCATAAAGTTTAAAATAAAAATAAAAAGTGAAGCTTTTAATTTTGGCAACTTCCGTTATGCCTTCACCTATCTAAAATGTTAAAGCTGTAGACAAAGTTATAGACAAAGTGATGAAACTGGATAAAGCAATAAAATAGTAAGTGTAGAAAACGATTTGCAGAGGATCAAACAATTTCATCAACCTTTTCAAACCTTTACTAATGAGTTGAATTTATTTTGCATTCAGAAAACCTTGTAAGTGCATTAAATGTAATATATATGGTAAGAATAAGCGAATAAAAGGAGAGAACGCTTTTTGCAGATTTTGTTTCTTTAGCATTTAATGCTAAAAACAGTTTTTGAAAAAAGAATGTGGCATCATATTCTAGAAAATATTCTACTCCATTTAAAATGTTTAAAAACTATTGTTAAAAAATTTGTTTGAGCCAAAGCAAATTTTAAAATTCTCATTCTAGTAAAAAACAGTTTTTTTTTTCAAAAAATCAGTTTCAAACACTCAAAACTGAAATAAATTTTTGTTAAACTAAAAAATGAGTTATTTTGGAAATTTATTTCAGTCGAGATTCACTTTTCAAAATTAACTTTACTAGTTCTAGAAAAAAGTGATGCACGAAAATCTGAGGTAATATTTATCTTGGGAATAGTAATAAGCATGAAAATTGCTCACTCATGCAATAGGATAAGCGCGGTTAGCTAATTGAGAACTTACAAATAATTAAAACATAAACAAATATGGAAGTCTTTGCTATGCATGGGTAACCTCGATTATTCAAAGCTGAAAAAGTCAAAATTTAAAAAGTATTTTTCTTATTTTTTGAATTTTCAACCTTCCTTTAAACATTTCTTAAATTCTTACAAGAATCTTTTGATTGGCTTAATACAGTACAATCTCTCTAATTCGAACTTTTTGGGGAAAAATAAAAGTTCGTATTAGAGAGATTTTCGAATTATAGAAAAATGACTTTTCTTTTGCGCATTTCACGGTGACTTTACATTTAATCGTATTAAGGAGATTTTCGAACTAAAGAAATTCGAATTAGAGAGATTACACTGTATATTTTTTTAAGTTTTACACAGCTGGAAAATAGTTAGATGAATGTGCAGAGTCAAAAGCGTTTTTAATATGGCATCCCATAAAAATTAAAATTTGGTTAACTTGAGTTGTTTTGTAAAGTTTTTTGGGTATTATACTAAAAAAAACTCGAATCTTGATTTTTTAAAAGGTAACCAAAATACATAATTAATAATCCAGTAAAAGAAAAAAAAAATTAATTTGAAAATTTCTTTCTTTCAATTGATATATATTCTTTAAATAAATATATTTTCGTTTTTCATTTTTTCATCTAAACTCAAATGCAATTTTTTTTCTTAACATGTTAAGAAAAAAGATTCTGTTTTAAAAAAAATGAGCTTCGAATAATCATCTTATCTAGTGAAGAACTTATTATCTTCATTTGCAATTATTTGCCATGTGTTTGCTTTCCAGCCGTTCTTCTATAATTTTCAATCGTCTGAACGAAATTCTTTAACAGCTTATTTGTACTACTTTTTCTTTTTTAATTAAGAATTATATCAGGACTACGTCATATTTTTACTTAAGTCATTTTTGTTTAAGAAAAAAAAATAATTTAAAAAATTGTTTTTGTTTTTAACGTGTTTTTAGGTTCTGGAAATAAAAAGAAAACATCGAAACTTATTTCATAAAAATTTAACAAAAGTTTGGTGAAAGTTTGTTTGAAGCAAAACTCTTTTTAAAAATCAAGAGTTGAGTTTTATTTGCAAACTCAACGCTTGATTTTTTAAAAGATAATGGTGATACAACTTATTTCTCAAACAAATTTTCTGCATGGCATACTAAAAATGGACGGGAGAAGGCGGAAGGGGTTGTTACTGCTGGTTTTTACCATGAAAAATGAGGAAGCCAGTTTTTTATATTATGAAATAACCAAAGAATATTTTCATAGCAATAAAACAAGGAACTGAGAACTATAATGCATTGAAACAGCATCTTTAGTCGTGAGGTTGTAATCTTACAATTGATTTTTTGTTATAAATGATTTTTTTTGCTTATTTATATTTTAATGTTTCAAGAAGAGTATGAGTTTGTTAATAGCAAGTCAATAAACTCTTACTGAAGATTTAATTTAACAGTTCACTTGTTGCGCCTTTAAAAAACAAAATACAGATTTTTCATTGCGAGATTTCTTATTATTAATATTTCCAAATAAGTTTGCAGTGATATAAATTTTGAACATGAACAATTGTGCAGTGATCTATTTTTTAACTTAAGTGATCCTAACTAATACCCAGATTAAGAACCAATACCTGGGGAAACAAATATATTTTAAATAAAAAAATTGAAATGCATATTGTAAAGAACTATTAAATATGCGAGCCATTTTTAGCAAAAACTTCAATTCTAGGTCTGAACTAAGCGCACGTCTAACTGTTATATTCCATCGATATTTTTTTCAACTCTCTAGTGATGGATGCTGAAAAGAAAAGTTTCAAGTTTTTCTTGAGTTACCTTTCTAAGATAGCTCATGAAAAACTTGTGGTACTTTAGAAGGACTTCACACCTAGCTCAGCCCTTGAAAAAGCTTCAGGTTCTTTTTATGACATTCAGACCGTGCGCCATAACACCATTCAACTGCATAATCATCTTTCTCATGCTTAAGAGTGGATTTATGTTGACATATCTTTTTCCAACTTAATAGCGATGTCTTTTGGTATGAGGTAGAGCTTAACAACTGCCTCGTTATTTTTTTCATGACAGTTATGTCAAAAAAAATTTTCGAGGTTTTTATATTGTATTATTACCAGAGCTTTTTCCAAGGAAAAAAAAAAGGAATTATTTTCAAAAAGTAGCGGCAAAGAGATTACGAAATTTACGTTCGCATAAGGTATTAGTGCAATAAATATTAAAGTAACCCGGGACAAAAAGTTCTATACATTTTTAATAAAAGATATATATATATATATATATATATATATATATATATATATATATATATATATATATATATATATATATATATATATATATATATATATATATATATATATATATATATATATGTATATATATATATATATAAACTAAATCGATTTGTGTATTTTTCAAAGTCGACCAAAATTGACTAATACATTTTTAAAACCGAATAAGTCGACTAAAATTATGTGTTTATAACTTTTTCAAATTCAGTTTCTTTACATCCTAAGGTTCATAAGGAGTTTTTTAGCAATGTACTTGTTTCGAATTTAGAAATTTTGAACAAAAAAAAAAGGCTTGCGGAAAGTAAAATTATTAACAATGTTGAATAATGTAACTAATGTCAAATTAGGATTCAGCGATTTAGAAAAATATTTACCCAAATTTTATGTAACTTTACTGACTTTTCAACTAACAACTGCTGAGCGAGGATAACAACATCAAAATAGAATCATAACGTTTAAAATAAAAATAAAAAGCGAAGCTTTTATATTTAGTGACTTCAATTATGTAAAATGGGGAATTTTCCAATGACTTCATATATCTAAAATGTGAAAGCTATAGACAAAGTGATGGAACAGCATAAACCAATAAAGATTGTAACTGTTACTAACAATTTTCAAAGAATCAAACAAATGACTTTACTAGCTAATAAGCTGAATTTATTTTATATTTAGTAAACTCCGTAAATGGATTAAATGTATTAGATTTGGTAAAAATAAACGAATAAAAAGAGAACGCTTTTTGCAGATTTTGTTTCTTTAGCATTTATTTAATGCTAAAAACAGTTTTTGAAAAAAGGTGTGGCATCATATTCTAGAGAATTTTCTACTCTATTTAAAATGTTTAAAAACTTTTTTTCAAAACTTGTTTGTGACAAAGCAAATTTTAAAATTCTTACCGTAGTAAAAAAAAAAAAAGTTTTTTTTTTTTTAAAAAAAAGTTTTTTTTTTTTTAAAAAAAATCTGTCTTCAAACTCTCCAAATTGAAATAATATTTTATTCAAATAAAAAGACAGTTTTGAAGAAAACTCTATGACAATCAAAAATTTCTTTTTGAAATGAAATTTGCTAGCTCCGGAAAATAGTTATGCGTAAAAATATGAGGAAACTTATTCTGGGGTATAATAAACATGCTATTTGCTAAACCCTTACGCATTAAAATGTGTGCGGCTAAATTAATTGATGACTAATTAATATTTAAAACGTAAATAGATATGGTAGTCTTTGCTTTGCATGTGAAAAGATTTAAAAACAAAAATTAATTACTTACATTGGTAAAACACAAACAACTTACACTGAAAAGCAGTTGCAATTTGAAGTAAAAGAAATCAAAAAAGCCGACATCACTAAAGCTTCAGAAAGCTTAAGAAGCATACAAAACTTACATTGCGCTTTTTAAAATTTACATAGGGGAAGTGGGGGCATAACTGCATATTGAGGCATAACCGTTTTTTAACATTTCCCTTTGAAAAATATTACCTAAAATGGCAAAAAGCATAGCATTCGTCGGTAAATCAGTTTCCTTCATTTTGATTATGTCAAAAAGAACGCCAGTTGCGTTTCTGGGAGGTTTTACATAATAATGTTTATTTTGATAAAAATATTATATTTACATCATATTTATCCAGATCTTTTTTTTGAGGATTAAGCAATATTTGATTTTAGTGTGAAACATATTTATTATCAGCATTATTTCCTTAAGTAAAAACCGTTTTTGACATCGGCATAACTTAATGAGCAACTTATGAAACTGCATTCTTTCTAAAAATTGCCCTCTTGGGCAGAACCGCATAGACGCACAGGAGGTACAACCACGTACTATTGATATTTATCATCGTTAGATAATTATGAATGACAATAATCACAATCGTCACACTTGAATGCTTCACGTAAAAACTTAAATGGAAACAGTATTATTTTGAAATGTCGGAAATAAGATTTTGTATTTTTTTATTTAATTTTTATAAATGAGTTTTTGATTAAAATTTAAAGCTAAGAGTATAAACCAATATCTTTTTATATTAAATATAACAAGATATCGGTTTATACTCTTAGCAATTTATGATAACATATTACATTACACAATATATAATAATCACCAGATATACATTAATATAATATTTATGTATATCTGTAGATTATCATATATTGTAGGTATATAATTATGCTTTTCCTTATTTGAATATATATACCTATAGTATATTATATATATATATATATATATATATATATATATATATATATATATATATATATATATATATATATATATATATATACAATATGTGTATATATATATATTATATATATATATATATATATATATATATATATATATACAATATGTATATATATATATATATATATATATATATGTATATATATATATATATATATAATATATATATATATATAATATATATATATATATATATAATAAATATATACATATAATATATATATATATATATAATATATATATATATATATATATATATATATATAATAAATATATACATATAATATATATATATATATAATATATATATATATATATATATATATATATATATATATATATATATAATATATATATAAATATCTAATATATATATGTATATATATATATATATATAATATATATATACATATTGTATATATATATATATACTATATTATATATATATATATATGTATATATATGTATTTATAATATGTATATACATATTGTATATATATAATATACTATATATATATATTTTAGGGTGCGGTTGTGCCTCACTATAGGGGCACAGCCGTTTTTTTTCACTAAGTCTAATTTTTGTGTTATAACATTTTCAAAAACCTGTTTTATTTTTTTCTTAACTGCAGCAATTTAAAGCTTAATGATGTGCTTATCGAAATACACTGTTAAAAAAACCCATGCCGCTCTTATTTTCATACTCCATTAATCTAAACGTTACGGGGGCTGTTATGCCCCCACTTCCCCAATATATATATATATATATATATATATATATATATATATATATATATATATATATATATATATATATATATATATATATATATATATATAAACTAAATCAATTAATGTATTTTTCAAAGTCGACTACATTTGACTAATACATTTTTAAAACCGAATAAGTTGACTAAAAGTCGATTTAGTCGTAATATTTGAATAAAGTCTTTCATTCAGATATTTCGACTAAAAATTATCTAGCAACAAAGTACAAGATTGTAATATTTGAATATTATAATCATATAGTTTAATGTTTCTTGACAATTTATTTTTTAGATGATATGAAACAAATAGAACTTTAAGAGAGTAAATAAAAAAGCTAGGTGGTATGCAATACTGTTATGATAACACATGCTGTTGTTTTATCAAGAGCATTTTCTTTGTTCAATTTCAATTCATCTAATCTATTTGAAGAATTAAAATCGAATAAAGAAACAAAATAAAACGGAAATTCCAATTACAAAGTAAAGAAAAAAAAACACGAATGGGCATTTTACATAATTTTTTACAACAACCAAAGCAAAAATTCAACAAAAAATTAAAAAAAAGCGGTCGCTTGGATAGGTGGGGACTTATGGGTTGGAAAAAGTTTTTCGGGGTAGCAGATTTGTAAAACTTTTTCGCATCCTCAACTGAGTGCCATAACATATTAGTTAATATTTTGTTTAAAAAGCATCAGCTGGTTACTATTGTGAGGAAGCTAAACCTAACTAACCAAGATGCTATTCACAACAATCAAAACACCCGAAATCAACCATTAATATTTTACACGCTACCTAACGAAAATGAAAAGACGCCAACGCCCAAAAACAAAACAACAAATATAAAAACGAGAAACTCGAAGAGAAAAGAGGGAGTTAAACGGGGGAGTTAAAGAAGGAGTTAAAAAGAGGGGAGTTGGAGGAGCAGCGAAAGGGAAGAAGTGGAGAGAAGAGGAGAAAGAACCTAAGAGATAGGTTACGAGAAGGCTTTGAGAAAGTTACGAAAATTGTTTAAATAAAGGAAGACAAATTATAGACATAAGGGATATATGGGTGGGCATTTAGGGTAGGGAAATTTATAGTTGGTTACATGATAAACGATAAAAGAAGGAACAGAAGAATTAGTAAGAAACAGTTTTTTTTATATAGTTTAAAGTGGAGAATATATTATTTGTTAATAACGGAAAAGATTTGTTAATCATAAAGAAATATATCACGCGCCAAGAAAAGTAAGTACGCATTATAGCACAAGTCAGAGTGCTACCATTACACAGAACCAAAAGAGGCATCCCAACATCCATACTCCTATCCTCCGTATATACAAACCATTAAACCCCATTCCTCGTAAAGAAACCCCGACTCACAATATATAAACGATAAATTTATAACTATACACAAAAAAGACCCGCCTCACATTGGAGCTCCTACCGAGATTAAATTCGTCTCTCTTCTTCTGCATAATTAGAGAGAACTTTGCTGCATTCAGGTGTGCACAAAAAAAAAAAAAATATTTTTAAGAAGAAGTTTATAGAAGAAATTTATAAGAAGAAATTTAAACGAGGAAGTTTATAAGAAGAAATTTAAACAAGGAAATTTTTATGAATAAAATTTAAATGAGAAATTTTACAAGAAATAATTAAGGTGAAATTGAAACAAGAAAATTTATAAGAAGGAAATTACAAAAAAATAAGAGGAAATATTTATTAGAAATTTAAAAGAAAAAAATTTAAAAGAAGAAATTTATAAGAAGAGATTTAAATACAATTAAAATGAATCCCCACAATCCCAGCTCCGTGCCAATATTTTTCTCTACCACACCGGCGGCTATAAATATTAATACCCCCGAAGTACAATTACCCCCACAAGACAACTACGATAGAGACTCTATAGGAAGTGACGATTTAAACAACAGACGGTTAGAAAGAATTTTAGAAAGGCTTACGGAAACAATTGACAGACAAGTAATAAATAATACTCCAGAGAAACGCAATGATGATACTCTTTTGACAGCTCTGCTTGAAAAGTTGACACTCTCCGTGAGACCCTCAATAGATAGATCCAACCTCCCGAAATTTAATGGAAGCCCCGAAGAAGACGTCAAAGAATTCCTTCTTCAGTTTAAAAGAGTAGCCACCTTTAATAACTGGAATAGCCACGATCAACTTTGCGCGTTTCCCCTGTGCCTGAACCAGTCCGCTTCCACATACTACGAGTCCCTACCAGAAAAAAACAAACAGCACATTGACTCACTCACGCAGGCTTTTCAAAGTGAGTATGAACCCCCAGAGCGTGTGTGGATAAAGAAGACGCAGCTTTACAGCCTTAAAGAAGGACATAGCGGTCTAGAGAAGTTTATAGCCAATCTCGAGAAATTATGCCAAGAATTAAACGTTAGTGAAGAGACTAAATTAGACCTATTTATACAAGGCGTGAACCCTAACCTTAAACAGAGACTCCTCTTAAGTCAACCAGCAACCTACACGAAAGCAGTTAGGATAGCACGAGTCAACAATTCCGTTATCAACGACGATGATGAGAGAATAGTTGAAACTATAGTGAAAGCGATGAACAAACTACAAAATAAACCCTCGAAAACAAACACGGTAACTTTTGCGGAAAATGATACACCCCCACTAAACGCATACAATACGACACCCGCCAACTTAGCCACCCCTGAAGGTGCAACCAGAGAAGTCGCTAGATTAAGACAAGAACTAAAACAATTAAAGTTACGGCTCTCAAAACAACAAACTGAAAACCAGGCAATGCCACAAAACCACTACTCACAAACACAAAACCAACCCACCTGCTACAAATGTCACAATGTAGGTCATATAGCCAGATACTGCGACCAAGTTCTCCGTGATCCCCGGATTCCTCTATCCAATAACCCACCGCGTGAATTTTCAAACCATGGGCCTTCTTGGAGAAACAGCGAAAATAACTATAATTCCAAATGGTCCACACCGCAACAAAACTACGGTAGAAACCCACGGAACCACCAAGCGGAAAATAATTGGCAATATGATGAAAGACGATATAATGATAGAAGATATGAGCAGAACCCAAATAACAACATTGACAGATCCCAAACACAACCCCAGCAGTTTAACGAAAATCCCAGACACCACCCACCTTTAAACGTCTTAGAGTTAAAGCGCAACCAAAACGCTTCATGTGATGAAAGTTTAAATGGTCAAAACATCATAAGTCCCAACAAACCTATGAATTTCAGCTGCCCCGATAGCACATATACCTTGAGAGAAAAGAATGCTAACTCAATACCAAACTCACAAGTCGTTTCTATAACAGTCCACAATAATGATTGCAAGTTAACTAACGATATTCCTATAAAAATCTCAAACCCAATCCAGGGACTTCTAGAGAATAAAACTAACCCAATTAGCCTCCCTGGAAATGATCAAAAAGATTCACAAATGGTTACAAATAGACACCCATTAGGTCCTGAAAAGAATAATGTCTTAAATTGCAATATTGATGAGCCTTCACCAATTACTATACAAATAGAAGGAAATGTTCAAATAAACCAAACTTATGAATCCCCATCTATTCCTATTCCAGTCAAGAGTGTGATGGATAAACCCCTCATTCCCATAGAACTGCCTCAATCTCCATCATCGAAGCAAATTATCAATCAGATACAAGACAGCCAAGACATATCACAGCCATCTAATTTAAGTATATGGGGAAAAGTAGACGATCAGTGGAAGAAGTTACTAGTGGACACTGGCGCTGCAATAACGGCCACAAGCTACAATTTTTATTCCACACTACTCACTTCAAACAAGAAGAAACGTCGCACGTTACACCCAAGTGACCTGCAACAAGTCACATCCGCCAACGGAGATGCACTATTAATACGAGGAATGCTGACGCTTAATTTTGAGATACGACAGATAGTTTATCCATTTAAAACATATGTTATAGACAATTTAAACTATGATGTAATTTTAGGAAAAGATTTTCTCACCGAATATAACGGGGTGATTGATTTTAAAAACAAAAATTTAACACTGGAACAAAACATAAGCTCGAATAAAACCGATCAGATCCGTAATGAGGAAGAATTAGACAATAATGACACATTCTTGTTTCCACTAAACCATCATAATTCGGCGAAGAAAGAGCTGGATGTCAATCCCATATCTCAAGATAAGCTCCCTAATGGTGTCAGACAAAAGGAATCTATAATTAAAGAAGACTTAATCGGAGGAACAAAACATTTTATAATAGAAAATGAAATAACATCAGAAAAAGAGGATGTTAAACGCCAACAAAGATTAGACCTAGAATTACTGCACAAGATAAATTACTTAAAACAAAAGATTATCCCTGATAACAAAAAAGAAGCAGCACGACTATTAGTTGATATCAACCAATATTTACTCGACGAACATGATATACTCTATCACATATATGAACCAAGCAAGAAATCCACGGAAGGGATTTATAAACAGTTAGTAATACCACCGAAATTCAGAAACGACATTCTATTCTGGGCTCATGATCACGCAATATCAGGACATTTTGGTTTAGTCAAAACAATTGACAAACTTAGGAAAAGATATTTTTGGCCACTAATGTATTCAGAAACAGAAAAATGGATTCAAAGCTGTGCAGAATGCTCTAAAAGGAAAGGAAGAACTCCTCAATATAAAGCCCCTCTGCAACCCATACCAGCAGGAGAACCTTGGGATCAAGTCGCTTGTGACGTTATAGGACCATTTCCAGTTACTATTTCCGGAAATAAGTATATAGTTGTTTTCCAAGATAGATTGACAGCCTGGCCAGAAGCTTTCGCAACAGCTACTACTGACGCTGTTATTATAGCGCAATTGTTACTAGATAATATAGTCCTGAGATATGGAGCTCCACGAACATTCTTGACGGATAGAGGTACCAACTTCCTCTCAAAATTGATTAGTGAACTATGTGGTATGATAAATACTAAGAAAATAAACACAACTCCGTACCACCCCGAATGTGACGGAATGGTAGAAAGATTCAATGGAACATTAGTAAAAACACTTTCCATGTACGTTAGCGACCACCAAAAAGACTGGGACCTACACATCAATGCGGCTTTATTCGCATATAGAACTTCTATTAACAGCTCGCGTGGAGAATCGCCCTACTTTCTACAATTCGGGAGAGAACCTAGAATACCACCCGATATTACGTTATATACTCAAAAAGACCTTCCCCGCACGATCACAGAATTCAGAAAACTTTTAACAACCAGAATTCAATTAGCCCACGAAATTGCACGAAGAAACCTACAAAAAGCTCAATTACAAAATAAGTTTTATTATGATAGAGCGACAAAAGAAACCACATTCCAAAAAGGTGATAAAGTATTGGTTCACAGTAAAGAAAGAAAAAAAGGACTATCTCCTAAACTACAGAAACAGTGGCGAGGACCGTATATAATCCTAGAAAAGCTTTCAGCAGTTAACTTTAAAATCCAAAAAATCGATGGAAGTAAGGGACCAACAGTCATTCACGCAAACAGACTAAAGAAATTCCACGAACCCATTAACAATATTACAGCAGATCAGAACCTCTCAAAACAAGAAAGTGTTCAAAATCCACAAATGAATTCCCAAACATTAAAAGAACCTAACAACGCGGAAAGAGTTGAAAACCAAAACCAAAATAAAGACGAGGAAACAACGAGATCCCTAGTTCCCCCTACAAATACAGAAAAGAAGAATTGGCATGAACCAAATGAAGATAACATATTTCAAGTGGACGGAATACGAAAACACAGAACACGAAGAGGGAAGAGAGAGTTCCTCATAAAATGGAAAGATTATGACGAAATAAATAATACTTGGGAGCCAGAAAACAACCTCAGTCCGGAATTAGTACGAATCTATTTTGAACAGCTCCAAGTACCTCATAAAAACATTGGAACCTCAGCAGACAGTT
This sequence comes from Hydra viridissima, assembly GCF_058129835.1. Taxonomy (NCBI): domain Eukaryota; kingdom Metazoa; phylum Cnidaria; class Hydrozoa; order Anthoathecata; family Hydridae; genus Hydra; species Hydra viridissima. The sequence continues at coordinate 1,433,581 of NW_028324315.1, forward strand.
TACCCCAAAATTGTTTATTAACAACTTTCAACCGAAGCTCTCATAGACGAAGAAAATACAGTGTTAATTATTTACTAACGCAAATATTCGTGTTTTTCACATTAATAGCTCCACATATTCTAAGTATTGACATTGGGCCGGTATATGACTGCGCTAAAACCACGCCTATGGGAATTTACGAATACCCCACAATAAAAAACTGCGAACATCAAATGAACAAAGAAGATTACGAATTAAAAACTTATACCGCGGAGGTGTTTCGTCACTCCCCAACCGTTTCTAAGTTTCCTATCTACCTTTGTACCCATTATAAAGTAACTTTAACATGTAATCATGAAAATATATTCGTTTCTAGTATTAGATCTCGTAAAGATGATGAAATACGAGTCCCACATGAGCTTTGCCTTGCCATGGTGTATAACCAAATTCTTAAAACTTCATTAATAAAGATAAGAGAACATTCGCCGATCGAAAGTGTAAGACACATTTTTCACGCATTGTACAATAACAACAACAAAATAAAAGACGATCTACCCACTCCAACCGAAATCGTAAATATTGAACAACCGTTAATTTTTGAAATTGAAGAAGGTCAATGGAAAAATAAAATTTCTGAGGAATACAAATGCCAAATATTTAAGACAAATATACTAACCCAAGATCTGTTTGAAATTCGCCGATTTCCCGCCCAATTAGTAGGTAATTCAAGCCACATTGAACAACATGTCACTGACACAGAATGCCCCTCAACCATAGATCAAACTTTCAAAGCAGGAATTTGCTACATCAAGAACTCCTTAAAAGTTATTGTGTGGGAAGACCCTCACCATGACTACGAAGAAATGCATTCCCTCGGAATGCATACCATACAACAAGCAGGCGAATACGTTTTAATTTCAAGTTTACAAGCTGGTGGGGCGATCCAACAATCACTTGATAGCCAAGATGGAATTATCCAATTAGATAATGGCCTTATTCTTCACAACAACAAAAACAACAAAAAAAAAAAAAAAAAAAAAAAAAAAAAAAAAAAAATTTTAATATTAATTGAGTAATTTCACAGGGCACATTTTTTTTGGTATAAGCCCGAGCTATTGATTTAGTATATACTTTTTATTTTGGTGTTACACTTTTAAATAGCGATTTGTTTTGATGTGACATTTAAAATTTTTTTTCATTTTTTATGTTTATGTGAATGCTTTATTAGTTTTATAAAGACTGATGCGGCAAGTCTATAATTGTATATAATTTATAATTGGGTTTTAATATTTAAACGTAACCTACAATGGCTAAAGAAGGTTTACAAAAGAAAGAGGAAGTCAGTTAAACTATTGCGAGCCTGAATGAAAACTTCAACTTCGTGAACAACGTTTTTCGTTACAAACGGCCGTCTCGTAACACTTTCAAATCGCATACCTACCAAGTGAACCAAAAGAAAGTATCCTTAATAAATTCCTTTCCCAAACCGAGAAAACATTATGTAAACAAAGACAATCGATAATTACTTTTCACCGTACTCCCATTTTCCAAACAACCCAATACCTTCCCACTGTCCTACGCTAACGTCAACTCACCACTAATGTGTCGTTAAGAAAGAACACACAATACTATTACCCCACCCTTCCCCTTTTTCCACCGAGCTAAAAGAAAAATCAAGGGACGATTTTTATCGAATAATGAAGCTATGTGAGGAAGCTAAACCTAACTAACCAAGATGCTATTCACAACAATCAAAACACCCGAAATCAACCATTAATATTTTACACGCTACCTAACGAAAATGAAAAGACGCCAACGCCCAAAAACAAAACAACAAATATAAAAACGAGAAACTCGAAGAGAAAAGAGGGAGTTAAACGGGGGAGTTAAAGAAGGAGTTAAAAAGAGGGGAGTTGGAGGAGCAGCGAAAGGGAAGAAGTGGAGAGAAGAGGAGAAAGAACCTAAGAGATAGGTTACGAGAAGGCTTTGAGAAAGTTACGAAAATTGTTTAAATAAAGGAAGACAAATTATAGACATAAGGGATATATGGGTGGGCATTTAGGGTAGGGAAATTTATAGTTGGTTACATGATAAACGATAAAAGAAGGAACAGAAGAATTAGTAAGAAACAGTTTTTTTTATATAGTTTAAAGTGGAGAATATATTATTTGTTAATAACGGAAAAGATTTGTTAATCATAAAGAAATATATCACGCGCCAAGAAAAGTAAGTACGCATTATAGCACAAGTCGGAGTGCTACCATTACACAGAACCAAAAGAGGCATCCCAACATCCATACCCCTATCCTCCTAAAATACAAACCACTAAACCTCATCCCATTCCTAAAAGAAAACCCCTTACCCTTATACACAAATATAATCATACACAAAAAAGACCCGCCTCACACTATAATGAGAAAAAGGAAACATTAATGAAGTGGTACTACATACAGCTAATATGATACAGCAAATTAGGTTCAATGTTCAGATATTTTGGTCGAATTAAAAAAACCGCTATGAATGATATTCATACGCATTGCTCAATCTTTGTAATTAACTTATCCTTACAAGATAAACTACTTTTAAAGATATCTCTTTACTAATTGATCTGTATCATAATAATATTAGAGATTGATAAAATTAAATCAAGTGAAAAGTTAACACACATACAACAATACATAAATACGAAACTACAATACCCTTTAAAAAAATAATATCCTTATTTAATTTTTACGCGAATAAATTTTTTTTTAGCAAATAGATCTTTTATTTCAATTTAATCCGTGAAATTACAGCCACAACCAAATTAAGCTGTCTGGTTGTATGTCTGGTTACGATATAAACAAATACGCTTGAAAATTTTATGGTAATTCAGATATCTTAGTGCATAAAAATAGCCGATTTGATTTTGTTATCGTAATGAGATAAGGATAAAAATAGCTTTCTATTATGTATAATTTTACACCTTCTTTCAAATAAAACTTTTTTTAAAAAAAAGTAATATCTGAGTGAAGAAGAAAAAATGAGAAACGAAAATATATTTTTTATATATCAGGCAAAAAAGTTCAAATTAAAAATTTGTTTAGTGGATTAATTCTATATTTTGAGAGATCATCTCAAGTTTTTAATAAAGCTTGAAATAAAACTGAAAATGACAAGTATTAAGACCAAATTAAGAAAGAAAAATATTTTAATCAGTTCTACCTTGAAAGCTTTTTAATCGCATTAAATCATATTGCTATCAAAGTTTTAAGTTCGTCAATGCTACTATTACCTTGATTGCACGTTTAAGTTCGTCAATGCTACTATTACCTTGCATTGCACGTTTTGTAATAAAGAAAAAAATTCAGAATATTTTAAAACGGAATCTTTGAATACTCAGTAGGGAATACTTCATTCAAGAGAATTTTTACATTGAATTTACGATTCTTTTTATTTAAATTATTTTGCTTGTTGCTTCGTAAAATGAAACTTTTTGTTCTATTTTTTAAGAGTATTACACACATGTGTTTGCTTTCCAGCCGTTCTCCTATAATTTTCATTTTTGAGAGCATTATACACAGTCAATTTAAAAAGTTAGCGGTCCTACAGCTTTATCAAAAAAAAAAAGAAAAAAAAACTTTGGGATGCCCATTCAAAAAATCAAAGTCAAACTAAAAATTTGAAACTCATGTGCAGATTTTGTAGCACATGAGTTTCAAATTTTTGACGTGTAGTTCCATATAAATACAATAGACCAATATAGAGTAGTCTGTGAACAGCCTTTGCGACTTAAGTTGAAGTACTTGCACATAGTTTAAAGCCGGACATTAGTAGTGCAATCCTGTTATCTTGATTAAGCTTCATTATTAAAAAAACATCTCGAATTTCTGTGAAATTGACTTTTAATACTCTCAGCGAAAAGAAAGAACCTGAATTTCGAATAAACTCATTACAATTTGAGATGCGCATTTAAAAACCTTTAAGTCAAACTAATACGTCAAACAGTATGTACCAAATTTTTACAACCCTCTTCATGATAATATACATTTTGACTAATCAAATTAAGTTTGAATTAACACAAAAGTTTAAAACATAGTTAAATTTAGATAAGATTAAGATAATAAAACATGTTTTGCAAGTTGATAAAATGTCTCGCAATATTAGGGCGTTGTTTCTGATTTATGTTTTGTATTTAGTTTTAAACTTTTAAAATTGCATTGTGGGCTTTGTTTAACCAATTAAAATCCATAGAGTTGGTAACAACGTCATTAACGTATAAAGACTTTTCATATTTTCTATAGATTTAAACTATTACGTTGAGAGTTAAAGCATAGGTTCTCATACTTTGACAACTCAAAAATGACTGCAGAAAACGAAAAATGGGACGTAATGGTGTCGTATAATTGGAAAACGGGTAAAAAAATCGCTGAGTATCTATATAAAGTTTTAACTAAAAACGGCTATAAAGTTTGGATTGATAAAAAGAACATGAGTGGTCAATTAGAAAGCGAAATGGCAAAAGGTATCGCAAACTCTCAAATATATTGTTACTTATTTCAAAAGAATACCAGGAATCACATAACTGTAAGATGGAGTACACACATGCAAGCACCTGCAGAAAAAAGATCATACCAATCAAGGTTAAAAATTATGATCCTCCACCTGATTCCAACTTAGCTCTTATCATTTCAGGGAAGATATACTATCCACTTTATGAAAATAAGAAAAAAAACATGAAGAAGATATTAAAAGAAATTGAGAATTATATTGGAGAAAGAAGCTCGATCGAAGGTACGTAAAGGTTTAAAAAAAATTTTTTTTTTAAATCATTTTTTTATTTTGATTTATTTTATTATTATAATTTAACTCTATTTTTTTTCTCAAGACTCGTAAGAAACTAAATTAATTTCTCGGTTTGATATAGAACATTTTTTTTCATTAATCTATTTTCGGTAATGAATTGTGTAGGCGAGGCCGTTCTCCTCCGTGTTTGCTGTTTCTTTTTTGTTTGATTGTCGCTTCTAATTCTCATTATCTCGGACAGTTTAATATTAATGCGAAAAATTTAGAGAATTTATAACAGGAAATTCTTTTTGTTTTATATCAGTAAGTATTGAAATAACCCATAATATATGAAAGGTCTATTGCAGGCCAGGAGTTTTTTCGAATATTTTAACTAAAGCTATATTCAGCTTCTTATTTCTGTAAATAAGGACTTTGTTCTGTTTCGCGACACAATCCTGGCCTTATTTTTATACAATAAGAAGAAAATATGATAAACATGTTAAATTACGTCATCCTCCTTACATTTTGGTTCAACTTACTGTTTCTCCTTTTTTTAAACATGGCAAGAAATATTTTTTTTTCAAAATGTGTCAAAAAATTTTTTTTTGAATTCAAATAAAATACTTAATGCAAATGATGCAACTGACCTCACCATTTTATCTACCTAACAAACGAAATGTATTCTTTACTCAGGCAAATTTAAAAGCACTTACTTTAAAAAAGTTGTGATTTTCATTCCAATGACCATTCACAATTAGTAAAATTATGAAATAAACAAAATTTTTGTGAGTCATACACTCTTCTGTCTCTGCGAAAACTATTTAAAAAACTTCAATAAAATTTCTTTACTCCAAATAATCTTTGTTGGGAGTGTTGAATGAAAAAACTGCTTAATCTCAGAGCGTTCTCTATTTATCTTCGTTTCATAGATTATCTTATTAGAATAATAGGGAAAAGTTGGAAAGCAAACTTTTGTTTCAGAGAAAATAAGAAGTTTTCATTTACAGATTTAGATCCTAGAATCAAATTTCAATAAATTAATAACTATTCTTCCAAGATCTCGTAATGAAAGCACGAGAAGGTAAATTCTTCGTAATACCTAAAGATTCTCGCACTGTAGATATTCTTATAACTACGCAAACATTACTTTTAAGATATCATTTTTATGGGGAATGTAAAAAATGTTTTTTTTAGCGTTTAACTGTCAAAAAGATGCAATTCGGAGGTTTTTTACCAAGATTTCAGGGCTTGTAAACCAATTTCCATGGAAATCTAATACCACTGAATTAAACTCGTGATATTTACTGACAAATAAGTATCGTTTTTCCTGCAATGTGCACCACATACTGCGCTGAGCAGTGTGCGCTTAAATAGATTTGCAGCAAACTGCTAAAAAAATTTTAGAGAGCAGCTGATGTCATTTGCAAAATTATTTATACTAATAGTTGTGCAGGTCAAAATAATAATGCTCTAGCAAGATACTTAGACTCTTCAAAGAAATCTTTTTATGTTTCCATAGTTCTAGTTGGATTCCTTCTTTGAACAAAAATCTTCACCAGTTTTTATTAATTTCTTAGTAATATTTCTGTACCGTATCTCCAACCTGAGATTAATTGTGCATTTCTTGTTTTAATTTGCCAAATTCAAATCTTTAGTTTGCCTGAAAAGCAACTTAAAAAAATACTGCTATATTGCATGTATTTACTGAATAGAAGAATTGTTCTGGTTTAGTTGATTTGATAATCTTACAAATTTGCAACAAAGTTGATTCTTAATGACAAAATTGTAAAAAATAAAAAAGTAAACTTCAGAATAGTTTAAGAATATAAAAAATTATTATTAATTCGGTGGCATTTTTATTATAATTTTATAAAACGCAACATATATCATAATTCCTTTATTATTATCATTTTTAAATCAAATTGTTGTTATTGTTGTTATCTTTTTTTTTGTTGTTGTTATTATTATTATAATTGTCATCATTATTGTTGCTATTGTTAACATTTTTGTTTTTGTTATTGATATTATTATTTATAGGAGAAGATAATGAAGATGAAGATAATGATGAAGATGATGCTGAAGATGATGATGGAGATGATAATGAAGATGAAGATGATGATGAGGGTGATGATGAAGATGATGATGAAGTTGAAGATGAAGATGACGATGAAGATGAAGATGACGATGAAGATGAAGATGATGATGGTGGAGATGAAGATGAAGATGAAGAAAATGAAGATCATGAAGATGAAGATGATGGAGATGAAGATAAAGATGATGATAAAAAGAAGGTAAAAAAGATAAAGAAGTAGATGAAAAAGATAAAGATGAAGATGAATAAGACGAATAAAAACTAAAATATGAATATGAAGAAGACAAATGACGATGATGAAGAAGAAAAGATTTCAATTAAAAAAACCAACAGCTTTGAATTTGTTATTAAAGTATAAGTTTAAAAGCGGCGATGAAATAATTTTGCTAGATGGTAAAAAAAACACTAGAATTTATACTCATTTTAGGGAGATTTAAACGATTTTTCGTCAAAAGTTTTTCTATTAAAAATATTTGTTTTAAATTTAAATATCTCGACAACATTAAAAACTGGGAGGAAAAAGGAAAAATAAAAGCAACAAGAATATATATATATATATATATATATATATATATATATATATATATATATATATATATATATATATATATATATATAATATATATACAACATTAAAACTTTGATGAACGTTTTTGTTTGTACAAAAAAACCAAGTGAAAGAATATTTCATACCTCGATAATTAAATACAAGCATCCCTAACCATCTATAATATAATTAGTGCAGAAACGTTTAACGTTTAACGTTTAACGTCGTTTCGTCATTAGTTACTAGGCTTTGAATTAGTTACTAGGCTTTGAAAGAGCGCGTTCTTCATATGCACGCGGCCATTGGAGAAAGATCTTTTGAGCGAGTTAAAACTTTTTTCCTTTTGGAACTTAATTATTAGTTTAGATATATTACATAAAGAATCATCTTAATCAATTATATATCATATTATAATTGAAGTAAGTATATGAAATAGTTATATATACATTTTTATCAGATAAAGTAAAAAGGATTTAAATTTTTATTAGATAAAGTAGAAAGGATCTAAAGAAGAAAGGATTTTAATTTTTTAAACCGTATAGATTTTGTTTGTTTTAGTTTTTCTTTTAGCAGTTTTATTTTTACTAGCAATAAGCAACCCGTAATACGGGTTATGGTCGGTCTGTTAATTTATGGTGGCTGTTTTCCACAATTTAAAGTTGCGAAACCATTACTAATACCCTTTTAGAAAAACGCCTTCAAATTTAAAAAATTAAACCATCTGTAAAATTAAAATAAAAAGTATGCGGAGGTAAAATAATTTACCAATTACTTAACATTATTTGAGAAATTTAAAACTGACATGTCAAATCAGTGTAAGGCAGAACCATTTTCCTCGACTTTACTAAGTTCAAAACAATACGTTTTTAGTTACTGACAGAAAATAATAACACTTCATCATGCTTTAAATTGACGAAAAAAGCTAACTTTTTGTTATATTTTTTTATAACATGAACTTTAATTAATAACAGTAGTATAAAGCGAACGTTAATTATACATAAGTTATTAATTTTTTGGTATCCCCTTGATACATGTTTCTTTAAAAAAGGAAATTGTCTTTAAAACGTTAAATGCACACAACTAAATAAATTTATTAAAAATAACTGAACATTTGACCATTACTATTTATGGCACAAATCTGACCATTTTTATATATGGCCTCTTTGTTTCAACAGTTTTTAGCAAACGGTAATTTGCTACAATTTACTGAAAATTCCTTTTGCTACTCGAAATTTAATTCTCTTAAATGTTTTGACACTAATAAAGGACCTCCCTTCCCCGTTTTGGCATTAATGGTGGTCAGGAGAATAGAGTTATTTTTATTAAGAGTAATCAAATTTTTGATGAAGACCTTTTACCAGAATAATAAAATGTGAAACAATGATTTAAGAATTTAACATATATAAGAATTTATCTTTCCTCAAAATTAAGCTAATTAATTAGTTAAACACCTTATAAAATTTAAGTAACTCGATATTTGACAAATGAGCAAAACTACAATACTCACCCCCCGTTTAAAAAGATCCCCTAAGTTACTTACAACAGGGTGCTTATTCACAACTTTTCCGTAACTCTTGCGTAGCTGAGCAAAAGTTATGAAAAACTTACGCAAACTATTTTTTGCGTAACTATTTGGTATTCACAACTTTTTCGTAGCGTTTGCGTAAAGTTAAGGTTGCGCATGAGTTACGCAAAACTTACGCAAAAACTTACGCAAATATTTAAAAACTAGTTGTATAGAATAAGTAGTTAGTATTACTAAATTCTTTTGTTTTGATAGGTATCTACTAAAAATATTATATATATATATATATATATATATATATATATATATATATATATATATATATATGTATTTATATATATATATATATGTATATATATATATATATATATATATATATATATATATATATATATATATATATATATATAAATACATATATATACATATATATTTATATATTAATATATATATACATACATATATATATATATATATATATATATATATATATATATATATATATATATATATATATATATATATATATATATATATTTATATATATTTATATCTGCATGTGTGTCTTATATATAATTATATAATAACTAAGTTATTATATAATTATTTATACCTAAGAACGTTATATATAAATTATATATAACTAAGAACGTATATTTTCCCAAAAAAGGAAGTGAAGATGAGATGGAGAATTAAGGAGAATGAACGATTGAGAGAGAGATGTTTCTAGTAATTTCTTCCTTATTTGGGGAAATACACGTACTTAATTTAAATTTTAAATGTTTCTTTAACTAATTTCTTGATTAATTAAATTAAAATAGTATACTATTTACTCAGCAAATGATCTAATAAGGAAATAATTAAAAATTATAAATGTACATATTAATTTTTAATGCCTTTACTGATTACTATAAAATATCTGCAGACTTATTTATTATATTTTATTTATTATACGTATTTTTGTTAACAAAATAAAGTTCTTCAAAGTAGCATAAGTAATAAATAAATATTGCTGCTTAGAAGTAGGTTTTTATTTTTATTAACTCTTTTTTTCTACTAAATATTTTACTAATCATTTTTAATATTAATAGTAGTATAAATTTATATTAAATGGTACAAAAAAGTAGTTTAGTGCTTTAATTTATGTATGGCGTTTTATTTATTTATTTTATTATGGCATTATGATAAATATGTTGATGCTAAAATTTTTTGAGAAATTATTTACTCTAGTGTCAGAAATCACGAAAGATTCTAAAAAAAGAGCTGAAAATTGGACGCTTGAGCAGATAGGACTTTTGGTCAAGCTGTATAACGAGAATAGATGGTTCAATTTAGATAATAGATGGTTCAATTTAGAGTGAACCATCCATTATATAAAATGTTATGTATATATTTTTTTCACCTTAAAACAAGCTTATGTAGTACTTCTATATTTTTGGTAAATATAATAATATATTTTCCATATATTAACATACGTTAAGTTATTTCTTAAATAATACAACTATAACCTTTTTTTTTACAACAACAATAGCAATATATTATATTTCTATTGTTGTTGTTGTTGTTAAAAAAAAGGTTATAGCTGTATTTTTTAAGTAAATAACTTACGTATAGCAGTATAATATTAATATAAGTATATAATTTATTGGCAGTTACAAACAAAATCTGAAATCTTTTACAATAATTAAAACGCCATTTTTTAATATTAGATGATTTAAAGTTACGCCAAACGTAAGTCAGAAAATAGCAGACGTAACTTTTCTTGCGTAAACTTCGCTGAGCACTTTTTAGGAAAATGTTGTGAATACCGTTTTTTAGACTTTTTGCGTAAGTAAAAACTTACGCAAAAACTTAAGTTTTTGCTTAGGCAAAGTTTGTGAATATGACTTTGCGTAACTTTGAACTTACGCCAAAACTTACGCAAATTTTTGACTTACGAAAGAGTTGTGAATAAGCACCCAGATTATTAGGCATAAAATAGAGAAAATTAAAAAAAAAATTGAACTAATTGCATATATTTATATCATTTTAACTGACAAAAATTTACAATAAAAGGTAATCAGGTTTTCTTTTTATAAATCGTATAAATGCGTCAATCGTAAATCTTAAAGAAAAAAAAAAAAAACCACATAAAAACTGAACATGGATTTACCTATTTATAGTAACCTATTTTGACATGGCAGTTAATATAAACATTTATCGAAAATGTAACTATAAAATCTGTTTCGAAGTGCAAAGGATTAACAATACTAAAATAAATTTTTTAAAAAAAAAAAAGTCAAATTAAGATATAAACTGCATTTTTAGCATAATGTTGGCTTTTAGTAAATAAATAAAAGCAGTAAGTTCCAATAATGAAACTACCTATTATTCATTTTTAACAATAGACACCAACGTGAAGGTAAGCCAAGCAGTCTATCAACACAAAACATCACAACAATAACACATAGCAATAGAATATTTACACCCTTGATCCTAATATCCAGCGAAAATAATAAACCAAATTAAAATATGAAAGGCAAACCTAGAAAACCAATTTAAAGTTAACTATATATTTATCTTTTTACTAAACATATAACTACATAAAAGTATATTTGTTTTTATGTTCAATATTAGTTATTCAATTACTTCAAATTTAGGACATGCAAACACCCTAGATTTAAAGATCAAGGTTGCATACTCTCATACACATTACGCTAAACATTAACAGACATTATTATGTGTTTTGAGAATAATTAAAAAAGGCTAGACAACACAACCTAGCTCCGAAGCAGTAACTCCGCCTGGCACTAAATGCTGCCAAGTCACAACTCTGCTATAAATACATTGCTTGGCTGGCAAGGTTATCAATCTTGCTCAACATAATGCCAAATCACACCACTTTGAAAACATGGAAACAACATAATTTAAACATATATACAGCTATAAACAAATATGGTTTCCTATAACACATTTGATTAATAATCTTTTCAATTTGATGAAGAGTAGCTTGTTCAGCTATTAGAAGTGGGACTGAGTGGTGAATGAAATCTTCCATCATAAAAAATTTGTATGTATTCCAGAGATGTAAAGAATTGTCAGGTTCACAAAAGGTCAAAATAATTGAAATCAATTGTCTAATTTTCTTCGGCATATGTGTTAAAACCGCCTCAAAAAGAGTATTCTGCCATTCAGTGTCATCTTGCAACAGACTTTTCAAAACACATGCTTCACGAAACGTTTCAAGGACAATACCATTAACAGTATGCACATCCTCCCAAGATGTTGCTCCTTTTGCTTGTAAAAGTAACAGTCTAAGAAAAAACAATACTCCAGTTTGATTAACTTTATACATTCTTACTATCACCTTATTACCACCCCTTTATCTAACCTTCCATTTACAATGTTTATCATCAAATATAAAGTGATAAGGAATGTCTACATACGAATAGCAATATGCTCTTTCATTTTCAGTATTTAACTTAAACCATGCCATTAGGTGCATATCACGCTGAGCTGCACGATCTAAAGCCATATGTTCTGCTCCTTCTCTAAAATACAACAATTGATTTTCAGGTAAATGTTTACCAAGTCACAGCACTTTAAAAACACGGAAAGAGCATAACATAAACATATGTACAAACTATAAGCACAATAAATGTGTTTAAATATGTATATAAGGTTAAATATATACTAAAATAAATAAATACCATATATACATATTTAAACACATTTTTAAAACAATTATGTAACACATATTAACACATACACAAACAGTAAAAAAACACTTTACATTATTATAAAAACACATTGATAAAACAACTATAAAGCGCTTATTACCACACACACATACATATGAAAAAAGCATATATGTAAACAATAAACGTGTGCAAACAAAAATTCTAAAAATGACGCAAGAAAATATAAAAAGATACAAAATATATATTTACAAACAATTCTCTTTACCTTCTTTTTTTTCTCATAAGAACTGTAATCTTCATAACAACATTTAACCTTTACATACAATAACATGTGACATGCCATATCAGTGTTGGCACAAAAGTTTAATTTATTTTTCTAAATTTTCTAAAGAAGAAAAAAAATAGTTAATAGCATCACAGAAATTTCAAAGTATTAATAACCCTTTTATGGAAATAGCATTAGTATAACTTTAAATAACATCCATTCCCCTATTTTCTTTCTAAAAAATAAAATAATAAAAATAAAACTGCTAAAAGAAAAACTAAAACAAACAAAATCTATACGATTTAAAAAATTAAAATCCTTTCTTCTTTAGATCCTTTCTACTTTATCTAATAAAAATTTAAATCCTTTCTACTTTATCTGATAAAAATGTATATATAACTATTTCATATACTTACTTCAATTATAATATGATATATAATTGATTAAGATGATTCTTTATGTAATATATCTAAACTAATAATTAAATTCCAAAAGGAAAAAAGTTTTAACTCGCTCAAAAGATCTTTCTCCAATGGCCGCGTGCATTTGAAAAACGCGCTCTTTCAAAGGCTAGTAACTAATTCAAAGCCTAGTAACTAATGACGAAACGACGTTAAACGTTAAACGTTAAACGTTTCTGTACTAATTATATTATAGATTATTTTATTTTTTAGAAAGAAAATAGGGGAATGGATGTTATTTAAAGTTATACTAATGCTATTTCCATAAAAGGGTTATTAATACTTTGAAATTTCTGTGATGCTATTAACTATTTTTTTTCTTCTTTAGAAAATTTAGAAAAATAAATTAAACTTTTGTGCCAACACTGATATGGCATGTCACATGTTATTGTATGTAAAGGTTAAATGTTGTTATGAAGATTACAGTTCTTATGAGAAAAAAAAGAAGGTAAAGAGAATTGTTTGTAAATATATATTTTGTATCTTTTTATATTTTCTTGCGTCATTTTTAGAATTTTTGTTTGCACACGTTTATTGTTTACATATATGCTTTTTTCATATGTATGTGTGTGTGGTAATAAGCGCTTTATAGTTGTTTTATCAATGTGTTTTTATAATAATGTAAAGTGTTTTTTTACTGTTTGTGTATGTGTTAATATGTGTTACATAATTGTTTTAAAAATGTGTTTAAATATGTATATATGGTATTTATTTATTTTAGTATATATTTAACCTTATATACATATTTAAACACATTTATTGTGCTTATAGTTTGTACATATGTTTATGTTATGCTCTTTCCGTGTTTTTAAAGTGCTGTGACTTGGTAAACATTTACCTGAAAATCAATTGTTGTATTTTAGAGAAGGAGCAGAACATATGGCTTTAGATCGTGCAGCTCAGCGTGATATGCACCTAATGGCATGGTTTAAGTTAAATACTGAAAATGAAAGAGCATATTGCTATTCGTATGTAGACATTCCTTATCACTTTATATTTGATGATAAACATTGTAAATGGAAGGTTAGATAAAGGGGTGGTAATAAGGTGATAGTAAGAATGTATAAAGTTAATCAAACTGGAGTATTGTTTTTTCTTAGACTGTTACTTTTACAAGCAAAAGGAGCAACATCTTGGGAGGATGTGCATACTGTTAATGGTATTGTCCTTGAAACGTTTCGTGAAGCATGTGTTTTGAAAAGTCTGTTGCAAGATGACACTGAATGGCAGAATACTCTTTTTGAGGCGGTTTTAACACATATGCCGAAGAAAATTAGACAATTGATTTCAATTATTTTGACCTTTTGTGAACCTGACAATTCTTTACATCTCTGGAATACATACAAATTTTTTATGATGGAAGATTTCATTCACCACTCAGTCCCACTTCTAATAGCTGAACAAGCTACTCTTCATCAAATTGAAAAGATTATTAATCAAATGTGTTATAGGAAACCATATTTGTTTATAGCTGTATATATGTTTAAATTATGTTGTTTCCATGTTTTCAAAGTGGTGTGATTTGGCATTATGTTGAGCAAGATTGATAACCTTGCCAGCCAAGCAATGTATTTATAGCAGAGTTGTGACTTGGCAGCATTTAGTGCCAGGCGGAGTTACTGCTTCGGAGCTAGGTTGTGTTGTCTAGCCTTTTTTAATTATTCTCAAAACACATAATAATGTCTGTTAATGTTTAGCGTAATGTGTATGAGAGTATGCAACCTTGATCTTTAAATCTAGGGTGTTTGCATGTCCTAAATTTGAAGTAATTGAATAACTAATATTGAACATAAAAACAAATATACTTTTATGTAGTTATATGTTTAGTAAAAAGATAAATATATAGTTAACTTTAAATTGGTTTTCTAGGTTTGCCTTTCATATTTTAATTTGGTTTATTATTTTCGCTGGATATTAGGATCAAGGGTGTAAATATTCTATTGCTATGTGTTATTGTTGTGATGTTTTGTGTTGATAGACTGCTTGGCTTACCTTCACGTTGGTGTCTATTGTTAAAAATGAATAATAGGTAGTTTCATTATTGGAACTTACTGCTTTTATTTATTTACTAAAAGCCAACATTATGCTAAAAATGCAGTTTATATCTTAATTTGACTTTTTTTTTTTTAAAAAATTTATTTTAGTATTGTTAATCCTTTGCACTTCGAAACAGATTTTATAGTTACATTTTCGATAAATGTTTATATTAACTGCCATGTCAAAATAGGTTACTATAAATAGGTAAATCCATGTTCAGTTTTTATGTGGTTTTTTTTTTTTTTCTTTAAGATTTACGATTGACGCATTTATACGATTTATAAAAAGAAAACCTGATTACCTTTTATTGTAAATTTTTGTCAGTTAAAATGATATAAATATATGCAATTAGTTCAATTTTTTTTTTAATTTTCTCTATTTTATGCCTAATAATCTGGGTGCTTATTCACAACTCTTTCGTAAGTCAAAAATTTGCGTAAGTTTTGGCGTAAGTTCAAAGTTACGCAAAGTCATATTCACAAACTTTGCCTAAGCAAAAACTTAAGTTTTTGCGTAAGTTTTTACTTACGCAAAAAGTCTAAAAAACGGTATTCACAACATTTTCCTAAAAAGTGCTCAGCGAAGTTTACGCAAGAAAAGTTACGTCTGCTATTTTCTGACTTACGTTTGGCGTAACTTTAAATCATCTAATATTAAAAAATGGCGTTTTAATTATTGTAAAAGATTTCAGATTTTGTTTGTAACTGCCAATAAATTATATACTTATATTAATATTATACTGCTATACGTAAGTTATTTACTTAAAAAATACAGCTATAACCTTTTTTTTAACAACAACAACAACAATAGAAATATAATATATTGCTATTGTTGTTGTAAAAAAAAAGGTTATAGTTGTATTATTTAAGAAATAACTTAACGTATGTTAATATATGGAAAATATATTATTATATTTACCAAAAATATAGAAGTACTACATAAGCTTGTTTTAAGGTGAAAAAAATATATACATAACATTTTATATAATGGATGGTTCACTCTAAATTGAACCATCTATTATCTAAATTGAACCATCTATTCTCGTTATACAGCTTGACCAAAAGTCCTATCTGCTCAAGCGTCCAATTTTCAGCTCTTTTTTTAGAATCTTTCGTGATTTCTGACACTAGAGTAAATAATTTCTCAAAAAATTTTAGCATCAACATATTTATCATAATGCCATAATAAAATAAATAAATAAAACGCCATACATAAATTAAAGCACTAAACTACTTTTTTGTACCATTTAATATAAATTTATACTACTATTAATATTAAAAATGATTAGTAAAATATTTAGTAGAAAAAAAGAGTTAATAAAAATAAAAACCTACTTCTAAGCAGCAATATTTATTTATTACTTATGCTACTTTGAAGAACTTTATTTTGTTAACAAAAATACGTATAATAAATAAAATATAATAAATAAGTCTGCAGATATTTTATAGTAATCAGTAAAGGCATTAAAAATTAATATGTACATTTATAATTTTTAATTATTTCCTTATTAGATCATTTGCTGAGTAAATAGTATACTATTTTAATTTAATTAATCAAGAAATTAGTTAAAGAAACATTTAAAATTTAAATTAAGTACGTGTATTTCCCCAAATAAGGAAGAAATTACTAGAAACATCTCTCTCTCAATCGTTCATTCTCCTTAATTCTCCATCTCATCTTCACTTCCTTTTTTGGGAAAATATACGTTCTTAGTTATATATAATTTATATATAACGTTCTTAGGTATAAATAATTATATAATAACTTAGTTATTATATAATTATATATAAGACACACATGCAGATATAAATATATATAAATATATATATATATATATATATATATATATATATATATATATATATATATATATATATATATATATATATATATATATATATATGTATGTATATATATATTAATATATAAATATATATGTATATATATGTATTTATATATATATATATATATATATATATATATATATATATATATATATATACATATATATATATATATAAATACATATATATATATATATATATATATATATATATATATATATATATATATATATATATATATATATATATAATATTTTTAGTAGATACCTATCAAAACAAAAGAATTTAGTAATACTAACTACTTATTCTATACAACTAGTTTTTAAATATTTGCGTAAGTTTTTGCGTAAGTTTTGCGTAACTCATGCGCAACCTTAACTTTACGCAAACGCTACGAAAAAGTTGTGAATACCAAATAGTTACGCAAAAAATAGTTTGCGTAAGTTTTTCATAACTTTTGCTCAGCTACGCAAGAGTTACGGAAAAGTTGTGAATAAGCACCCTGTTGTAAGTAACTTAGGGGATCTTTTTAAACGGGGGGTGAGTATTGTAGTTTTGCTCATTTGTCAAATATCGAGTTACTTAAATTTTATAAGGTGTTTAACTAATTAATTAGCTTAATTTTGAGGAAAGATAAATTCTTATATATGTTAAATTCTTAAATCATTGTTTCACATTTTATTATTCTGGTAAAAGGTCTTCATCAAAAATTTGATTACTCTTAATAAAAATAACTCTATTCTCCTGACCACCATTAATGCCAAAACGGGGAAGGGAGGTCCTTTATTAGTGTCAAAACATTTAAGAGAATTAAATTTCGAGTAGCAAAAGGAATTTTCAGTAAATTGTAGCAAATTACCGTTTGCTAAAAACTGTTGAAACAAAGAGGCCATATATAAAAATGGTCAGATTTGTGCCATAAATAGTAATGGTCAAATGTTCAGTTATTTTTAATAAATTTATTTAGTTGTGTGCATTTAACGTTTTAAAGACAATTTCCTTTTTTAAAGAAACATGTATCAAGGGGATACCAAAAAATTAATAACTTATGTATAATTAACGTTCGCTTTATACTACTGTTATTAATTAAAGTTCATGTTATAAAAAAATATAACAAAAAGTTAGCTTTTTTCGTCAATTTAAAGCATGATGAAGTGTTATTATTTTCTGTCAGTAACTAAAAACGTATTGTTTTGAACTTAGTAAAGTCGAGGAAAATGGTTCTGCCTTACACTGATTTGACATGTCAGTTTTAAATTTCTCAAATAATGTTAAGTAATTGGTAAATTATTTTACCTCCGCATACTTTTTATTTTAATTTTACAGATGGTTTAATTTTTTAAATTTGAAGGCGTTTTTCTAAAAGGGTATTAGTAATGGTTTCGCAACTTTAAATTGTGGAAAACAGCCACCATAAATTAACAGACCGACCATAACCCGTATTACGGGTTGCTTATTGCTAGTTAAAATAAAAGGCTTAAGAAGAAATGGATCTTTTTATAGTTTCAATATAAAAATTATGTGCGCGCAGAAAAGGAAGTAAAGACGTAAACAAACGTTATTTTAACAGTAATTTCATCGAGATTTACTAAGCAGTATTGAAATTTGCCAAGCAATACTGATATTTACTAAGGAATTGTACTGAAACAACGCGATGAGTGTTTTGTTTAATGTCTATTTAAGTTGAGAAAAGCAAATTATATAGCTTGCTTTTGAACTGTTTTACAAAATGAGGACAATATATATATATATATATATATATATATATATATATATATATATATATATATATATATATATATATATATATATATATATATATATACAGTATTGGACAAAACATTTGCAACCAAATAATGCTAATTTAGTTTATTTATATAAAAGTGCTGCATTTTTTCAATTTAGAGAAATAACTATGTAACTGTTTAGAGACAAAGTTCTTCAAGTTTTATTCATCACAAAGCTCATTATTTCTACACGAAAATTAATAAATTAATCAAAAGTATTAAAAAAGTTGATTTCCTTCTGGACAAAACAAGTGCAACTCGACAAAATGTTGACCAAGCTGTATTTCGCTATCAATATTTCGTGGCGAATCCTTTGTTGTCGATCACAGCCTTGCATCTTCAAGGCATAGATTCGATCAGGTGTTCAATGAAACTTTGTGGAATCGCTGCCCAGGCCTTTTGGATTTGTTCAAACAGTTGATCCTTATTACGAACATCTTCACGATTATTTCTGCGGTCGACGATCTCCCACAGGTTCTCGATAGGGTTGAGATCCGGAGATTGAGGCGGCCAATCCATCACTGATAGGTGGTTGTCTTGAAACCACTGCTTGACTACTCTTACAGTGTGTTTCGGATCGTTGTCTTGCTGAAAAACCCATTTTATTGGCATATTCCATTCAGCATGAGGTAACATAACATCTTTCAGGATATTTTTATACATGAAACGGACCATTATTCTATCGTTTCGATGTATTGGACCTTGACCGTTAGCAGAAAAACACCCCCAGACCATTAAAATTGTCCCCACCATGCTTCACGGTCTTATGGCAATAACGTAAATCGAGGCGTTTTCCGGCCGATCGACGTACACGGCAAATGCCATCGCTCCCAATGATGTTGAACTTCGATTCCTTACTGAACAGGACAGTTCGCCATTACTGCACATTCCAGTCAATATGAGATGTAGCAAACAGGAGTCTTTTCTTCTGGTTTTTTAGTGAATTCAGCGGTTTCTTTGCAGGACGTCGAGAAAACAATCCGGCTTCAACAGCACGTCGTCTGATTGTTCGGTCCGATACAGGCAGCTCTAATTGCTTTTGTATCTTGACTGATGATTTCCAGGGATCCTTCTTGACGGATCTGATCATAGAATCCTCTCTAGAAGTGGTGGAACGCGGTCTTCCACCTTTGTTATCTGCTGCCAACTTCCCCGTAGAACGTTATTTGGAACATAGTCTTGATACAGTCCATTTTTTCACGCGATATTTATCACAATTACTTTTTTGTGACATTCCACTTACGTAATCGCCAATAATTTTCTTTCTTTGTTCCAATCCAAGACTGTCGAGAGCCATTTTTGCACTTGAAGTCATAAAAGTAATAATTATTTCTGGATGCTACTGGATGCTTCCAGATGCTTCTTCTGGAAACTTCTGGAAGCTTCTGCATGCTTCTGGAAACTTCTGGATACTTCCTTTAATTATTAAAAAACTTCCGTCACGTTGACACGGACCAGACTTAAGAAAATGAAACAAACCAAAAAATTGCACTTGTTTTATCCGCTGCAAAATGGCACTTGTCAACGAAGTTCTGCCTGTGTGCTGTCACCTGTCAGCTGATTGCACATGTCATGGCATGCTATGACTCCAGACTCCTTAACTGTTTGCTGTGGTAGTATAGTTCGTTTCGTTTTTAAGACATGTAAAATTAGAAACACTTTTTAGCATTGTTTGATGTTGGTTGCCAATGTTTTGTCCAATACTGTATCTGTTATGGAATTTGTTTAATTGTTAGTCTTATTTCATCATATAGCTGAGAGATACTCTTCAGTTTACTAGGGAGTTAATTTCATTAATTCACTAATCACCGAAAAGACTGACTTGGCTCAAGGGATTTTAGCAAGAAAGTGACCTCTAGACCATTTTGACCTACACGATGGATGTTGCAAAGCACATTGCTTGCATCAATGCTAAATAATTGAAAGGAATTACGAAAATTCTTTTCAGAACTGTTTAATACTGAAAAAGATAAGGCGGGGGCAAAAGCAAACGGAATTATGGAGCAACTGAATAAGGCAGATACATTTATCATATTGAAAATTACTAGTAGCATCCTAAAACATTTTGAAAGAGCTAATACCGTTATCTAGAGTAAAAGTCTACATTTAAAAACATGCAATGATATTATTGATATATTGAAAGACACCATTTACAACATTAGAGAAAAATTTAATACTTTCATGTGGGAAGGATTTAAAAGAGGAATGGAAACTTCTTGGTTTAGATGAACCTAAAGAACCAAGGAAAAGAAAGTCACCAATAAGATTTTACTGTGGATTAACAGAGCGACACATTTTCACTGCAAAAGAGCGTTACAATAAAGTTTACAAAGAAATCATTGACTTTGTTCTAAGCGGCCTAGCCTAAGCCTAGCATCAAAGCTTACCTCTGGCTCCCAATTGTTGTAGTCGAAT
Organism: Hydra viridissima; assembly: GCF_058129835.1. Classification (NCBI taxonomy): domain Eukaryota; kingdom Metazoa; phylum Cnidaria; class Hydrozoa; order Anthoathecata; family Hydridae; genus Hydra; species Hydra viridissima. The sequence continues at coordinate 1,454,980 of NW_028324315.1, forward strand.
GAAGAGTCTTTTTTGGTTAATTTAGAAGTCTCTTCAAAAACAATTTGCGACTTATAAAGATGATCTAAATATTAATCGACTTAAATTGCATAAGAACATGTTTCATGGTGCCAAACATTTTAAAGTAGCGTCTTTCATGGGCGTTTTAAATGCCTTGAAACGTCATAAAAATAGCATAATTCATCTAAAAGAGCGAATAAAGATCGTGCACTTACTTATGACAGTTCCAATAACAACATGTACTACAGACGATCATTTTCTATGCTAAAAAGAATGAAGATATACTTAAGAAATAAAATGACCCGGAAGAAGTTAAATTAGGGGAAAGTCGGGTAATATGGGATAGTGGGTAATATGGGATACCCCTATTATCTACTTATAGGTCAGTGTTATAAAATATTTGTTGAATTGGAATCGAGGCTAATGTCAGGAGGTTACTTCCGCAAGTATAAGTTGTTCTCTTTCGAACTATTTGGGTCTGAAAAAAGTCTTGCAAGTTTTCACCAGTGAACCTTATATAACATCGACTTTGTTACAAGAGGCCGAAAAATTCTAAAAAGGTAAAATATCTTTCTTTATTCAGAATTTAATTAGTAACTGACCAATTATTAAACATAAAATACCTTTTAAGGGTTGTCCATTCCACGTGGTACATAAAGAAAAAACAAAATTAGATGTGTGCTATAAATTGGGGTAATATGAGATACCTAAATGGGGGTAATATGGGATACCATCCCATATTACCCACGTTATTTCCATTATTTAGTTTTCATCTTATTATATTTTCAATGCTAATTCTGCTTTTATTGTATTGTCAGAATTGAGCTAGCCAGGAGTTTCATTAACATTAATTATTAGTCTGGGTGTGTTAAGTATTAACTTGAGATTAAAAAATAAACAATTTATAAACAATTTTGTTATTCGTGATAAAAAAAGCTAAAAAACCAACAACAGTTTCTCATTAGTATAAACCACCTTAAGATCCAACAGCTCTGTAAAAATGTTCAGAATTTTAAAGTGCATTAATTGAATAGACACTAACAACTTCCTTAAGTCATATTATTAGTCATAATGATAAATGTGTTAATTTTTAAAATTTCTTTTTACGCTAAAAAAGCTTTATCATTTTTAGATATTTTTTCTTTCATACATCTTTGATTAGGGTCGCATTCAGAAATAGCACATTGAAAATAGACTCTTATTTGTTAAACTCTTTTTTAAAAACTACATTTTTATGTTTTTATTTTATAAACCCTTAAGAGGTTTTAAATTCTAGAAAATAAAATGTATAAAAGTTCTCACTCTTTTTTTTTGGTCATTTATTTAGATGCCGAGAACATTTGAAAAAAAAAGTGAGGCAGCAGTGGTCAGCAGAAGCTATGACAGCAGCTATTAATGCCGTTAGAAAAAAAGAAATGGGCTAAATAAAAGCTAGCAAAGTCTTCAATATCTCTTGGTCAACTCTGGAACGCAAGGTAAAATACAACGATCATCCAGTACAAGAATAAATTAGTCTCCTTTTTGGACGAAAACCCATTTTCTCTTCCAAATTTGAATCAGATCTGGCTGATTACATAGTAGAAATGGAAGCCAGGCTTTTTGATCATACCAGCCTAGATGTCCGTAGACTGGCCTTTCAGCTTGCAAAATTTAACGGTATTCCCAAACGTTTTAACTCTGCAAAAGAAAGAGCTGGAAAAAACTGGCTAGCATCATTTTTAAGACGACATTCACACTTATCTATAAGAACCCCAGAATCCACTTCCATTGCAAGAGCTACAGCGTTTAACAAAGTAAATGTGGGCAAATTTTTTGACCTTTCGGAAAGGGAAATCGATGAAAAGATATTTAAACCTAAAAAATTTTTAATTTGGATGAAAAGGGCATTACCACTGTCCAGTCCAATAATGGCAAAATAATAGCACTGAAAGGGAAAAAATAAGTTGGCATCCTTTCTTCAGCTGAAAAAGGACGGTTGGTTGCTACAATACTTTGCATGAGTGCATCTGGGAATATATCCCACCTATGTTTATTTTTCCTCGACAGCGCTTTAAAATGGAGTTAATGGACGGCGCACCAGCAGGATATACTTATGCCTGTCATAAGACTGGCTGGATTCAACTTGAATTTTTTACCCAATGGCTCAGACATTTCATTGAATGTGTAAAGCCTAGTCAGGAAAGCCCTGCTTTACTTATATTAGATGTTCATGCCTCACATACCAAGAATTTGGAGGCCATCAATTTGGCTAGACAACATTTTATAACAATTATCTGTCTCCCACCGCACTGCACTCACAGAATGCAACCTCTTGATGTTGCATTTATGAAGCCGTTAACTACTTATTATGACTCCGAGATTCAGATGTTGCTCCGCTCAGATCCCGGGCGAATCGTCACAGAGTTCCAAATAACTTCTATATTTGCGAAGGTCTATCTGCGCACTGCCAGCCTCGCAACAGCAGTTAATGGATATGAAAAGACTGGAATTTGGCCAGTAAATAGAAATTTGAGGAGTGGGAGTTTAAAGCGGCAGAAACAACAGAAATGCCTGCCCCTGAAAGTGAGATAACCATTCAATCGCAATATCCGCCAGTGGCCAGCACCTCTAGTGATACACCCATGTTGGCTAGTGAAATAAGTTCTTACCCCGTAGCCGAAGAAAGGGTGAACAGAACCAGAAGGCGTAAGGGTTTTACTGCTGTGCTGACAAGTTCCCCTTACAAACAATCGCTTAGTCAGAAGCCTGAAAAAAATGAAATAACAAAAGGAAAATCAAAACTGAAAAAAAAACATTGATTGCATTGACAGCGATTAAAAATTGAAATTCTTTTTTATTAATTTTTTCTTTTTTTTGTAATATTAAAGCTGTTTTTATTTTTCTCTATAAATTTTTGTTTTTGTTTTATTGATTAATAAGATCTTGCATAACTTATTACCAACCTTAGCTGACATTGATCAGGTGTCCCATATTACCCCACCCTTGAGGGTAATATGGAATACCCAAACATTTTCTGTTTATTAAATTTTCTCAAAGTGTATTGAAGCTTTTAAACTCATCTTTTACAGAAATGATATTTGATAGCTATTGAAACTAATTGACTATTAGCAACAACATCAATTTTAAAAATTTCATTTTTATAGGTCGTTAAAATTAAGTATCCCTATTACCCCACTTTCCCCTACTATTCGAAGCAATACTTTTGCTATAAAAATTGTTAGTTCATGAATTAATAAAAAGTACCATATTTTTAATTATTCATGTAGGAACGTCTTCTATTATGTTACTCAAAATCTCAATTTGTTATCACTTATATTTTTGAATAAATGTATGTGCATCTTGCCAAGTACATTTCTCATTTATTTTGAAATTGTGTCACAAATAATATCAGTTTCCTCTTTTATTTTTTGCATTTCAAGTAAATAATAGCCTCTTGTGTTCTTATTGAAGTTAGTGGTAATCCATAAATGATGTCAGTAAATTAAAGAAAGGGAGCAAGAAATTTTTGCCTTCGATTTTTTTTTAATAAATGAATATTTTTTGATACTCGTTTTCGTCATTTTTTAATAACGCAACTGTTTCATTTCAAAAGCTATACTTCAAATCAGCAAAATAAGTAATTAAAGAAATGAGCTTGTTTTCGTTTTATAGGAAAATTGACGAAGTAAATCAATGCATTAACCAATAATCTGTCGATTATATGCAAATAATCGACGCGCATAAAATTAATCGACTGAAACTTCTTCACATCATCTGTGACGTGATCTTTTATATACAAATTTTTACGTTACACTTAAAAACACTTAAACATTTTTTGTTGAATCACAACAGCTCTGCGGTATATTTTAAATTTGAAAGATTTAGCTAAGATATTCGTTAAACTGCGTTGTGAAAAATTAAGAAACACACTTTTTTTGCGTTTCGTGAAAAATCCATTTGAAATTTCAAAACCTGAAGGATTTCAAATTTTACAACACATACTCTTTTGATCTTTAGGAATGTCAATTTATTAGCTGTCATCTGATCTTTTATCGCAAAATGTGGATCTCATGAAAAGAAATGTGATGGTGTGAACAATTCAAATTGAAAAAATATCGTCCGTAAATATTTTTAGGCGAAGATTTTAAAGCGTTTATTTTTAAAAGATATTACCTACTTTATTAGATACTCTTATTGTAATTCCAATCATTAATGCTGACTGATTTTAAAAACTAGTATAAATTTAGTCAATTAATACTTGCCATTTCCATAGCAATAAAAAAAAACTTAACAGAAAAAGTTGAAATTAACGTCGCAATTGAAGCTCTTCGCTTCACTTTACAAGTACCTTTTAATCGAAAAATCTGTAACATTCCAATATAATAAAACCTGTTCATATGAATTGCAATTAATATGCTCACGTCACTTTTTTTTTGATAGATCATTAATTAAGATCAGTGTTGTTATCTGTCCAATATGTGTGAGACAAATTTTCTGCCGATATAATACCCAGATAACACACGTACATCGGCCCGACGTCTTGCCGATGTCTTTTATATCAGCTGTAGATCGGCATCGTTTTACTTCATCGGGCCGATGTTCGCCCGATATGCAAAATAAATTTACTAATGTTCCGTCGCTTAAAGACGTCGGCTTGATGTCTGCGAAAGTATAGTAAAATTATCTGCAATTTGAATGTTTACTGTGCGCAAACCTAACGATACTAATGACGATCATAACAATGCTCATGTGCGCTCATAATGACGCATTTCATATATTTGAGGTTTTCTAAACCCACGTTTGTATATTTTAGCAGAAATAAATTCATTTGTATATTTTTAGCTGAAATAAATTACATTAAACAAAACACATTTGTTTATCGTTTGTTAAAAAAAAAATTATTTTGCGTATTTTAAAACACGTTTGTATATTTTTTACTAAACATGTTTTTATATTTTTGGATTAAATTTGATTTAAAGTTCTAAAAATTTCTAAAAGTTATAAAATCCACAATTAAGTTTTTTTGTACTTATTATTATTATTGTTACTATTATTGTTAATAATAATAATAATAATAATAATATTATTATTATTATTATTATTATTATTATTATTATTATTATTATTATTATTATTATTATTATTATTATTATTATTATTATTATTATTATTATTATTATTATTATTATTATTATTATTATTATTGTTATTGTGTATATATATATATTAGGGTGGGTCATTATGATGTAAATGTTAAGTTGGGGCTGTGAAACATTATTAAAATGTTGCATTACAGTCTACTTATGAAAAAAACTCCTTTTGAAATAAAATTAAAGCGTGTCTTGGATCCGCAACTTTGGGAATTAAATTTACTCTATAATCGTATAATGTAAATACATGTGGTTTAATGCTATATTCCATTACTCGACATCTTGTTACATTAATTTTAAAATGCAAGCAGTTGTTAAAGGAGAAATAGTCAGAGTGTAGTAGGCAACACATAACAGCAATTTGTTTCAGTTATTTGCTATTTGTTATGGCTCAAGAAGTCAGATTTAGAGTCAATTTTCGGTAATTCTGCTCGAGATTTGCGACACTGCAAAATCATTCCATGTCGTGATTTGTGCCCAAAAACTTTCATAGTTGTAGCAGAGATGTCTTTAATAGTCCGCTCAACTGCCTGAGAATGGCATGGAATACCACTCAAGACATCAAAGTGGAACTGGAAATGTTCAAGATCATCATTAGAAACAGTTGATAAAAGCGGTGGTGGGGTTGCGATAGCAACAGACCAGTCGATCATTTTTATGAATGACGAAGCTTCCGGATTAAGCTTGATGCTTGATTTATCAAAGACACGTATCTTGCTACTTTGTGATGTAGCTCGTGCGTCAATTATTTTGTCACACGAAAACTGACGAATTGATACATTTTCATCTGTAACTCCTCCAAGAAGAATGTTCTCAGGATGAGCAAAATAGCAGTTATTTTGCAACACTGGTTCAAGAATTTTCCACTCTTCTTTCCCTAGTTCATAGCACTGCTTCATAAGATAAAAGAAGTTTCTTGCTCCGTCAAGGCAGGAAGAATGACGCTTTATGTTGAACCACAATGGCGCATAAACATTTACGATGAATCTTGTAATTCTTTGCAATGGTTTTGAAGGATTTCCTTTAGACATATACAAACGTAAAATACGATTGGCCTTTGTTAGCCACCTTGCATGGTTCAAATTTCCTGGCATAGCAGTCTGGAGGAACAATATTTGATCACAAGCAGTGTATCCCTGCTGAACAGCTAAGCAAGCTTTTAGAAGGTATATCTGATCAGAGCTTAAATCTTTCTTGACATCAACACTTACATCCTCAACTTTACCAGGTATATGTTTAAAGTTCACAATATCTAAATCTTTTGGATCAAAATCTAGTGCAATGTCTATTTTACCTGTTGAAGTAGCTGGACCTGTTGAATGTCCACCATCCACAACCGAGAAATATTTTCTAAAAGGTAGTTCATTTGCATGTAACAAGCAGACCAACCATTGCAATGTTCTCCCAAGACCTTCTTCTAATTTTCTGATTATTCCATTGTGTTGACCTGTGTTATTCACAGAACCATTGCAAACAACTGCTGCTAAAGTGTCTGATGATTTGATGTTGTTGATGCTCAATAATATCTCTTGTGCAATATGAATAGCTTTACTACTTTGTGGCATGACATGATTGACATATTTGTTTTGCGGAAATGACACTATCACATAATGTTCTTCTTTGAAATTTCGTCGGACACCACTTGCTTTAACGGAAGTGATATCCTGCTTCCCATCAAATCCAATGCAAAGTACATTTTGAACTTCAGCAGCATGCTTTTCAACTTCTTTTTTCCTCCACATATTTCTCTGACGACGAAGTTTTGCTGGATCAATAGCATTCTCTGGTGTTATAAGATCTAATTCTTTTAGTACTGCATTTGCTATTAAGCAAGCATCTCTGTTACTGATTTTACATCTATCCATGGCCTTACACAACTTAGGATATTGTTTAGTGTTGTAAACTTTGATCTCTTCATCACTTGACATCTTATTATCACTTGATATCACTTCATAACTTGACATTACTTTATCATCTGACATCTCAATTGGCAAAAATTCTTCATCTGACTTTGACTGTTCGTTATCACTACAATATGTTTCATTTGGATCAATTTCTTTATCAAATTTCATTTTCTTATCTGTAATTGGTAAATTGCATGTTTTACTTCCTCTTTTTTCTCTCTTCTGCAGCTTAATTGTTTCTTCTTTGTCTACTTTTCCTATTACCATCTTCCGTACCGTTTTTTGATCTATCCAGAACTCCCATTCAAGTGTTGGAATTTTTTTTGGCAGTGGACATAAACAAGCTGACCTTTCTCGAACACCATTATCAAAACACTTACACAGACAAATATCGAATAGTTGGTCTAACATCTGCAAACTTGATTTAAATGTTGCAGAGGACTTCTTGCGATCAGAGTATTTACCAAGCTCATGTACTTTGTTGATTAGTCTCTTTATGCGAATAACTAAGCTGCTGACTGCAATGGTAGGAATACTTGCTTTGTTGTACAATGCTTTAATTTCATTAGCTATGACTGTTGCTCTTTCAGTAACACTTGTGCAATTGTTAATTTTTAGTAAATAGTCATATGCTTTAAAAACATCAGCAGAAGTTGGCAGTTGATTTGTTTGAAATGGTCTTGGTTGTCCAAGTATACCATGTTCAGTTTCACTTCGTGTTTTAACAGTAGCCATTTTTATTTTCAGTTTTAACTAATTAAACTAAAGCAAAAAAACAAATAGCGTAAGTATATATCTTATAACGAAGTGAAGGATCATGTTAATCGGAAGTCAACAAACAACACTAACAGCTTTTTGTTTTATATTTCGTAGGGTGCTCTAAACTTTTGCAAAGTTCTGTATACTATTAATATAATATTATTAACATGAATCATCAAAAAATCTAAATCTTAATGCTTTTATCCTGCAATTATACGACTTTTGTAAAATAGCATCATTTTGACCTTATATAGTAAAATTCAAGTTAAAGTTGGCAAAACGAAATAAAATTTTTATTACATTTCTTTTACATATCATTAATAGAGACAACGAAATGCAACTTTATTTCCATGTTTCATAAAAAAAAAAAAAAATGACCCACCCTAATATATATATATATATATATATATATATATATATATATATATATATATATATATATATATATATATATATATATATATATATATATATATATATATATATATATATATATATATTTATATATATATAAAGTAATTGTCAAACAAATAAACAATAATTTTGAAATATTTCTTTCTTTTATACAATATTAATATAATATATAATAAAAAAGAAGATATAAAATGGAAAAAGTAAAAACTTAATCTTATTGGACACGTGCTCGACATGTTAAAAAACTTGCAAATAAAATTTTGTTGCAATGGATGATAAAAATAGTATATCTGCTAATACAATAAATACGATAAGTATTTCTAATGAAAGTTGCTGTGTTGCAGACAATATTAATAATAATAATGATAGTAATTTTTTAAACATTGGTGAATATAAGACAAGGGAGTTTGACATTGATTTTGATATATGTGATAATAATACCTATTATAATGTAGTTAATGACAGTAACGCAGAAACTATTAAAGAAGTTAATGATATTGAACATTCATTAATTGAACAACTCAGTAGTTGGGCTGTATTATTTGACATTAAAAGTATTGCTCTAACTGCTCTGTTAAAACTGCTAAACAATTATCACAATGAATTGCCATTAGATGCTCGTACTCTTTTGCACACACCACGAAATAGTTCTGTTGTTGCTCTTAGAAGTGGAGGAGAGTATTTGCATTTAGGTATCCAATATGGAATTGAGGATTTATATAGAAGTGGGGAACTTACACAATGCAACAAACTTGAATTGCAATTTAGTATTGATGGTCTTCCTTTATTTAAGAGTAGTAGCTCTTGTTTGTGGTCTATTTTATGCATCGTAAGACAGAGTGAAAAAAAGAAGCCTTTTGTTGTAGGCATATATAGTGGTAATAGCAAACCAGTAAATTTAACTGATTATTTTGAACAGTTTGTAATAGACTGTAAGAAGTTAGTCAGCCATGGATTGTTAATTGCAGGTGAACATTATAAAATTGCTTTGCATAGTTTTGTATGTGATGCCCCTGCTCGAGCTATGATCAAATGTATAAAATCGCATAGTGGATACTTTGGGTGTGATAAATGCAGAGTAGAAGGAGAATGGAATGGAAAGGTTATATTTCAGGAATTAAATGCACCATTGAGAACTGATGATCAGTTTGACAGGCAAGTAGACGAATCTCATCATTTAGGGCTTTCACCACTGAGTGCATTACCGATTTGCATGGTATCAGGTTTTCCCCTTGATTACATGCATTTAGTGTGTCTAGGAGTTGTTCGAAGACTTTTGCTTTGTTGGTTAAAGGGTCCTAAAAGTGTTAGGTGCTCAGCTCAGCAAATTACATTACTCTCTTCCTTATTGGTGGGGTGTGCTGCTCACATGCCTACAGAGTTTGCCAGAAAGCCTAGATCTGTGTCTGAACTTATGAGGTGGAAGGCAACTGAACTGAGACAGTTTCTTCTTTATACTGGTCCCGTTGTACTGTGTGACGTTTTACCAACAAATTTGTATGAAAATTTTTTATTTTTGTCTGTAGCAATTTCTATTCTAGCAAGTCCACAATTTTGTAGGCAGTATTTAGATTATGCAAAACAACTTCTTATTGTATGTGTAGAAAATATGAAAGTTTTATATGGTACAGGCATGCTTGTATACAATGTTCATTGTTTAATTCATTTGGCTGATGATGTAAAGAACTTTGGCCCTTTAGATAACTTTTCTGCTTTTCCATTTGAAAATAAGCTAGGTACTCTAAAAAAACTTGTTCGCAAGCCATCATTTATTTTAAAACAGGTTGAGAGGCGTTTAGAGGAGAGACGAAATAGTAAAAAAACTTTGTTGCCTGTCAATAAAAAACTTTATACACCACAAAAAGAACACAATATTGGACCAGTGCCTTTTGGTGTAAGTTGTTTAAAACAATATTGTAAACTCAGTCTTCCAAATGGATTAGTTTTGTCAACATCTCCAGGGAACAATTGCTTTTTAAAGTTAAACGGACAGCCATGTTTGGTACGCAACATATTGAGTGTGGACCAGTTTAAATATAAAGTAATTGTTGAACTTTTCAAACTTAGTCAGGATTTCTATATATCACCTTTGCCATCATCTACTTTAAATGTCTTACATGTTTCCAAACCTTGTGGTTCTTATGAAACTATTAACAGTGATGATTTTTATCAAAAATGTGTATGTTTGCCTTATGGAAACAATTCATATGTTATTATTCCTTTTTTACACACAATTTTTTATTAGACTCATAAAAGGTTGTACAACTGATAATTTAGTTGTAATATTAGAAAATACACTTTTTTGTATATGTAACATTAATGCTGTCTGACCAATTTTATTTTAATTTTTTAGTATAAATATAAATGAATGTATAAGTATACACTTTTTTGTGTATACACTTTACTTTTATGAATATGTAATATATTAGCATGTTTTCCTTTTGGTTCATAATTAGAGGTTGTTATATTATGTTGTGAATTATTTTCCTAATCTAAACCAAGACATAATCAACCATTTTGGATCTTAAAAGCACCTTTATGGTGCTCTGGAGTTCCTAAAGGCATGTTTTTTAAAAGAATTAACAACTTTGATGACCAATAACAATGCATAATTTTAAAAAAATTTTTATTTTTTATCCATCTTACTTATATTTTGAAAATATTTCACTTGTACACATGTATTACAAATTTTTACATCTCTCTGCTATAATTATTTCTGATTATATTAATTGTTTTTTTGTAGTGTTTAAATATACTAGTTTTGCATAAATTACATTACAAACTTTTTTTTGGCTGCATGCTAGTAAGTAAAAAGTAAGTGAGTTTTATAATTGACCAAGACTGTGTTTATGACCCTGGTTGAAATAAATATTAATTTCATTAGTTCATCCATTTATTATTGAAGCCATCTGGAAAATGTTTAAGGTTTGTTAAATTTATACCTCTGTTTTTTTTAATTTTATCATTTCTTACTTTTTTAAGTTTTTTTTAGTCATTACTTGATGTAACAACATTAAATAACAAATTTAATTTCATGGGCCATGGACACAAACACGCCTTTTCAGCCCTTCATATTAAGGACATTGTTTGTGGTTAGTAAACACTTCTAATCCTATTATTTGAGTTAATTGATATTTTTTGTTATTACTGTTTGTAAAAGAGTATCTTTGACGTTAGACTGGTTTGCATATAGTGTAAATTGATATAAAATTAAACATGATTTACTAAAAGCGGAAGTTTTCTCAACTATTATGCATTGTTGCATAACAGTTATATTTTTTAGAAACATTGCATGAAATTGTTTGGTTATATTGAGTTAAGCATATACTATACATAACAAAAGTTCCACACATTTTGTGCATACACAATATGCCAAATGACGTATGCTGATTTGTGACCGATTCTTAATCTTTTAAAGGAATTTTTGTATTGCGCTAAGTATTATTAAAGTAAATTTTGATTGAACACAGTGTGATTTTAGTAGTATATGTTTGATTAGTGATTTTAATAGTATATGTTTAATTAGTGATTTTAGTAGTATATGTTGTTTGTGTTGAATATGAGGTGATTAAAGTATATTTGTATAAATTTGTATATTGTACAGATTCCGTTCGTGCAAATACCATGACAAAAGATGCCAAAAATGCTGAAATTGAGTCGGCTATAAAAACGTGGCTTCGTGTTTCATCGGATAGAGGTGGAGGTCGTAAAAAAAGAGCCGAAGCCAAAACTAATGCAGAAGCCTTTTAGCAATTGCTACTAAAAAAATGTTATAATTTTATTATTTCGTTTTTCAAAAAGTTTTTTTGTTTTGTTTATAAGCATACGTTTTTTTTTTTGTACATACTTAACTTCTTTATTGCTTAACTTTTTATTTTATTGGACGCGTAATTATGGTAATGTTTTACTATATTGTCAGTTATATTTTTATTTTATTATTAGATGTTATTATGTTACTAAAAATATTACTAAAAACTGTTAAATTTTATTATTTCGTTTTGTATTTTATCCAAAATATGTAAAAATTACATATGAACCAAAATGCAGACGTTGTGCCGATGTTATTTTCACGTTTTTGTTTACGTTCTACCGATGAGCAGCCGCCCGTCAAAAAGATGTAAAAATTACATCTTTAGTCAATCAAATACGGACGTCGCGCCGATGCCTTTTTGACATTTTTGTTTACGTCCTGCCGATGAGCAGCCGCCCATCAAAAAGATATAAAAATTACATCTTAAGCCGATCGAATGTGGACGTCGCGCCGATATCGGCCCGATGCCTATGTGTTATCTGGGTATACAGTATGCAAAAAAAATAATCGTACACTTGATATAAAAACATAATTTTAAAGTTTGCAAAAAAAAAGTTCAGATGAAATACTTGAAATTTTTTTTAGATATCTTATAAAGTATTGTTTAAAGAATTTATTTGTGTATTGTTGAACTAATTGCTTTTCATACCTATAGAATTTTACACAATTGATCTTAAGATACATAAAATTGACTGCAAAAAAAAATAATCGTAAAGTTCAAAAATTATTTCATACTAATCAAACTTCATGAAAATTAGTATCGAGTGAGGCCTCCTTTAGCCTTGATGGTCGCAGCTAAACGATTTGGCATTGAGTTGACCAAATTTTTAGTTTCTTTTGTTGTTATATTATCCCATGCGCTCATAGAGGTTCTTTTAAGTCGTCTTTGCGTTTAAATGCTCGGTCACAAATTTTTCTGTCCGAAATATACCGCAAGTTTTCTATAGGATTCAAATCCGGTCTTTGCGATGGCCATTCCAAAACATTGATGTTATTTGTTTCAAAGTATAGCTTGATTTTCTTAGCGGTATGTTTTGGATCGTTATCCTGCTGTAGTATAAAATCGGTTCCCATTCTCAAACTTTTAGTAGATGGTCGCAAGTTGGCTTTGAGAATTACACAATTTATTGAAGGATCTATTTTTCATCAATAAATTTCAATTTCCCCACTCATACTACACCAAACCATCACATTTTCTCCCCCATGTTTTACACTATCTCGCAAACACCTTAATTTATAAGCTTCTTTTTTTCGCTACACCTTTTGAGCTCCATCCGATGAGACGAGGTTGTATTTTGACTCATCTGACCGCAAAATTTATTTCCAATATGATATCGGCATTTTTTCGTACTTCTTTGCAAATTCTGATTGACGTTACATTTGTTTTGCAGTTAAAAAAGGTTTTTTTTGAACAACTCTACCTCTATATCCTTGTTCTCTAATACGATTTCTAATTGCTTGACGGGTTACTTTGATATTATGATCTTCTTGAACTTTTATAGCTAATTTAGCTGCCGAAAAAAATCTATTTTTCTTCACATTAATGATGATATTGCAATCCATTTCACTGGTGGCCATGCGTTTTCGTCTTCTGCTAGCCACACTAGCAACGGTTCCAATCAGATTATGCTTCTTAACAATTAATGACACCGTCGTAAAAAGAAATCCTGTTTCTATTTGGATCTGACGTAAGGATTTTCCTTGATTTCTCAAATCAGCAACGAGGCTTCGTTGATGGACAGACAAATGTTGTTTTCTTGACGCCATTTCGCTTAAACACTACATTTTATTTCTAGAAGGAAAGTGTATTTAAAAAATTACTATTTTCAATTTTACTGGTTAGTTTGATCGTTCAACTTTATCAATTTATGCTAAAATAACGACCTATTATGTCAGCATACGATTATTTTTTTTTTGCAGTCAATTTTATGCATCATTAGATTAATAAAATAAAATTCAATAGGTATGAAAAGCAATTAATTCACCAATACACAAATAAATTCTTAAAATAATACTTGAAAAGATATCTAAAAAACAAATTTTTGATATTTTAACAGAAAACTCATTTTTTTGATGTAATCTTTAAAATTTATTAAGTCTACGGTTACTTTTTTTGCATACTGTATGTCCGAAATATTTTTCTGTCCACATATTTTAACATAACTTTATATCTGAGACCTTTTCTGCCCACATAAAATATGTAGAAAAATTTTCTATATATTAATAAGATAGATAATAGTGGGATAACGCCCCCCAAACACCCCATTCGGGGAGGGGTACCCCTCCCCAAGCCCCACCCTTTTCTCCTCCCCACCCCCCAGTCTTTAAACACTTCCAGCGCCTATGGAGAAAAAGAAATCTCCAACTTGTGGACATTAATTAAGTATAGAATACTGCTATCTTCAACTTTATGTAAAAAAGATCTTCTTCAAACAATATGGAAAGGGAATTGCGGTACGTAGCCAATTGAGGTCGAACAACTGTGGGACAAGTGAAAGATGTCCTTAGAGGCAATATTGCTCATTAGGCCTATCTGGAAGGAACATCAAGGTAGAGGTAAAAGGCCTGGTTGTAAAGTTCTTACAAAACTTATTTGTGAGAAATGTAAAGTTGCATATTGTTTTAACAAAGGTAATAAGCTGTTTCAAATTATTTCATATCACCTAAATATAGTGCAAATGCATGGTGCGTTAAATTTAGCACTAACAGTTAAATATGATAAATATTAACTACCACTTAATATATATTTTTAAAATTACTTTTTCTATTCTAATACCACTCTAAGCAACCAAATATATTTTATCCAAAAGGATAAAAAATTAATGCATCCCAGCAAGCACACAACTTTGAAACAACGTTGAAATAACGTTGATCAACGTCGATCGACGTTAATTCAACGTTATTTCAACGTTGTGTGCTTACTGGGATTTAAGTGTTACTATATACCATACTAGGTTTTTTTTACGATGTGTCATGAGAAAAATGGTTCTCATTTTTCTCACATTAAATCACGGAATAAAAAAATTTCCGTCGTTCGAAGCAATCAAAGTGTTGAGTATTTTGAATAGAAAGTCCCGAATTTTCGTACTTCTCAAATCAACTTTTTTAATATTTTTTTTTTTTTGTTGACCTCAAAATTTTTTTGTAAATATTTTTCAAAGACTGTATAACAACAGCAAATAAAGAAACATAGCTTACTCATACTTTATCTGTAATTTTTACAAATTTATGAAAACACTTAAAAAATTCAGCTCTTGAGCAAATTTTCTTTGAAAATCTTTTTCCATTACATAAATTTGCAAAACAAAGGAAAACAAAAAACAAAAAAAGAAACATGAATATATTTCAAGTATTTCTTTAATTATTTCTTTTAGATATTTATTATTTATCTTAAATATTTAATATTATTTCTTTTACATATTATTTCTTTTACACATTTATTTTGCATATTTACTACTTGATTTACATATTCATTATTCATTTTACATATTTATTGTTAATTTTACGTATTTATTATTTATTTTACATATTTATCTAAACATTCAAAATGTTTTAAATTTCAAATCATTTTCCCGAAAACAAACTTTTTTAACTCTTCGATGTTTTGAAAGATATATCCACGGTGAGAGATATATAAGTATTTGATGTTCGAACCAAGAAGCCATTCATAAATATCGTCAATGAAATTCAAATCGTCACGAAGGTGAAGTTCTAAACAATTCGTGAGTCGAATCAACGGGAGGACGAGATCTTCGAACTCATTTTTTGATACGAAAGTTTTACTGCTGTATACAACCACTTTTTCAACTTTTTGTTTCGGTTTTTCAGCAATATGAGAAATAGGTTTCAACAATAAGGAAATAAGTAGACCTGGAAAAAAGATTTCTGATGCATCAATCTTCATTGAAAGATATAAGTAGACCGTACAAACTTTTGTCGAACATAAAATGAAAAGCTTTTTCTCATCCTCCGATAAAACATTTTTACCAACATATAAAGCATCCAATGTGAATCCTGCATCAATAAATTTGTCCATAAAGTATTTCTCATGTGAAACTTGATAAGGAGTTTTTTGATCGTGTATATAAATTGTCCAGTTTCGTGTACTAATTGATCTTACTAAGTCATCTGTAATTGATGCCTGTGCTTCAAAAAAGCATTCCATGAACATCTCTTTATCTGAAGAACATAATTAATAACCTAGTGTTGTTTGTTCATTAACAGTATCGGTCATCAAAATTGATTTTCCCAACAAAAACATTCATTTGGATGACCAATAATTTAAACTTTTCAAAGCACAATCTATATAATACATTTTATTTTGAAAAGTTAAAAATATCAAATCGATTAAAATAGTTGCAGTAAACTAAATGCCCAATATTTTAATTTTTTCAAAGCAAAATGTATATGATACGTTTTGTTTTGAAAAGATAAAAATATTATATCGATTAAAATAGTTGTAGTAAACCAAAATCTTTTGTTTACAAGCGATAAAAATATTTTCACTAAAAAATTTACAAGTTTTGTCATGAAAAAGAAAAAGTTTTTCGCAATCAATTTAAAACTTTTCATACTTCAAAAAAAAGAAAAACTTAGACTTTATATTGATTAAACTTTTCTTATCATTTTTTTAATATAAATATTAATTTAAAGATAGAAATAAATTTATGAAAAGGCAGTAAATATTAGATGATCTGCATAAGTGGATCATATATTTGTTTTCTATTTAGACAGCAAAGTGGATACACAAAATATCTATGTTTTCTTTGTTTGTAAGATTGTAATAGAAAATGTTTATGCTGTTTGTACAGTTTAAAATCTTTATATTAACAATTGGACAACTATCAATTTCAAGGTTCGATTTCGATCAGGTTTTACTTGAATCGAATAACTTATTTTTATTTGAGTTATTTTAAAACCAGCTTAGCCTTGATCATAAGCAACCGTACATCAAAACGGTTAAATCAACTTTCAAATTTTTTGTAAGACTGATTCGACTTTTTTTTTTTCGCCTTAAAATACAACCTTGTATCCGTGAAATATAACTATGTCATTATCATCCCATATAGAAGTAAACTTTTAATGTTGTATGCCATTTACTTTGCTTTAAGAAACAAAGTTTATGCTAAAATAATTTTATTGATATATTTTCATGTACAAAAATGTAAATCACAGGATTAGTTTACTTTTGTGAAAGCTTTAAGGAGATTCTTGTGATGGTGGATTAGGATTAGGGCTTTTAGATATTTTGTGTTGTATTGCCAAATCATGACGGCATCTTTAGTTTTTCTACGTGTGTACTACGAATGCTGAACAAGAACTGAATGTTGTTTTTAAATCTCCTTTAAATAATAAACTAAATATCCGCCAAAATCTCTTTTATTAACTGATTAATGACGCCTTGAAGTATAAACTGAAAACTAAAATGACCTTATCAATTAAGTCATTTTTAGTTTTTTAAAACCGTGATTAAACCGGTTTCTTTCATCATAACATTGTAACATAAGGCCAATATGGTTTTCCTTATTTGTGACGGTTTTTACAGTATAACTGGACGGTAGTGCAATACTAAGTTTATACTAGCTATACTGATTGTAATGCAAAACGTTTTTCTTTGTTTATAGTGCAAAATGAACAATAGGAAAGAAAGGGTTGTAGTGCAAAATGAACAATAAGGAAAAATAGAGCAGGGGCAGATCAGAGAAAAGTTGAATTTGGAAAAAGGAACCTTAAAAGAACCTTAAGTTGACATTGTATTCCCACTACTCCATTTCAACTTGGGTTTGATAAAACAATTTGAAAAGGCCTTGAGTAACCATTGGGATTGTTACTACTAAAATGTCAAAGAGCTACAGAAGTCGAATCAAGCAACTTTGAATAAATACTTTCTAATACAAGAAGAGACACAGACAGCTTTACTATAAAACTATTAATGAATCTGATCATTTAAAAAAAATTGGCAAAGTTAAAACTTGTTTGAATTTATGCATAAAATAACTAAATAAAATATTTTTTGCAACACCAAATAAGTTTATCAGCATTTTTCGTATCTTTAAGAACTCTACTTCTATTTAAAAAAGATAAACCTCATTCTAAAACAATGTCAAAAAAAAGAGATTTAATACATAAATATGATTTTATGAAATAACGCTAAATGATAATAGAAACCAGAAAGTAACGCAAAAGATTACTGAGAAAAATATCTGTACGAGCAAACTACAAAAAAAAGAAAATCCATGAATAATCGACTTCAAAAAGCTCTGGTCATATCAAGACCATGGAGTAAAAGTAATGCAGAAGTAATTATGAAGGAGCTGGCAGAAGATTTACTTTTGGAGGTATTGGAGTGCTACAACCGCTATATGTATATCATTATAAGTAAGTGTACATCAAAACATAAATATAACTATTTTGGTTACCTAAACTACAAAGATTTCAAATACAAAAAAGAATTACGTTAAAAAAAAACAAAAAACACTTGCGTCATAATTAGAAAAAGGCTGATACGAGAACCAAATATGCAACAAAAGTCAAATACTGCACTCTCTTTCACTTTAGAGTTTAATTAGTATAAATGAAGGCTCATCTTAAATGTATGGCTTTCTTTAATTCTTGGAAATATCTTCATAAACACAATAAGTTATAATGATTTGCTGTATTAGGGTATTTTATCCTTTCTAGTAGTTACACATAAAGGGCTCTTAATTTAAAAAAAAAAAAAATTTTTTAGTAACCTTTTTGCACTTTGAAGAGGATTTGTAAAACGTATTTGTGAAACTAGTCTTCTTTGACATCTTTCTTCCAAGTTAAAAATCTCAAATCCCAAATCAATAGTATAACATCAGTGGTCGGCCATCACATTAGGATAAAACATTTCTCTTACAATAAATTTCGAAAAAAGGGTTTAAATTCACATATGATAAAAATGATGTTATTTTTGGTTAAATGTCAAGTTCTTTCTATTCTAAGTAAATTTTCTTAAAAACTTAACTATCACTGTTATGGTAAATACGAAACTGTTGGGATAGTTTGAAGTTATTTAAACTTATTGATGTAATTAAACTTTTAATGTGTTTTATTCAAAGTCAAAACTTTAAATGTTTCATTTCATTAACTTTTTTGTGATCTAAAAGTTAATCAGTTAATGTTCATCTTTTAACGAAAAACTTTATTTACTTTTTAAATATTTATCAATACACACGTTTACTAATTAACCACCACCAAAACGCAAAACATCTCTAAGAGCTGAACGCATCATCAGGAACTTCAGCCTGGAGAACAAATAATAGACACAACAGATGTCGACTAAGCTTACCACGAAACTGGTGTTGTTATATCAGACAAGATTATTTGCAGAGGGCTGAAAGAAGAGGGATTGATGTATCATCGCTCTGTAAAGAAACCATCTTTCTATGATGAGCATGCTTTATCATTTATGAGCAAGGAGGAGGATGTTTCTACAAAGTGATAAAAATGATCAGACAGAACCAGTTAAATGAACTCTTTGAGTTTCAGCCACTTCTCAGATCAAAAAAAACGCCAAGAAAAATATATTTATGCAAGATGATTCAACTTAGCGATACAGCAAAACTTTTATTGGGGTTTACTGAAAACAGAAAAAAATTGCTATAATACCAATGGCCACTCAACTCTCCTGATCGCGATCCCATCAATAACATTTGGGAGCTGGTAAAGCAAGAGATTGGATAAGATTTCAACTAACAAGCAAGATCTAATGAAAAAGATTATCAGGATTTGGAACAACAATTCAGAGTTTACATATACTTTAAAAAATTAAATTGCAAGCGACACATTGACGCTGGTATTAGGCATTAAGTAAAAGCAGTTTTACAAAATATTTGTCTTATAATGATCTTTGACTAACTTGAGCGTCAAGGTATACCACCACAGGATGGAGAAACAAATAATTAATGCCATTTTAAACACTCCTTGAAAGAAGTAACAAAAAATCTGAAAACTTTTTGTTTTCAAAAACATTAAGAGAAAAGTAGCTGATATATCATTAATTTCAAAATTGCATACAGAAAACGTTCACTGAGAAAAGTGATATAATTTTCTATATTTTATATAACAGTAAAAAAACTTCATTAAAGTAAAAAAACAAAGTCAAATGTTTGTATTGGGTTGTGCAAGAAATTCTTGGTATTCTCTTGCTTATATAAAAACTTTGTTAAAACAATTGGCTTTCAATTGGAGTAGTGTAACATTCTTCAGCTTTCTATTGTTCTGTCATATTTGTTTGAGCTCTGATATTTTTGCTTCATAAAAGTTTCTTTTATAGATTTTATTATACATTTTATAGAACTTTGAGACGAAGTAGTAAGGAAGTGGAATATATAATTAATTACCTGGACTAGCTACGTTGCAGTGTTAAATTAATACAATGGGAATTTGTAGTTTCCTGAAATTGAATGCTTTTGTGGCAGGGACTTATTGGACAACCGAATAATGACCATAAAGATTAATTGAAATAGATATTGTTTTACTAATAGACGTTCAATCAACATAAAGATTTAGGTTAACGATTTTTAGTAATTATAAAAAAAGTACTTACCGGCAAGTGCTAGCGGCATATCTAGAGAAAAATAAAAAAAAACTGTTGCAAAACTACTTTGGGAGAAACATTCGCCATATATATACCCCTGTAAAAAAGCTGTTTATAATATGTCGTAGAAATGAACTTGACTTTTCGCTGAATTAACATATAAACCGAGTGCACTTACAAATCCTGTCAGCTAGTATTCAAGTCAAGATTTTTTTGGAGGAATTTTTCATAAAACTTTTTAACAAAACTTAAAAATAAAACTAAAAGAGAATACTTTTACATAATCAAATTATTTTTTCCGTTTCAAAAAATGTTAATTCTTTGGTAAATATTTAAGTTTAGTTTTAATATATCTGTTATATTCAAAAGAGCTTTAAATTAAGTCGCAGGTCAAAAGTAATTTTCATGAAGAATTGATCTCTTGACGTCACCAAAAATCTCTCCTGTTAAAATTGCTGGTTTCCAGGTACCATTTTCTTTTGTTTGGTAGTAAAATTAGTGCCGTGAAAAAACTAATTTTTAACTGTTTTTATCCAGAAACCTTTCTTAAATCGTAAAAAATACGTTACAATATAAGGAACATTTTTTTGGAGTGTGAGGAAAAAAATTTTTGAAAGTGCTAATAAGCTCCCATTATCAGTCATGTACTATTTTTATAATATTTAAAAAATGCTGTGGAAATGCAAGTGCCATGAAATTCAGCCAGTGTGCAGAACTTTCACATAATGAAAAATTTTCTGACTTTTTAACACTTTTCCTCTCTAAAAAATACCTTCTAAGAAGAGATCATCTGAAACTACTAACTTAACACTCAAAGCAAACAATAATCAAATATTAATAAAATATAATAAAATCCTTGAATATAATTGGAACCTTGCATTACTTTCAAAGTAATTATATAATCAAATGTTGCAAAAGAGTTTTGAGTAAATGAAAAGCTTGTTTGAGATTAGAAAAAGCAAAAGGAAAAAAGATATTAATGCGAGATAACTGCAGTAAAACAAGTGAGTGGCCCGTTACTTGGAAAAAAGTAAAGGAGTTGGATTGAAGAACTAAGGAAAACTAGGTTGATAAAAACAAGAAACTCTATTTGATTAAAAGCAAAAGAAATCGTTGCTATTAAAAATATTAAAAATATTCACTCGTGAATGTTTCTTGGTATTCCAGATTTAAGCAGCGCAAAGACTTAACTCTTCATTGCAAAACAAAAATGTCCCAGAAAATCCCAAAATATTAGGAGTAAAAATTTATTAAAATTTTGTTTATGATAAAATAGGAGACTGATAATAAAAAAAGAGTTAACTAATTCAACTTGATAAAATACATTTTAAATGATCTATATTTTAAAAAAATAGATTTTCTTAAAAAAATTTTTATAATTATATATATTTCATAAATAGATATATATATATATATATTTTACTGATATGTAATCTGGATGAAACTTCTTTAAGGGTTTGACGTGCCGACCTCAAAAATAGTTAATACAAAGGGTGAAAAACCTACTGTTGTGGGGCTAAACCTTAGTGTATAGGTTTTATTATTACAAGTGAATTCGAATAGGAACTAACTTCTAAATCAGTCTTCTAAGATAATTCGAGTTTTGTTAAGGTTATTAAAATAGAACTGTTTATGCGTTTAAACCAAGTTTAAAACAGTTTATATTCATGCATATATTTTGTTATTAACGGTTTATCATCATTAGTAAATTTTCAACTTTTTTATGCAATAAAACTGTTTTTTATTCTTCTTTCTCTTTTTTTAATTCTCTTATAACTTGACGTATCTAACTATAAATCTCCCAACACCTTCATGCCTGCCCTCATGTCCCCTTTCCATAATTACTTCTAGGCAATACAATAGTGCTACTATTTGATCCTTCTGGATTATAATTGAGATTAACAACGTTCAGAGTATTTAAAGAACATATATTAATCACAGAGGTATTTTGGAGTCCTGGATCTCGAAGTACCTCTCGAAGATCTGCGTCCTCGTTCTTATGTGTTATCCTCAACATTTCTACCAAGATTTTCATGTTTTACTTTTTAGTCACTTCTTAAACTGTCAATAGTAATCTCTAACTCTTTATTTGGTATATCACAAATTTGGCCTTAAAGCATTTTTCTGCTTTCATTTTATTCCTTTTTCGTCTGAAGTGCTTTACATGGCGTGCCATCTTGTCTGTCAGGACCATTTGCTCTGATATATCCCGAGTAATAGTGCCTAGACGCCATTTTATAATACAATATACCGTAGTAGAGCTTTAGTATCACTATTCTGTATGGAAACCTTTTATCGCTCTGTCGATTTTTTGATTGTGGTAGATTCTTTCAATAAAGACATTCCCAAAAAGACAATAAACAACTCGAAGCTTCAAATGCACACAACAGTTCTCCAATAATCATTTTGCTTTTAAAACTCTGAATTATGTGGCGTTGTTTGACATCATTTACTTGGGTGCTCATCTTGCGAATCTCACAGTTGACGCCCCAGTATAAAATAATTGCAATTGACATGGTTTACGCTCTTGGATTATTTTCTTTATATCTTACTTTGATGCAGCGGAAATTTTCACTCAAAAAAAAAACTCCAAACAGCCCTGTCTGCTCATGTTTTTCCAGAACTATTTGCTTATTTATCAATGCAGTTCCGGCAAAATTTGAAAGGTTCTCAAGTTTCATCATTCTTATCTGATCATATGTTTTTGTTGAGTTGTTAGGCAATATCAGCTTTTAAGTTTTTGCCGTCGACCAATTCCCAAAACACACTCACCCTTAGCCATATAAAGTGTTCAGCTTGCGATTTTGATTTCAGTGTTCACTTCCATAAAAAAGAATTCCAGTGAAAGACCGTAATGGAGTCCGTGAACAGTTGCAGTTTATTCAGCATCAAGCTAAATCAACATTAACACAACGTAGTACGGCCTCTAAATGACATACTGTGCATATTTATCTATCAGACCTAACACAGTCATATTGCATCTTCAGTGGTGACTTTTTACTAAGTGCTTCCCATTCTCCACCAACAGGATCGTTTTCTCCCTCCTTTTTTAATAGTTTTTACAGTGCACACCTCACATCCATACTATGGACATCGTCATGCCACCCACACGCCAAATAAATTCCCTTCCGCTTAACAAGAATGCAGTAAGATGAAACCAATGCAATTAGGCGAAACTAATTGCACAACGGTAAGTGATTAACGAAACGTCAACAAATAGTAAACACCGTCCTTCTTGATATCGGATATTCCTCCAACCTATTACCTCTTTTTCACCTTGTCTAACATTCTTGATCATCGGGGCCCCCGTTAAGCCCTAAGTAATAGGCATTAATGGCTGTATAGGTTAAGGGACTTCGAAATACCATGGTGATAATCATGACCCTTTCAAGAAGGTCACCTTAAACCGATGTTTTTCTTTCTCCTAATCTTGTCCCACATTAATTAGCATAAAATTTTGCATTATCAAAAATTTTGTGTATATGATATAGCAAGTGTAGTCCAGTGTAGTCAAGTCCTGTTCATTTACAATATAATTGTAAAAGAATATTTTATTAGAAAAATTTGTATATATATATATATGTTAGTTTTGTAACTGTTAATTCTACATAGTGGAAAGGCTCAAATCCATGTAGCGCAAACAATATTTCAGCGAGCCCTACACTAGATAAAAGTTTTTTTTAGCTGTTTCAGTTTTTCATTCTTTTCATGGCGCACATTAGCTTTCTGAAATTGTTAATAATGTAGGCAGAAAAGTTTACATACATGTTGTAATCTTCAATGAGCAAAGATAGGTTTGGTAACGATCTAAAGTATACTTTATAGCAATTAAACTTTTTGTTCTTCGTGATTTTTTGTTTTCTCTGGACAACTATTCAAAATTATTTTTACTACTCCAATTTTTATAGCTTATACTGTTTCTTCTGTAAGGCATTTCCCGCTCGGTTTTAACCAGTGCATACAAATGCAAAATAAAAGATAAATATAGCAAAATAAAAGATAAATAAAGCAAAATAAAAGATAAATAAAGCAAAATAAAAGATAAATAAAGCCAAATAAAAGATAAATAAAGCCAAATAAAAGATTAAAAAAGCAAAATAAAAGATAAATAAAGCAAAATAAAAGATGAATAAAGCAAAATAAAAGATAAATAAAGCAAAATAAAAGATAAATAAAGAAAAATAAAAGATAAATAATGCAAAAGATTTTACCTTGTAAATAAAATTTTATTCTTTCTGAAGAACTTGGTAAAAGTTCTAAATAAAAAAGTTCAGAAAAATTACTTAAGGAAAAAGGCATTTAAAACAAAAAGTAATAAAAAAAAGTTGCTTCTAAATAAATGAAACCAACAAATACTTTGAAAAAATTATCAACTATCATAAATATATAAATACAGGTAAAAGAGCAACAGAACAAATATAGGAAAAAGAGCAACAGAACATCATCCATTGAACAAGGAGCTAAATAATCATTTATCTGAAGATGTGACTGAAAAACAATTATATAAATTCTTGTGTGCATGTAGAGTCAAGTGAATCGACAATTCATACTAATAACAAAACTAAAAGAAAAATAAAATTAGATTCTAATAATTTACTTGACAAAACTTTAGTAAAAACGTTAGAAATAATTAACTCCAATATTGAAAATCCGACTGAAAAAGAGCAGAATGAAGATTATTTATTTATGAAATCATTAATTTCACAGCTAAAGCGGTTAAGCAAATATTCCGAAGCTTTGGCTAAAGTTCAAATACAAGCACTTCTTCTCAAATTAGAGTTTCCAGGTAAAGGTGAAGCAACTTAGCCTCTCTATTTAACCTGTTAATGTGAATAAATATTGTAAATATTACAATCTAGTATACTATTTTGTTTAACCAATTGATGAATTGATGTGAAAAACTACACATTTAAAGAAAAGTCATGGAGGTATAAAATGCGTCTTTTATTAACTTTTAAGTTAATAAAAGACCCATTTATATACCTCCATGACTTTTCAACTTGGACACCTGATCAATTACTTTTTTAAATGTAAAACTTAAAATTTTTACTTTTGTAATTATTTAAATAAAGTAATTGGGGCATTCCACGTCAAGTGGAACCACCCATCCAACATCACGAACTCAGATTTTGATGACAATTGGCTCACATGGTGGGGATATGGACAGAAGAAAAACATGTAAATTTTTTTGACTTAGGTCAATTATTTCCTGATATATGACCTTTCAAAGTTTTGACCTTTTCACTTGACCTTGGTTATTTAAAATGTCATAACTTTTTTGCTATTATACTTTGGAAGTTGGTTTTGGTGGCAAACAGAAGCTCTTGCATAGACGAACAACTTTGTGTCTATACAAAAAAGTGATAAGTTCAATAAAAAAAAAGTTATTGGTCATTTGGTCATTTGACCTTTGACACTGGTCGATGGTAAAGGTCAAAGGTCATAGTTTTTTTTTACAAATTGCTTTTTCTATTGTAAATGTCCTATGAAAAAATCTTTTTGGGATTCCCATAAACAATTTGGGATTAACGTTAAAGTATAAATAGGTTCTAAAAATTTATTATGTAGATACCTTATAATTATACAGTATTTCAAGGTTATTTATTGAACGTAGGCCCTAAGTTATATAATAGCTACCATATACCAAATATGCTATAATTTGGTGATACTTTGCCTATATATATATATATATATATATATATATAAAACTGTTAAAAAGTAACAAAAATCCCTTATTTAGCAGTTTTAACTACATGGCAGTACAATACTGAATGCAGTATGATATTTGCACCATAACCATTTCAATATATATTAGCTAATAATAAATTAAAAAAGCTATAATAGTTAACGATGATGCAAGTTAAGTGCTTTGGTTGCTCTTTTAGAGTCTATAGAAGTATTGAAGTATGACCACTGATCTCTATAATAACTGGATAGCGCATCTCTAATATCAAAATTGACGCCAAAATCGCTATATTGGAAAGCCCCAGAACAATGAAGTCTGATATGTGCGATAAAGCGATAAAGTGATAAGCCGAAAAACAGAACTTAAAGCTTACGGGATTAAAATTTTTGGGGCTTTCCAATATGGGGATTTTGGCGTCAAAAAATAAGAAGTTTTGCTCGGAGTTGCGCTATCCAGCTATTATAGAGATCAGTGAGTATGACCGACCAATTGTAATTTTGGGTTCGACTGCTAGCAAAAGATCATTCAAATCAACAGTAAAAGTATCTGAAGGATCTCTGTAGGAGAAAAGTTGACTTTGACCGTGAGGGTGAAGAAAGTTCATGGTTACTTCTCTTTTTTCTGGATTGCTCTTCAACACACAACCTATTCATCAATGTTTATCATATTCTACAACCATGTAACCAGTAATTGAACTAAAGTTGAGCTGGCTAACTCTCTGTAACGTAACTTTTTCAATTCTAGACACAGAACTGGAACTACAATCTTATACTTAAAGTTCATTCGTGGATAATGGTTTAAAGTAATGAAGTTTTTGGGTACCAGGAATCGTTTTAGCATTCAAAAGTCTTTCCTTTAATATTGTGGATTCAATTTGCTAATCATTTGCAGTGAGGTATTCAAAGGAAATTTCATGGATATTTTCTTTAGCAAAAGTATATAATTGATAAGTGGTCATTATTTGGTTATGGTATGGAGGTTGTAAGCTTGCTTTTGCCGCTTCACATTTAACAGTTCCTCCAACTCAATCACAAGACCCCTTACCATGACTTGTGGCAAAGAAATGCCATTTGGCTAGAATACCAAAGTCCACTTTGTGATAGCACAGATTTATTAAATTCTTAAAGTTTTTGTATTGTGCTGCACAGCCATCACTAAAATATGTTATTTTTAATACCTCAAATTTCAATTTTAAAAAATTAATTAGTTTACGCTAAAAAAGATGAACTGCAATTGTGTCATGAGTATTTCGTTCCAAAAGCAGCACATAACTTCTATGACATAAATTTCCTTCATAGTTATAATGAAAAACAAAAGGATGTAAAGTTGCTTGACTATTTGTCCAATGATATCCCTGTGCTGCATCTTGTATGATAAATGCATAATTTTCTGAGAAACCATCAATAACCCGCAATTCTCCATCAGATAAATTGTTTTTCTTCCATTCTAAATATTTTGCCTGCTCTTAAGCAATAAAATAATTGTTTAGTAAGTGTTTTCAAGCTCCCTAAAAGTCTTTCAACAAATTCATCAGTGGACTGTATAAAGGTTTGAAGCTGGGACCTATCTGTTGTAGACCACTATTTATACTCAATTTCTTTAACTCCTTTAATTTCAAAGGATTGCAAAAACCATTCCTTTAGCATAGCAACTCCAGGGCAACTTTTACAATCGCCTAGAGGACATGCTGGCAAGGAAGGATTGCATTGGATTTTAGCCAAAGCATGTTTGTAGTTCTTAATAGGGGTTTCTAATTCATCTTCTAGTTGTAAATCACCCGCATGCGATCCGACTTTCATAAGCTTAACATTTTGATGAATGATACATACACATACACAGTGATTACCACATGCTCCTGCAAAGACACATGCTTTTGGACGTACCTCTGCAAACTTCGAAAACCCAATTCTGATATTCGGATACTTTTCTGAAAATAATTGATAAACTTCCTTCAAATTACTTAAAACAAACATTTTCTGAATATGTTTTTATTCCCCATTTTCCATAACAGATAGAAAATCTTTTTTTCCAGGCAATACACGGCTAAGAGTGTCAGAATGATAAAACTCTTTTACAATATCTTTCACAAGTACAGGTAGTGATTTCCCTTTTTTTGGGTTAGGGGTTGATAAAACACCTTTGGTTATTAAAACGTCTTTTAGTTGAGATACAAGTCGATGAAAACAATTGAATTCTTTCATCACTTTTCGATTACTCCATTGAGCAACAAATATTGTCAAAATTATGATCTTTTCACTCTTACTTTGTATTGATTAATACTTATCCTGGAGCACTTTAACAATGTCATCAGCACATGTGTTGAAAACTTTTTTTTTAGTTGCCTCTGAAGTATCAATGGCGATAGCATTTGAATTAGGAGATAAATGGTCTAACTTCCTTTTTACAAGTTTTTTAAGCTTTTTCTATTTCTCCGGAATACAACTTTTAACAGTTTGTAACTTGCGTTTATCCAAGGGTGACGTACCCAATGACGACAAGGATTTATTAAAAATTGAAATTTCTACTTCCTGGCACTGATAATTTTCATCTCCCTTGTCACTACAAATATTTTGAGATCTGGAACTGCCTTGAGAATCTAACTCTGTATTACAATTTGCAGAACTTTCATCATCACTTAATCCTATTTCGGAAGGTAAGCCAGTGATCCTCTTTCGGCAAGTATCACATAATTTTGCTCCAGCCATAAATTTTGAGGGATACATAGCAACCTGCCGACTAATAACTTTGCTTAAGGTCATATATTGTTTTTTCTTATGGTGTTGGAAAGGATCATAATAATAGTGTTGTCTCTTTAATTCTGCGCTTGAAATGCCATTTTTAATCTAAATTTAATTTGAAAGTTGCTAAAAACTTCTTCTTAAGTTGTCTTTTGATGACTAATTCAATCGAAATGAATTGATTTATTTCATATAAATATATAGAGCTTTAAATCTCATATCATTTAATACTGACTTAGTATGTATATATAGTGCTAGTAATTAAATTACAATCTAGAATACAAAAGGAAAAAAGGAAATAGTTAATAATATATATCTATAAAAGGCTATTTACAGAAAATAACCTCAAGTTTTCGCATTTATAAGGCCGATAAATATTATACTTTTGGAACCTACTTATACTTTAACGTTAATCCCAAAGCTGTTTATGGGAATCCCAAAAAGATTTGTTCATCGGACATCCACACTAGAGAAAGCAGTTTGTAAAAAAAAAACTATGACCTTTGACCTTTACCATCAACCAGGGTCAAAGGTCAAATGACCAAATGACCAATAACTTTTTTTTTTATTGAACTTATCACTTTTTGTATAGATACAAACTAGTCCGTCTATGCAAGAGCTTCTGTTTGCCACCAAAATCAACTTCCTAAGTATAATAGCAAAAAAGTTATAACATTTTAAATAACCAAGGTCAAGTGAAAAGGTCAAAACTTTGAAAGGTCATATATCAGGAAATAATTGACCTAAGTCAAAAAAATTTACATGTTTTTCTTCTGTCCATATGCCCAACATGTGAGCCATATTTCATCAAAATCCGAGTCGGTGATGTCAAATTAGACCAAAAAGTGGTTCCACTTGACGTGGAATAACCTAATAGTCTTAATATCATAACATAATAATCTTCGAAAACGAGTACCATGTATAATGATTGTTTAAATTACGAATTAGTTTTTTTAATAAATTGTTCATACAAAAAAATTCAGAACCAATCTTTTAATTTATTGCATTCAAAATTTGAGGAAGCAAAAAAACGTTGATCTCTTATTTATTCTTGATAAAAACTTTAGCAATTTCTCTATTATTTAGGAAATTTGGTGAAGAACTTAAAATTAAATGTAAGAGCAATTTTTGCTTACCACAAATTTCTTTCAGCAGAGAATTTTCTGTGTGAACAGGTTTTTGTAACTTGGTAATTAAACTTACAACATTCCTTCCATCACCAAAAAGTAATCCGCACACAACTGGTAAACAACTGCGTAATTTTTCATGTTGAAATACCTCTTGAGGACTTTTGTAAAAATACAAATGAACAGAAGCACAAAAAGTCAATAAAAAGAGATGAATAAACTGATATTCATTAGTTACTTTGGAATTTATAATTAGACCGAATGGTTCAAAGCCATTATTATCAAGAACTGTGGCTAGTTCAGCTTTGGAAACCTTTACCATTCCTCTCTCTAACATATTGAACGCCACTTTACACACATTCAAAATATGCTGCTTGTTTTCTTGTATAACTAGGTATAATGGCTCAGTTGCTTTGTTGATTTGCTGAACGAAGCGCAAAAATACTAATGTTTGTAGTTCAGTCATGGTTTTTAAAGAACTACCAAAACATAGTGACAGTGTTGAGCAGACAGCCTTAGTATAAAAAGGAACAGACAGCAAGGCCTTGGCAACAGGGGAGCTTGTGATTAGTTCTGCTATATCATCTCTTAAAGTTTTACATAACAAAGTACTTCCAAAATAATTTCTAATCGCAAGGTTGCTAAAGCCCATGATCTGTATGTGTAAAATATCATTATGGTTCTTAGATAAACTATGATATTTCATTACAGATTCAACTCTGCCTCCGAGAACACACTTGTTTGTTGTGTTGAAGACATCCATTAATGTAGATATTATGGAGAGGTTGCTTGAATCTCCAGATATGCACTTATACAATTCTTCCAAGTAAACAAATTCGTCCAAACCATCTAATACAAACATTATATTCATTTGAGACCCCATAATGTCTAGTCCCTTCAGAAAATTTTTGTAAAATTTGTTAACAACTTCTTGTGCATTCAAAACGTGACAAATTTCGTTCAACTTTTTAAACTCGAAATAAAATAAAAAGTCTACATTTTTCCAAAGTAAATCCTTTGCCCAACAAAAAACACACTTTTGAAGTAAGCATGTTTTACCAATACCAGTAATACCAGAAAACAATACCAGTTGTGAATTTGGCAGTGACATCTCTTCAAGTGCTATTTTAGTATTAGTAACATCACTAGGCTTTTTAACAAAGTATTCCCATTCATCAAACTTTTCACAACTTTCGAATGCTAACACCTCCTTTGGATTGATGTAAGCTAATTCAACATCATTAATCAGAAGGTCAGTGTTCACTTGCCCAAACCTTTGTGTGTGATCATAAGACTTTGTGTAATAAGATTTGAGCACTTCACTTGCTTCTAAAAAGCCAAATTAATATTTTATACTAAAGAAGAAATTAAGCCTATAAACAGAAAGTTAATTACGTTAAAAATTCAAAAATGAATATTGCAAGAAGAAAAATCCAAAAGGGTGAAGAAATGGGGCATACTCAATGAAATTTAGTTTGTTTAAGAATATAGCATCTGCTTATTGGATAACTGATTATAAAGATGACACAAGAAGAACACGTTTTTATATTTCGCTGATTTGATGACTTAATATTTTCAATAATGAAAAAAATTTAAAACCCCATTTTTCTCAATGAAATTAATTTTTAATACAAAAATTCATTGTCTAATTCAATATATAGTGTATAATAAAATAAACTTGTAAAAAAAAAGTTTTTTTTAACTCATTAAATGAAATAACTGTCAAATGTTCGCACAATTGTGCGTAAAACATCTAGTGCAAAAAACAAAAGTTTAAAACAAATGTTTCTAAATAAAATGCTTTTATATCTTGTTTAATTAAGCTTAAATACTTAAAGAATATAATAAAATATAATAATAAAAAAATAAATCTTGAGGAAATAAATAATTGAAATAGAATTAAATTATGTTTGCAATATCATGTCTGAGAGTTTGACTAAACCAAATAAGAAATAAATAGATCAACACCTTATCTATTCTATCCATTTTCTGTGAGTATTCCTCTGAGAAAGTCTGTCCCCATTTATTTTTGGAACAATTATCGATTTTAGATCTGTGAAAATTTTTTTTGATTGTTTGCATTAATTAGTGTTTTTTCTCTAATTACATTGAGCTGTAAAATGGAGCTTGAAGTGCCATTTTGTCGCTTAAAGTAATATCTGAAAAGAACACCATTTGACGTTATATAATCTTTTTAAGAAAATCAAGATAAAAAAGTAATACACAACTAAACTTTATATACTTAACAATTATACCATTAAACAAGATATGTAAAACAATGAAGCCCCAAATAAATTTTTCTTATGAGAGAAAGGAAGGATAAAAGCTACTGCCTAAATGCCTTTACAAATTTATATAAGCATAAACATGTATACACATACATATTTCGATGAGTAATCATTAGTTTCTAACACTTTTATCTCCTAATTTTTTGTGCAAATTTTATCTCTTTTAAACACCTTTGCCAAAATTATCTTTCAAAAAATGCACCATTTCCTGATGAGGATCAATAGCCAGTCAACTTGAGTCTAGTATGCCAAGATATCCAATGCTTTTGATATCTTGACATATTAGACTCAAGTTGACAAAAAATTATTGAAGAAGGAGTTGTTGCATATACAATACTGTCTTTTATTATGAGTCTCAAAAAAATGTTTCCAGACGTTGATTGTTATTTTAATTTTTTTGATTTCTACTTAATTGTTAGTTAAGAGTTATTTCTATTAAATTTTTGTTTACATTTTGTTTAACTTCCTTTCATTTTTCTTTTCTTTTTTTTAATTTTTATTAAGAGTATTTGAAAAAGGTTTTGAATCTTTTTTACCTGATAAAAGAAAAGTAAGTTTTATAAATGTAAATAAAATACTTCCTAATAATTTTATCTGTAATAGTTATGTTCCTTTAGGAGATCTATATAATTGTAGACTGTCTTTCTAACTTTAAGAATTCAATTTCAATTGCTGTTTGTTTAAAATTAATGATGGATAGAGTGATATTTCCCCATGTTACATGGTTAAGAAAGGTATTCTTTTACAAGAAACAGTTCACACCCAGAAGAGTATTGCCAAAAATTGCCTAAATCTCCGAGGTTACTTAAAAGGATTAATAGCAAACCCATATTAGGAGTTTAATTTTAAGAACAGAGAATTGACCGGTGTAGTTGGTAAAGTATAAATTCAAGATAAATATTGAACTGGATTGTAATATGCAGTTAGAAAACTAAAAACTTTCTTAAAAGACTAAGGTATCTACATTTCACTTGAATGCTTGAAAAGGAGAAGTTACAAACTATGATTTAAGTGCAGAAAACCGCAGAAGCCGAAGCTTATGCCTAATATTATTGAAAAACATCTTGCTTGGGCTAAGAATTAATTTTAATCTCAAGATAACTGGAACAAGGTAATGCTTAAATTTTTTCATTTCAGATATTGCATCAGTATTATTTTAGTACTTTGAGTCTACTTAAGACGCTGTTGCTGCAATTGAACTTATGTAAAACATCAATATTAATTTTAGCAATAAGTTGTTATAACAAAAATCAATTTATAACAATAAATTTATATTTAAAACATTTCATTATTCCAAAAAAAGTCAGTAGCAATTACATGTTTTTTTTTATACATCGAAACTCAATGTTTTTAACATGAAGTTCAAAAGACTTTCTTGTTCTTTACGTCAAAGACACCAATGGACTTTCTTTTTAAATACATCGATATAGAATTTTTTAATGTTATAATTTAAGTTGTTTAGAAATTAAAACGTTGATTTTCGATCAGTATACAAAATGAGGATGGATAAGCATACAAATTTTTGGTGACAAGTTTTATTTTTTTAGTTTCAATATTTTACAAGCAAGTTTATTTTTAAAAAAGTTATAGATATGGTAGATTAGTAACTATGCAGACCTAAAAATGGCTTTAGGCAAAACTTAAAAAAATTTGTCTTTAAACCACCTAAAATGTAGGATCAACAGGTTTCAAAAATATTCATTCAATACAAAGAAAATAGAGCTACTTGCATACATTTTCTCTATTATAATACAAAATATAAAAGGAAAAGGAGTATTTCATAATCAATATTAGAAATAAACCCTGATTTAAGCTTGAATTACTCTCAAGTTCGGAACAGATTTAATCCAATTGAAAACTCAATATTTAAAATTTAGTATGCAAACCCATTTAAATTGCTAATAGGTTTTTGAAGCAAAAAAGAAACATTAGTCTGACTTTAAATTTTAAAATATTTTTTCCAATCCGTCACTAAAAGCTACTTTGTGTGTCATTAGGATACACACGTTGTTATGTATTTATGAAGCAAATCTTTTTATGTATCAAAAACCTTGTTAAATAATAAGCAATAAATATTAAATAAATCAAATAATTTTTTTTTTAACAACAACTTTGGCTAAACTGAGTAAAATTTAAAAACAAAGGAAAATTTTAAAGATTTTTTGCAATTTTATGCAACCATATAATTACAAAATTTCAGTTAGTTCTTGAAATGATAATCCATGGGTTCCAATTACAGACTCTTCATGGAGTTTTCCATAAAGCGTTTAAAATTGGAACCTAGCAAATGTCTTCATTATGTGGCGTAAAGATGTTTGATAAAAGAGACCACATCATGAACTTCACAGGGAAACCTTAATTCAACTATCTCGTCCTAAATCCATTTTGGAGCAATAAGCACATGCTACAAAAAATCCTGATCAAAGAGAAGCATGTCGCATTGTGAGTGACTGTCGGACTGTTAAAATATTTACATTTGAATAAAGTTTGTTGAATGACACCCTTCGCACCTGTAAAATAGTTTAATTAATAGTTTAATAGTTTAATTGTTGTGTAAAACAATGGTGGTTTATTTATTCCAGTAATTATTGAGTAAGTAGCATAACGCTCTTCTAATTTAAAACTTGTACAATACATAATATTTGCTTCATTTAAAATGTAGGGAAAATGGATTCTTTTAATATTTTGTGTTTACCAGTCATACAATTTACTCAGGTGAATTCATAAGATTGGTTAGTGATTGTAAACTTGCACTTGTTACAAAGTCGCTTGAGAGAGCCAACAGCATCAACGCAGAACTCCTACCATGTGATTTAGCAAAAACAACTACTTGGTAGATATATTATTATCTTGTTTATGGAAACATATATTAAATGTGTTTTTACAGTTTTTTGCCATTATTCAATAAAATTGTTTTTACTATTATTCAATAAAATCATTTATGGGAAAAGTTGTAAGAACTAAGTCAGATTTTTTGTTGACTCATAGTCACTGACTGAGCATTATTTCATCAATGTTGCACTTATCACACAAAGCATCAAGTTACTCTTTTATGCATAGTTACTCAAGTAGTCATTGCAACTGAGCAGCATGCAATCTAGATTTGGTGAGACACAAACAACTAATATAAAGAGATCTTAATAGTCTAAACTATCTAGTATTTTTAATCCTGAAAGCATTGTATTCTAGTGGTATCTACAATCACATGCAGACTAGAGGCCTGAATTATCTTCAACATAGATGCATCATTTTGGTCTAAGTTTACAAATATTAGAAAACTAATCTTGACATCAAAAACATTTTCAATGAACTTTAAGTTTAGTTCTTTTGTATTAACTAAAAAGATTTTTTTTAAATATTGTCTTTCATTATCGACGGGGAATGAAACATGGTGTTTCATCCCTAGACTTATTTGAGAGTATTTATCCAATTAGTAGCAGTCATGGCCTTGATTTCTCACTAATAGATCTTCATCTTCTTTTTTTTTTATGGTTCTATCTATAACCCTTGCATTTTTTAAAAGCCTTGTATTTTATATTAATATCTGGGAAGGTAAAAAAATAGTTATGTGCACCATCAATATCTCAACTCTCCGATCCTAACTAAATAACTTCAGTTTTGAGAAACTTCCAAAACAAAAACAGTATTTTTTGGTTGCAGAGTGGATCTTATTCATCTTTTGCGCAGCTAATTCTTTCTTTATAAGCTACTAGTCTTAGTGGTGAACAACCAAGGCTATTGATGCTTGAATTAAAGTTTTTCTTTGAAAATGTCAGTCTCATTGAAATCATAATTGCTCTAGCAGCATGAATAACTTTAATTGTCTTCTTTGTTTTTTTTTTAAATAAAATAAATTCTCACTCGTTACAAAGTTTATGGCCAGATACTAAATCAAACTCCTTTTCATTAGAAACACTGATTATTCTGATAAATCGTTAGGAAATCAAAAAAATACTATATGTGTCTATTAAGCGTTAGGAAATAAGTTTGATAAAGCGTTAAGAATTAAGTTTAATAAACAAAAGCTTCGAAAGAAATATTTTAACTTACATTTATTGTAGTTTGAAGTGGAGATAAATATTTTAAAGCCTAAGCTGGAACCATTTTTTGGACTCAGTAATTACTTGCTAAACTGTGTCTCATCAGTAAACTTTAAAATATTAGCTAGTCTACTAAATATAGAAGAAAAAAAATGCACCTAATCATTTCTAAATATCTTAGCTTTGTATACTGAACCCTCAAAATCAACTTTTCAGTTTTTTAAACATCTTAAGTTCTCCAGGCCATCATTATGGAAAAGTTAAGGAATTAAAAACTGTAATGTCAATATTTTAAAAAAGAATTTCAAGTATTGCTCGCGATTTTAAACAAAATGATCTCTGAGATTTCAACTTGAAAATATGGAGCTTCAATTTATAAAAAAATCATTTTAATGCTACATGGCTCACACAACTTTGAAAAACCTGAAATTTTAAATGACCGTGTAGTGTTTCCGTGTTGATGCTTCAGGTCTTCAGGTCTTCAAAGTCCCAGAATTACAAAAACTAGATTATCTGACTATAACTTGTATAAGGATTTTACAAAAACATTAGCCAAACTTCCTTTCATTCAGCTATTGTACACTCTCAAAAAAATATGGCTAAACATGAAAATGAAGTTAAGTAAGACTTACCTTTATTGTCATGTTTAGCCATATACTGTGAGCAATATAAAGATGAAAAGTGTTAGCATTGAGCGTCACAAAAAAGTTCATCATTTTCGCGATGTTGGAAAAATCTTGTTTTATCTCCAATTTTTAAAAAAAGTGATATTTTAATATTTTGAGTAATTTAGCAATATGTTATTCTATTTTAATTATGATAAAAATAAATAAAACATTAAACGCGGTGTTGCATGCCATCTTAAATTGTTCTATCTCCTCAATAATCATATTTGAAAATATTGTTTTATTAGATTTCTGATTTGCCAATCATATAAACTATTTACAGAATTGTCAGGAATAATTTTGTTTTGATTGTTTTGAAAATAACAGCTGAAAATATTGATCAAGAAATCTAACCTGCTCTAAATCAGAAGGAAGGTAACTTCTTGAAATAATTTAAAAATTACAATGTATTGGATAACACTGCACAACAAATTTATCAAAAACTCTTGCTTCCTGAAAAGTTTTGGGTGATTGTGACAAGTTCCTATAGGGTATGCACAAATAAAGTTTTTGTTTTACTGCATCACGTAGGAACTCTAAGAAATAGACATTCATATGTTTACCTACTTAATCATGTTTCTGTTCCGCATGAGCTATTAGTTCAACAGAATTAAAAATGTTTTGCTCCTGATTTTCTTTTGTATTCAATTTCTGGTGCATCACGTTGCAGAGTTCAACAGTAGGCAGCAAGCATTTACGGATTCCAGTTGCCCTGGTATAGCTTCTCCATTGTAGCAATGTCCTGGTAAAACCGCTCACCGTGTTCGTCACTGACAGCACCGAGATTTACGGGCAAGAAGTCCAAGTGCGAGTGAAGGAAATGAACATTGAGTGACATGTTGCACTTCATTTTCTGGTATGGGCGGATAAGTTTGTCTACGACTTCAACGTAATTTGACGCCTTGTTACTGCCCATGAAATTGTCAACAACATCTTTAAAGGCTTTCCAGGCATTTTTTTCCTGGCCTACTAACAGCTCTTCAAACCGCTTGTCACTCATAACATGTCTGATCTGGGGACCAACAAAAATTTGATCTTCACATCACTTATTCTTGGAAACATCTGTCTTAAATAGCGAAAACCATCACCTTCCTTGTTCAGTGCTTTCACAAAATTCTTCATGAGTCCAAGTTTTATGTGTAGAGGAGGCAAAAATATCTTTGCTGGGTCGACAAGTGGTTCGTGAGCAACATTTTTCTTGGAACTAACTTTTTGCGGAGTGGCCAGCTCTGTCGACAATAATGTGACTCTTTGGCACGGCTGTCCCATTCACAGATGAAACAACAGTACTTGGTATAGCCAAGCTGCAGTCCCAGTAACAGAGCAACGACTTTCAGATCTCCACAGATATTCCAGTTGTAATTGCTATACTTGATGTGCTTGAGCAACAGTTCCATATTCTCATTTGTTTCTTTCATGTGTACCGCGTAGCCAACATGTACTGACGGATAAACGTTGCTATTGTGTAGCAGAACAGCTTTCAGGCTTAATATTGACAATCCTTCAATGTTACAAAAGAAACAGAGACTGTCGATTTGAGCAAAAAATTTGGTGATATCATGGTGCCGGCTTCTGAGCATAGAAATTTTCGTATCTGGTAACAGCAGATACCATCCTTGCAGCCTGAATCCAGCAACTCGGCTCTTGCTTTTGACAGACCCAAATCTCTAACCAAACCGTTCAATTCTGACTATGTTATTAGGTGTGGATCACCTGATGAGCAAGGTTCAAAATATGGGTCACTGTCACTGTTAATAACCTGCACTGGAGTTTCTTCATCTGGTTCATCTCAAGGTCAAATCCTCTGGTGGTTTCGGAATTGGGAGACTGTCGTCATGTGGCACAAGTCTCATTGCTGAAGGCAAATTAGGATATTAAATTGACTTCTTGTTTTTGGAAGAGATATATTAGTCAAACAAAAAAAACAGTCCGTCTCATTGTCTTTTTGTTCTCGCCAGATCATCAGAACAGCAAACGGCATACTCTGACGAGTGCCTCTGAGCCAGGCTCTTAGATAGACACCGCATGATGTGCAGCAAATGTGAGGCGCCCATTCCTTGTCTTGGTCACCAATATTTCAGCCAAAATACAGACGATAAGCTTTCTTCACAAGAGCAGTTATAGAACGTCTCTGAGACGCAAGTGTATATTTGCCACAGATATAGCAGAATGTATCGCGGCTGTTACAACATTGACGAGACATATCGCTAGACAACAAAACGGCTAAAGCATTAAATTTAGCTACTGTTATATTGATACAGACACTGTACTTTACTATAATGATGCACACACAAACTCTCTGCACAAACTGTTGCTGATGAGCCACTAACTGGAGTAAGATGCTTGGATGTAAATTTAAGCAAAAACTTTGAAAAAATTGAAGATTTCTCTTAAACGTTACGTGATACGTAAATTTTGATGCGATAATTGTGATCAGTACCCAAAAATCTTTAAGAAACACATAAAAGTGTTCAAGAAGCAAAAAATGTGTTGTGCGGTGTAATCTTTCGAGATGGTTTGTGGAACATTCAGTTAAATATATATTCGGGAAAGCAGAATCCGACCGCTGCTAGGTTCATTTTAAATAAACTTAATAAGTTATTTATTGTTTATGCATCCTGGATAATCAGATAAAAAAGGTAATGGAAGAGTTAAAGCTAACATTTATACTTTTAGAGCCGCTTAGTATTGCGCCTTCTCGTAGGTTACATCATGGTGGAAAATCTAGGAAGCGTAAAGCTGAAACGATTACTTGTAAACAAAATATAAAAAAAATACAATTTCAATCTAGTAGACTTTATAAAAACTACTCCAATTAAAATAAACTACTGAATTGCCAGTGTAATTAAGATGGGGGAAGCATGTGTAAAAGATTCTAACCCAGTAAACATTAGACGTACCAATGACATCCAAATTCTATTGAGAAAAATACATAGTGATGAAAATGACAATACACCAGTCAAGCAACGTAATTATCATTATATCAGCAATCACGAGTTCAATGTAACATTTCAAAAACAGAAGAAAGATTTATGTGACTATTTATAAATATTGCAACATTGTTAATCCGAGCAATCAGCAAATAGACTGTAATAATAAGTACTTAATGATCTTGAAATTGTTTTAAGTTTGCCTCGAGTTAACGTTGGAAACGTTTTTATAAACGGAAACTTTTAAACTACAATTTAATAAGTAACTGTTTGCTTGACAGAAAGGGTTATTAGATCGTTCGGCATAAAGCCATGGGTGATTGTAGAGCAAATGATCTCAACTGCAAAAAATCTTCAATAGTTTGTTGTCTAGTTATAAGTGAGTGCCTAATACAACAGTTAAAAATACAGTTTATCAAAGTGGATTACCATACCATGTGCTTTTTAACACCTCTTTTGCAGATAATTATTCAAAAGATTATATAAATTATTCACTCAAGCAAGCAGCATAATGAAACATTACTGCCAAACCGTAACAGCTTACGTGTTCCGTATCAACCTTATCCTGTTGAAAAAGCAGTTAATAAACTCATTTCCATGTATTCATACATCCCTGAATCTCTTCCATTTTTTTTAATAAGTTTTAAAAATGACGTGCTAAAGAAAACAGTAACATACAGCTATCTAAGCTATAGAAAAGTATGTAATTTTTTTCCACAGATCTTCAAAGAACCTAAATAAATCATAAGTTTTTCTTGTTCTTTTGATCACCAAAATTAGAATACCGCTTATGGTAAATTATTGATTTACTAGAAGCAGTGTGCTAATTTACCCACCATGGTTATTATATTTAGTTCGAATGATAAAGAAATTTATTTTGGAAACTGTTACTTTTCTGAGGTACCTATAAACTAACCTCTACAACATGCAAACAATATTTTGTTGCTTAGAAATTACAACCTAAAAATGCAAGACCATAAGTATTGTCAGTAATCAGTTTCTACCAAATGGGTTGTTTAAAACCGTATAGGATTTATATCTTGAGCTAGAAAAGGAATTTTTCCTTATACTTTATCTGAAAGAACACAAACTTCAAAACTCATGCAGTTTTGAAGCCTGTGTTCTTTTAGTGTTGCTTCTCTGGATTCTGAAGAAAAAACACTAGTCAGCTTAGAATATGAACATTTACTTGGTCGATTGCTGTTGAAACAGGTTCATCTCTACCTTGAAAATTGAAGAAGTGCTTCTTGAGAGTTGAAGCAGTGTTTCTACAATCTGCCTTCAGAATGTATCCTTAAAAGTACCGAAAGAAAAATTTCTACATCTAGAACAAAGCTGTTACCATAAAAGCTATCAAAAGTAGTTTTTCTATATTCAATATGCATTCCTTTGTTTCATTTGAAGTATATTAGCTTATCAAGGTGTAAACTAATTTATCGCATAGGGCAAATGAAGCAACTGAAAATGTCTGATAGCATTTTATCTGTTTAACGGTCTGTAAACCGGTTTCTCAACAAAAATGTCCAAGGAGAAAATTTTATGACAATAACATAGCTTCAAATACTTTTTTAAATTAATATTACATTACATATAATATATGCTAAATGTAATGACATAAGCATAGATTTAAGTAAATACATTCATGCATACACACATATTTAAATATGTACCTTACAAATATCAAAAAAAAAATTACTTACGCAACAGCTTTATTTCTTTTAGAATATCTAACTTCCCAATATCTGCCAGAGATTTTTCAATTAAAGTCATATAATTTGTTGGATTCCTTTTAATGAGCTTTTTAAGAAAAGACTCCAACTTTAATTCATCACTCTTATTACCAAAATCAATATAGTCTACAACAAGATGTCCAAAACCTGTGGCATAAGCAAACTCCTTCCAATTTGATGCTAGATTAGTTAACAACTTTTTCACTCTTTCATGCATCTTGTTACAGCAATGAGTAACTGAAAATTAACTTTACTAACTATTGCTCCCCAAATCTTGTGAACGTACTATTAAAGTATCAATTTAAGGTCTAAAGAAGAAAACATTTGTAAAGAAAAAAAAATATCGGGTGCATATCATGTGTCACCAAATCTTTAACTATCAAAAAAAAGGCCAATATAAATCACGTTAAACATAAATATCTTCACAACATTTTCAATATAAAATAAATTAGTTCTAAACATCCTCAAATTTCAAATTACGAGACACTATCTGCCTTCTATATTTTAAAAACTTTCCTCTCAAAGATAGATGTTTTTTATAACGAAATAGAAGGACAATATGTTTACGATATCTTTTGGTGAAATACCTTTCCATGTCATCACCTAATTATCCTGATAAGAGGTTAGAACAAGTTTTGATATCATGTGTTTCACAACTAGATTGCAAATACATACATGTTGACATTCAGATTTTGTTAGCAAAAATTTTATGGCGAATGTCTTGGGAGGATGTTTCATTCAGTAGAGGTGGCGTCGAAATTCATCTTGATTACCACATTCTTGAGATAACTCACACCTTTTTTTGAATCACTTTCTTTTTAAGATACGGTCTGAGTTTGCTTTTTTTAGTCGTTTAAAGCCATTTTTATTTTTGGTTTCTTTTGTGAAAAAACAATGTTACTCATGGCTTTGTCTTCAATTCCTCTTTTCATTTCTAAAGTTTCTTAGGAAACATCTTTATCTAATGTAGGATTGCATTTATTACTATTGGAGTCAATCAATAAATTGTACATCGATTTCATCAGGGTTGTCGATTATACAGAATTATAAGAAAAATGGTGAACAACTCTTGAGTCATGCACATCAACACGTACAGTAAAATGGATTCCATCTAAAACTAACACTCAACTGCTGACATTTTCATTTAAGACCTTAATGATTGCTTTGTTAAGTGTTTGATTCAGCCTTTCTACAAGGCCATTAGCTTGATTATGGAAAATTAACGCCACAAACTGTAAATTAAAAATAAGTCAGTAAGATAATATAGTTATAAAGCTAAAGTAAAATTCCAATGTTAAAACTTTTAATGCGTAGTAAAAATTTAATGTTTAAAATTTACTCCTCAGTATAGTATTAACGACATTAAATTAAAACGTAACTCCGGTAATCCTGGAGTTAATCGCGGCGTAAATTAAATTAATTTTTTTGTTAAAATAAACTCTACGGTGGTGAAAATGAAAACAATTAATCTAAAAACAACGTAATGAAGCGTAAAAGAAAACAAATCCTAAAAGAAAAGTGTTACACAAAAGAAAAGTAGTTAGTTAAATTTTTGTATTTTTCCATTTATATTATACATCATAAATATTTTAATTACTATTTATACAATCAAATTATGATACATATATATATATATATATATATATATTTAAATGACGATATCTTGTATGAGAGTTGAATAAATTTAATACATGAACATCAATAAATAAGAATTCTCTCAATACTAATTTTTTATTTTATAAAAGAAATTTTTGCAAGATTGTTGATACTAGCATCTTCAGCTTTAATTAAAAATTGCTAATTAAACTAAATTACAAAGAAACGGTAACGTCACTTTTTAATGGCTTCTTTAAAGTTCGCTTTAATTGGGCTTCTTTAATATTACGTTGGTATAAAAAATATGGCGTCTAGAATTGCGTTTTTACATATTGACCGTCATCTAAACTCATACCTCCATTTTTAGGTCCGCATTTGTTGAACTGAATTTCGCTTGCCTCTTGATCCCATTTTATACTACATGAACATTTAATTTTATGATGCCCCATTGCAGATTGTTCTAATTTTTCTTCAAAAACATTTTTTTGGTGTTGTTTTGTTCTTGTTTCTATTTTCATTTTTGTTTCGCCGATGTATTTTTGTTTACACTCGCATTCTATTAGGTATACTCCGGGATGGCTATTCGATGGTAGTTTTGTTTTGTTGTGTGAAGTTAGCAAAGATTTAAGATTTGCACTAGATTTAAAGACTGCCCTGTAACCTGCTTTCCTAAATATTTTCGAAGTTGTGGTGATAATATTGGGATCCACGGTAGTGATATAGTTGGCATAGTTGCTTCGTTGTTAGATAAAACTATTTCATTATTTGAGTGTCGTTTTTTTATAACAATATATGCAAGGTCATGTAACTTCTTCTTTTCGTATCCATTTTCAGCAAACACATTTATTAGGATATCGATTTCTTTATTTTAAACTTTTTTAGAGCAAATTGATAAAGTTCTATGAAAAAATCCTTTAAATATCACTTCTAAGATTTTTGGATTGTGGTTTGAATTGGGCTTAACCTGAATATTTGTTATTGCTTTTTCTCGATGTATGTTAAAATCATAATTTCCTTTTTTATTATTTGTTATTCGGATGTCTAAAAAATTTAATGTTTTTATTTCATCTTCCAATTCAATTGTGTAATTGATGGCATGATGTTG
This sequence comes from Hydra viridissima, assembly GCF_058129835.1. Lineage (NCBI taxonomy): Eukaryota > Metazoa > Cnidaria > Hydrozoa > Anthoathecata > Hydridae > Hydra > Hydra viridissima. The sequence goes on from NW_028324315.1 coordinate 1,499,468, forward strand.
ACTGTTTAATATTTGTTGAAAACGAATGACATTATTTTTAGTTGTAAACCTTGCGTGGCTATCACCAAAGTACCTGAAAAATGATTTTATTTCTAACGGTGGATTAGAATGAAGCCCAATGTTGATTGCTTTATTTTCAAAAAATTGCAGGAAACCTTCCGCAAGTACTACCAAGAGTGAAAGTCCTATTGGACCTGAATCTACAAGTTCGTAAATTTCTTCATTCCACAAAAAATAACATTTACATAAGCACAGTTCTATTAGTGATTTTATTTCTGAAAAGCTTAGTATACCTAATAGAATGCGAGTGTAAACAAAAATACATCGGCGAAACAAAAATGAAAATAGAAACAAGAACAAAACAACACCATAAAAATGTTTTTGAAGAAAAATTAGAACAATCTGCAATTGGGCATCATAAAATTAAATGTTCATGTAGTATAAAATGGGATCAAGAGGCAAGCGAAATTCAGTTCAACAAATGCGGACCTAAAAATGGAGGTATGAGTTTAGATGACGGTCAATATGTAAAAACGCGAACTTTAAAGAAGCCATTAAAAAGTGACGTTACCGTTTGTTTGTAATTTAGCTTAATTAGCAATTTTTAATTAAAGCTGAAGATGCTAGTATCAACAATCTAGCAAAAATTTCTTTTATAAAGTAAAAAATTAGTATTGAGAGAATTTGTATTTATTGATGTTCATATATTAAATATACTTATATATATATATATATATATATACAAAGTTTATACGTATTAAAAATGTAATATTGTATAGTTTATTCTGCACCGAATAATTCATTTATGTAAAGTGAAAAGCTCCTCTAAACATTTAGTTGACAAATTAAAGGGCTATTTCCTTGGGCACATGTCTTTGTAACACATATAAGCAAGTACAACAGTTGTATTATATAAAAATTATAGTTTTGAGAAGTAACTGATCCAAAATTGTTTAAAGTTATCAACAATCTTAAAATATTAAGTAAAAATTTTTTTATCTAAATAAAAATAAAAATAAATAAAAGCAATATGAATGTTAAAATGATAAAGCATCAACAATAAAAACAAATAATAAAAATAATAAGCGAAAGCGTATATAAAAATAAAATGCAAATTACCTCATATAAAGTTTCTTTCTTTTTGTTTTTTGTAAATAAGAACTTTTAAAGTTTCTACGAACGAGAGCGCTGAACGTTTAATAATTTAACTTATGCAGCTTAACTGCAGGCTTATCGAAAAATCTTCTCGACGATAGCTGAAATGTTTTAAACATACACTGCATTCAGTAAACAAATTCTTTCCAGAATCTTCGGATTTCAAACTAAAATCTTTACATAACTAAATTTTAAAAAATGTCCATTCTAAAAGAAAGCGAGCCTTCGCTTATTGAACGGGAAAGAAGCAGTTGCGCAGAACAATAGTTTATTCTTGATTAATACTTATCTTACAGTTTGATGTAGCAAGGGCGCAGTAGAAGAAACGCTTCACAAAAGGAGTCAAAACTCATTTTAAAGTATACAAAAATCTGAAATTGTGCTCTGTTTTATGAATTGATCAAGGCTAACAAGCCACCAAAGATGGATTTTGGTCAAGTAGGCGTGGTACCTCCAAAAAGTACAAAATATGAAAATGCAGACAAATATTAAATTTCCAAAATTCTATTATATATACAAAAATAAACGGCTATTACATAACCAAAGCGTACATTTGTTTATTTAAAGCATTAGTGAAATTAATGAAAAAAAAAGAGTATATTTGAGAAATAGAATTAAGATGTATATTTGACTATTTGTAATTGAATGGATATGATGACTTAGATTACGACGCATTTATCAACGTACCTTTTTGTCTTACTGAGTAAAAAACAAGTGTAAAAAATGTTCCACCTAGACAAATTCTTAAAAAGTAGTCTTTAAATTTGATTGTTGCATTTTTATTTACGTCATAATTTTATGTAGTTTTAACAGGGAAAAGTTCACCAAATAAAATTATCAGCAAAATTACGCTGATTGCATAGTGGGGTAACATTCCATTGAAATATATGGTCAAAAATTATTTTCACTATATTTATTTGGCATGAAATAGAAGTACAATATTTCCGGAAGCTTTTTTGTTAATTTTTCAAACAACCTATTTTATAAGCTTTAAAGCGATGATGTAAACATCATTAGAAAACTTATGAAAGACAGTTTAAAAAATACATCATTGAATACCTGATTGAACTTTAGCATTAAAATAATAATTACTTTAACCCAGTATCATTAGAAACTTTATCAGAAATATGTTTAAAATCTAACTTTATGAAGCCACTACTATTAGGTCAGTCACATTTAAAGTTTCAAATGTTACGTCTGTCCCATTTAAAGTTTCATATATAACGTTTGTCACATTTAAAGTTTCTTATATTTGAAAAACTTTAGTAAGAGTGCATGTCACAAGAAAGTCTGAAATACAGACTTTTATTTCTACTAAAATTTCTCATTTTAGTAAAATAAAGATCAGTATATCCCCAGCCGGCATCTTCACGTTGTTTCAACGTTGATATTTGGTTGAAGCGTTGTTTCAACGTTGTTTAACCAAATCTCAACGTTAAAATAACGTTACTATTTAAACGTTGCTCAGTAAACGTTTTTTCAACGTTATTTCAACGTTGACAAAAAAAAACCCGTTTTTAAATAACTATGCGTTGTGTTGGTGTTTAAAGTAAAATAAGTAAAGCCCAAAAAGTAATTGAAATAATCTTTTAGTATGACACGAAATCGGTTAATAATCTTTCAGTATGACACGGAATCGGAAAAGTTTCCAATAATAAAAGTTAAATTCTCTTCTGGTATTACATCTATTTCTTAAAGTTATTTTTTTTTTAGTTAATGGGCTAAGAGAAAGAGTTGTTATAACTTTTTCATTTCCACAGAAAGCAAACAGGATTGTGAAAATTTTGAGTTCACAACCACAGAAGAAAAAAGTGACAATGAGGATGTTGATTTTCTTCGAAAATATAAACAAAGAAAATATAAACAAAGAGAATTTCCTGGTTATTTTCCAAGTAGGCATTAGTTTATATGCTGGAATTATCATACATAAATACATACATACATACATACATACATACATACATACATACATACAATACATACATACATACATACATACATACATACATACATACATACATACATACATACATACATACATACATACATACATACATACATACATACATACATACATACATACATACATACATACATACATACATATATGTTAAGTTTATTAAGAAATCATATATACATTGTATTTATGATTTCATATATACAATGACATGTTATCATGTCGTTGTATTTATGAAATATATATTTTAATGGTTTGTGTAACTTAATTTTTTTTTCAATTTTTAATTTTAGAGTCAAAAGTTGATGCGTATGGAAAGAACCTAAACTCACCTTGCCGAAAGTTTTTCCAAGAAGATATCAATTCTTCTTTTCAAGATAAAGGTTTTTGTCTCATTAAATTTATTTAATTAATTTAAAATAACATTGTGTTATTTAAAAAAAAAAAGATACAATTGTAATATAAAGTGTAATATTCAACTGATAGTCATACAAAGTGTTGACAAAGCTTTTTTAATCTATGTGTTTTAAGTTCAATTTGTATAAAGAAATTAGTTAAAAACAATTTACTACACAATGAAGTTAAGAAAAATAGAAATAAACTACAGAAATTAGATAAAGTTGATAAGTTTCCAATGTCTGAAGGCAGTATGATATTTTATATTTTAAAGTAAATTTTTATTTAAATTTATTTTTTTTTGTAGAAATATAAAATTCATATAAGATTTAAAAGTTTTAAAAACTGAAAAATTTCTTTACTATGCAAATACTAAAATTATTTTGTAAAACTTAACAAAATTTGTAGAGTTTCAAAAGAAAGTGTTGTATCTACTTACCAATGTAAGAAATGAGATCCGAAATCAAAACAGTGACTGAGCCTGCTTCTAATAGTGAATTTGTAAGCCAAATAAGGGTTATTTTATCAGAAGTGGAGTTCACTGAAGTGGATAAAGTATTAGATGATGAAAAAGTGCGCTCATCATGGGTGAGTTATAATAAGTACTTTATTAAATAGTTATTTAGTTATTGAACATTACCCTTTAGTAAAAAAAAGATTGTTAAGATGGACAACAGCCCTTAAAAACATTAAAAAATTCTTGAATTATATAGAAAAAAATTGTCTTGGAAAATACTTGGAGCTTGGAATTTGTCCTAGAAAAATCCTGGATCACTTTATTAAAATTTTTCTTAGAGATCTGAAATAGTTCAATGTTTTGATATCATATTTGACCCAAACCATAAAGTTAGATTTACTTTATGTTTTTTGTAGGTAAATCAGCTACAATTAATTGAAGGAACATCTTCAAAAGATAGAATACACAAAATTATGCTGAGGTAATTAACTGATAGCTCTTATCACATTTATAATTACTTTTTACAAAACTTATTTGTTTAATAATTTTAGAAAAAATTTATTTCATAATAAATTCAATTTAAATATTTGAAAAATTATTATTTATTTGTAATCATTTCACAGTTACATAATCTTTTAAAAATTTAGAATATTTTCAAACAATTTTATGGCCTCAATGAATATGAAAGGCAAATGTGGAAAAATATGTTTTAAGAACACTAATTTATATGGCATTGTTAAAGGTAAATCTTTATAAATTATGTGAAACTTTTCCATTCATTATTTAAAATCTTCCTTTTTTGATTTTTACTTTATATTTTCTTTTTTTTTACAGCTTCTACTATTATATACAATGGAGCGACAGAAACTTTGATTGATGGAAAATTGTCTGACTTCCTAAAATACGCTCATTTAGAAAAGGTGGCAGTAAAGAAAAGAAATTTGTGATGATTTTATTCAAATATATGTAAATATATGTAATATTTAAATATATAAATATCATAAACAAATGTTATCTTTTTCTTTACTAATATATGTCTAACTAAACTTAACTAAAAATAGTCTAACTGTAGACTGAGTATATTTTATACGCTTAATATACATTGATAGTCCAATAGACACAATTAATTGAGTCTATTGAAGATTGATTTAACGTTGATAAATCAACGTTGAAAAAAGCTGTCATTCTAAACGTTGTTTCAACGTAAATTCAACGTTCTTATAACGTATTTTGCGTCGATTGAACGTTGATTTAACGTTTGAACCGAACGTTGATTTAACGTTGATAAATCAACGTTGAAAAAAACTTTCATTCTAAACGTTGCTTAAACGTAAATTCAACGTTAGGTTTCAACGTTAATTCAACGTTATTTCAACGCTGTTTGCCGACTGGGTCAGGCTTCCTTGAACTTAGATGTTTACCTATATTTCTTTTTTCAAGAAAGTCTAAAATAAATTCTACTTTTATTCTTCATTAAAACTATTCTTTTACTCTTAATACTAAATTTTATTATAAACCTTTTGTAATTAACATTTATAAATACTTATTTAGGCTTTTTTAAGAAAAAAAATCCTTTGATGATATTTACTTGATCACTCCTTCTTTGAAAAAAAATAGATAAATGTCCGTTGATCGAAGCAACTTTAGATTTCCTTAAATCAATAACTTTTTATTTTGACCGACAGGAAAAATGCTTTGTGAAAATCATTTAACTTTTACGAAAAGTTATTTTGTAAATATCCTTCTTGAACTGAAATCATTGGTAACAATAGAAAATAAAGTAACACAACTTTTTCACATTTTATTTGTAATTTTTATTAACTTTATTAAAACACTGTTAAAGTTCTTCACAAACTTTAAACAAACGTTTATTTGAAAAACATTTCACGTTTTTACATTATTTTATCAAACCATTAAAATTATTTAAACATTCAAAATATTATCGAGTTTCTTAATTGAACTTTTTAAACTCTTCGATGTTATAAAATTTTTTTCCACGGTAAGAGATAAAAAACTGCTTGAAATTCGAACCACGAAGCCAGTCACAAATGTCGTCGATGAAGTTCGTGTCGTCGTGAAGGTAAAGATCTAAACAATCAGCGAGTCGAATCCACGGGAGGAGGAGATCTTCGAACTCGTTCTTCGATACGAAAATTTCTTTGTTCGGTATCACCAACATTTCAATCTTTTGACTCGGTGTCCATTCATCGATCTTCAATAGTTGTTTTAAGATCACACAGGAAACGTTGGTCGAGCATAAAATGAGAAGTTTTTTCTCATCCTCAGATAAATTATTTTTACTAACAATTAAAACGTTCAATTTGAATCCTGCATCAAAAAACTTCTCCATGAAATATTTCTCATGTGAAACTTCACGAGCAGTTTTTCGATCGTGTATAATAATCGTCCGCGGTAGTTCACCGATCGGTTTTTTCAACTCATCTGTTATTGATACCTGTGCTTCAAAGAAGCATTCCATGAATGTCGTTATACTCGCTGAAGACAAATAATTACATCATTATTCTTCATTCATCACTTATATCAGTCACCAAAATAAATTTTATTCGCAATGACATTTGTTTTGATGATCGATATTTTTATTTCTTTAAAACAGGATGTATCATACACTATTTTCAGAAACTTTTTGCGCTTTAACCAATAGAAACACAAATAACGAGTCAACCAATCAGAAAGATTAGTGTAAAAGTTTTAAAAATGGAGCCCAATTTTTCTTTCGCGATGACTTTTAACGAAGAGAATTTATTTATTGTTTATACAGAGATTTAAACAGACGTTTGCAATTTTTAGTTATCAAACAGTTTTATGAGACGCCTGTTCCCGTTTTAATAAGTCTTAACAACCGGGATGATGAAAATATCGAATCAAAAAATGAAATACTAGACGCTGAACAGTTGGAAAATTCGTTCTGTTTAAACTCCTGCTAAATAAAATTCTTTAATGCCACATAAAAAAATTGATTCAGCAGGAGTTTACGCAGAACGAATTCCCATTCGGTGAAGGCAAAAAAAGTAAAAATGTAAAACGAATTTTGAAATTAATATCAGATGATCAGCATAAGTGGATCTTATACGTGGATTTATATTTTGTTTTGAAAGCAAAATGGATACACAAAATATTCATGTTTTCTTTCTTAATGGGATTATAGTGCAAAAGAAAAAGGAACAAAGATTATCAGGATTTATCACAGAAACTATAAAAAAATCAACAGCATGCATGTCACGGCTCTTCAGCGCTTTTACAGCAAATAAATGCGGTTTTACAATTTCTTAAGTATGTTGCTATAATAACCAAAAAACGTTCAAAATGTTTAAACTTTTTTTATAAGTAATACTTAATTTAGGAATGAAATTGCTTCAAATTACACAATTCTTTTTCTTTTTGCTTCAAAATAACCAAATAACATTTATGTTTTTTGGTTATTATAGCAACGTACTTAAGAAATTATAAAACCGCATTTTTTTTAACAAAAATGTTTAAACCTTTTTTATAAGAAATACTTTACGAATGAAATTGCTATAAATTACACTATTCTTTTTCTTTTTGCTTGAAATTTTATGCTTACTCGATATGTAAAAAAATTACCTATGGACCTAATATAATGGCCCCACACTATTCTTCCAAGCAGTTAACTTGAGCCTAACTTGACATCAAGTTATACTACCAAAGGGTGGAGGAAAAAATATTTATGGTTATTTTAAACATTCCTTGAAATATGGAGCAAACATTCCAAAGCTATTTTTTTAAAAAAATATTAAGAGAAAAGTGGCTTATGTATCAATATATTTAAAAGATTGCAGCTAGCAATATATTTTAAAAAGAGGCATCCAAGAAACAACCAAAAAATAGTGTTCGAATATTCTATACTGCGTGCAACAATAAAAAATAATTTCATTAAACTGAGAAACAAAAAAAAAAAAAAAATCAAAAACTTGCACTTACAAGATTTAGATGTTGGAGGTTGTGATGGAAATTCTAAAAAAATTATTAAATACTAAACAATGTTTAAAAAATCTCCTTACATTAAAAATGTTTCAAAACAAAATCCAAGGTGTGTAGATCTTCTTTAAAGATTTTATACAAATGAAAACAGACTTTCACAAAAATGAAAAGCAACTTTTTCAATGTGCAATTTATAAATAAAATGTTTTAGTAGAAACTAAAACAGTGCAACTTCCAAAATCTAAAAAAAGTTATAATATTTGCAAAGTTGTTTTGGGAAAAATTGTTTGCTGTAAATCCGTGTATATAAGCTGTTTAGGATTAAATCGAAAAAGTGAACATGACCTATTCAGTAAGTCGACTTATATATCAGGTGCCCTTAAAAACCTAGTCAACTAATACATCCAGTCAAATAGTACCTGAGCCAAGATTAACTTTTTTGGATTAATTCATAACACTAATTTTAAACTTAATTAAGCTATTAAAATTTAAAATAAAAGCATAGAGAGAATTAATTTGCTTAATTAAATCATTTTTAAATCTAGATAAAAATTATAATCTTCTAGTAAACATTTAAGGTCAGTTTTAATATACTTGTCATATTCAAAGCGCTTTGAATATGATTGCAAGTTAATGTGAAGAACTCTTCTCTTGACAACACTAAAAATCTCTTCAATTGAAACTACTGATTTCCGTGCATTATTCTCCTTTTATGATGGTTTAATGCTGCAGAGGAAACTATTATTATTTAAAAATACTCGCAATTATTAAAAAAATCGTGCAACAATATAAAGGAAGATTATTGGAGTGTATGGAAAAAATACATAAAAACTATAATATTAAAAATACATAAAAGTCATACACATGTTAAACTTTCCTTAACACTTAAAAAATCCTACGGAATTCCCAGTGCTTTGAAATGCAGCTGGTGAGCACCATTTGCATGTATTGAGAAAATTTTTTAATTTATGAAAGTTTTTCCTCTCTAAATAATCACTTCTTATAAAGAGATCATATCCCACTAATTTTATATTTAAAGTTCCTAAATATTCAGGAGAACACGATAATTTGGATGCTGTAAGGGAATTTATTTAAGTTTTTCCTCTCTAAATAATCACTTCTTAAAAAGGGATCTTATGCCACTAATTTTATATTTAATTTTCCTAAATACTCAGAAGGATATGACAATTTGGATGCTGTAAGGGAATTTCAAGTAAATGAAAAGCTTGTTCCATATTAGATAATGCAAAAGGAAAAATTCAAACAAATGCCAATGTGAAAGTGTGTGTGAATGCAAAAAACATTGAGTGGGCCATTACCTGAAGAATAACTAAGGAGTTAAATAATTGAAGAACTAAAGAAAACTGGATTGATAGTAATGAAAAAATCTATTTGATTAAAAACGAAAGAAATGGCTATGGCAGAAAAAATGAATAGTTTTTACTTAGAGATGTTTGTTAGTGTTCACGATTTAAACAACACAATGACTTAATAATTCACAGCAAGACAAAAATCTGGAAATTTGCAAAAAACTTGGAAAAAAAACTTACCAAAACCTATCTTATTATATATATATATATATATATATATATATATATATATATATATATATATATATATATATATATATATATATATATATATATATAAAAGGAGGCCAGTACTAAAAAAAAGACTAAAATAATTGCAACTTATTAATGTGTTATAACTATACAAAAATAATGACTTTGAAGACAAAGTAATGCATATATTATCATGTAGTCCTTCATAGTAATTCGACAAGAACGTTTGTACAGCTTCTATTTTAAAATTGATTTAAAGAGAAAAAGTTTACTTGATCACTTTCTGACGGAAAAAAATTCAATTAACACTACCTATATATTATTCTACACTCTGAGAATAATTCTGGGCAACAGAGAGTCCCTGGAAGAGTTAGAATTGCTAAAATAGTTACAAAAAGGAACATCCAAAGACTTAAATCAATGTTTGACCACAAAGACGGCGTATCTCAAATACAGGCAGCTCAGAAAATCAAGTACAGCCAAATATATATCAGCAAAACATTAAAAACATAGTCCTTAATCAGACCAAAGAAGAAGAATTTGATTCCATTGAGAACTTGTGACCAAATAGGATTGGCTAGAACAAAGTGCGGTCAGCTGTAACAAGTTTAAGGGAATAAACTGTTAATCCTTCAAGATGAGTTATATTAAACATTTAACCACTCTTCAATTAATTGAAAAGATATCTATTATTCAACTGATGTGCCTCACAGACCAGCATGTATCAAATTCAACCCACTGCAAAGTTTGAAAAGAAACTACTCATTTGGATTTACTTTTCTGATAAAAGATATCTCCAATATTCAGAGAAAGTGGCTTTGCAATCAACCAGGAAATCTATAAAAATAATTTTATCAAGAAAAAATGAATTCAATTCATTAAAAAGCATCATTCTGATGGTGAATACATATTTTGGCCTGATCTGGCATTGTCTCATTACAAAAAATCTGTACAAAACTACATGAAAAAATCAATATTGCCCAAAAGAGAAGAAACCCTGCAAATGTGCCTGATTGTTGTCTGATTAAGGATTTTTAGAGTGTTCTCAAAACAAAAGTCTATGAGAATGATTGTGAAGCAAAAAATCTCAAGAAACTTCACAACAGAGTAAAATATTGACTTTCTAAAATAGACAAACCTCTTGTACATTGTCTTTTTGAGTCAACTTGGCGCCAACCAGATTATGTAGGACGCAATGGTTTGATTGAACAAAATTAATATGCAAATAAATTTACCACTTAAAATGCTATTGTATTTCTTTTTGAAATTAAGTTTTTATCTAATGAACCAAGAGAATTTTGCTCCTTCATAGCCATTAAAGTATTTTAGTTATAGCTTTTAACAATCAATGCCAAAAAAGTCTGGCTAAGAATTTTTGATTTTATCATCAAGCCTAATTAAAAAGGTATTGACCATAGCTCTTAATTTGGATTAATGTCCAGTGATTGATTTGGCTACCATTTCTTCAAGGTAAGCATATTTTTTTCAACATATGCCTTTCTAGATTTTGTGGTGTGGTAAGGATTATTATCTGGTTAAAAAAGGTAGTACCCTTCTGGAAATTAATCTTTGTAACTTGGGCACTCATGATGAACAGGGATCCATGAAACTAACTTTGATCAGTAATGCCTTTAACATTTCAAATCCTTCCAGTAGCATAAGCCAATCAATCCAGTAGCATAAGCCAATCAATCCCAATACATTTACCTACTTTTAATACTTAATAGTTTACCTTTGATAAAAGAGGCTTCCTGACAGCCAAATGAGAATCTAAACTTTTTCACTCATGTAAAAGAAAACCTATATTTTTTTCCAGTGATGTTGGTATTACCAGTTTTTACTCTTAACTTATCTGTAGAAATGTAGCAATTTAAAAGAGAAGCTCAGAAAACAAGTGATGTTGGTATTACCGGCTTTTACTCTTAGCTTATCTGTAGAAATGTAGCAATTTAAAAGAGAAGCTCAGAAAACAAATCTACATTCTTCTTTGGTAGTATTTCTCTTTCATCCTTATCTATATTAACAGGCTCTTTCTCCAGTGCCCACATACTTCTTTAGAAAATCAGTAACAACACTTTTTCCACATCCAATATTACTTTTAACATCTCTATGAGAGATTTTACATGTATACAGGGATGGAGTAAGTTAAACTCTGTTTATATACTGTTTATATGTTATGCAAAATTATTGAGAAAAGAAGGTTAGACTTTGGTTCAATATTGTGAGAAAGCTAATTCTAAGTGAAACAGATGCTGCTTATAACAATATAACAACCCAAAAATATTAATCAATATTTTACACAGTAACAAATAAAAATGAAAAGACAACAACGCCCAAAGCAATATAACCAATATAAAAAGCAAGAAACTACAAAAAGTGGGGGGATACAAAGAGAGAAGAAAACGGAATAGACAGAAAGATGGATGGATAAATACAGCACGGTTAATAGTGGAGAGCTTTAAATTTACAAAAAGAAGAATTGATAACAGAGTTTTTAGGTTCTACTAGAAGGAAGTAGATCAGAGTTTTAGTTTTACAAAAAGGAGAGTATAGGAAATAGTTTTTATGTTATTTAAAGTAAAGAAATTTTTATTAACAATAACAATACTTAAAGGAAAAGAATTGTTATTACTAGTATTTTAACAAGAAATATTGCGCATTCAGAAAAGTATATGTATTAACATTAATAAGTCAGAGTGCTATCATTACACAGAACCAAGAGGGATCCCCATACCCCTATACATCCAACTGCCTAATCTACAAAACACCAAACCCAACCTCTACTCCCCATAGACTCTCTTTTATAAAAGTCTTTTAAGATAAATCCAGTTTTCTGAAGTTTCTTAAAGAAGAAATCTTAATGCATTTTAAAAAGCTAAGTTTTTGGTGTTACATTTATTCTCATACATATACTTGTTGCTTGAAACTTGTAATGGAAATAAATTTTATGGTTTTCATAGCAATTCTGCCTATAAAAAGTATAGTAAGATAGAATAGATAGAATAGCTTTATTACATATTAAGTTTGAGAAAATATCAATAAAAAAATTCTCAACTTGAATGTATAACAACTTATATTATGGTGTAGGGCGTTAAAGATTTATAGGATAGGAGGATTTGGTGTGAAGGTTGTGGAAATGCATCTTGGCTTTGTTTAATGGTAACATTCTGATTTATTATAGAATGCACATACTTTTCTTTGCACACAATTAATTTTCTTTAAATAAAACAATCTTCTCTGTTAGATAAAGTTATTATCAATAAAATCTCAATTTTAATATATAATAAAACTTTATCTTTTTATTCATGTTCTTTTTTCAATAGTCCTATATCATGACATATCCTACTGTTAATTTCCCCACCCTTATATCCCTTGGCTTCCCTACTTCTAACATTTTCATAACCTCATAATGTGACTCTTAACCTTACTTTCTTTGCATGTTTTTTGCTTTTTATATTGGATTGGCTGTTTTAGTTGTTGGAGTCTTTTTGTATTCTCTTGCTATGATAAATTGTTAATGGTGTAAAATTGTATTAAATAATTTCTTTTTTAAATTTCATTTTAGAATTAGCTCCCTAACGACATAAAAGTTTGTACTTACTATTTGTTAAAAATTGAAAAACCAAACACTAATGGTAAAAAAATTGATTTAAATTTGTTTTCACTTCTATGGCTAACGGTACAAAATTAATCAAAAAACAAGTCCTAGCAAACAAAATTTTTCAAAAGACATACTATTTCATATGCACAAAAAAAAAAAGAGTGAATAATGCAGATACAAATTTATGCATTAGAAAGTTTTTAAATTGTCTTGTCAAAAATCTTAGCAAGACATTTGCTAGTGTGTGATTCTTTTAACGCTCATCTGAGTCTGTAAAATAAATGCTAAAAGATAATTGCAACACTGATGTAGTAGTGATACCAGGAGGTGTTGTCAGCAATTCTAAACTGCTTGTTATTTGCATAAACTAATTATTCAAGAACAGACTTCAGCAAGTATAGATATCCTGGATAATTTCATGAGAGAAAACTTTTACAGCTAGTAGTGCCATTAAATCAGCATCTTAATCAACATATTCTTCTTGTGTAAAAGAGGCATGAGTTACAGATACTATAACAAACTATTTTTAAAAAACTCCATATTTAATGCAGGTGACAACACAGAATGATGTTCTATTTGTAAAGATAAAAACAGCCTTCCTTTTGATGAAAAAAAAAGTAATGAGGTAAACTTTTTGATAACTTATGACTTATCAAACAAGTTGTAAGCAATATTTTGGTGGCTTAAATAGTGGTAACAACAATTTCAATGGCTTTAACAACAAAAACAATTTCTAACAAATCTTTAACAAAAGTTTAAGTTAGAAATTGGAAGATGACTTAGACACTGGGTTGACTTATTTGACAGTATAAAAGGTAAATGAAGCTGAAAATCTACGTGTTATATTAAAATCATCACTAAACATTTCATTTGCAAAAGAAAATCTGCTTCTCTTTCTCAAAAATGTCAAACAAAATTTTAATTTTTAGCAGTCAATATAATGAAATTTTGCCTAAGTTTTGTCATTTAACCTTTGAACATTCATATCTGATGAATAAAAAATAATTTTTTTTTTCTTTTTAGAAAACATATGCCCAATAACATTCTTAACTTTTACAGAAAAAAGTAAGTAAAAAATATGACAAATATAAAATATTAGTATAAAACCGTTATTTAAAATAAGGACATTTATTTTGACAAAATTCCAAAACCCTCTTATATGCTCATCAACTTTATAAAAATAACAAATTTCATTTTAAAACTTATAACTACCTCTGCTCCACAATAGTTTTAACATTTGGATACTTTTGGTCCGAATATTGAAAATGAATGCTATTGAATATTTTTTCTAAAGATATGCTAAATTTGCACTGCTCTAATTATTTTCTAAAAGTGCAAATTTAAGAAAAAAAAAATTAGTAGTATTCACAACACAATACTAGTTGTATTACATTGTGAATATGCCGTACATTTAATAAAGAACTTATTTTTACTAATTTTTTATTCACCCATTGATCACCTACATTTAAGTACCAGAGCTTGTTAGAAAGCCTTGAGTAACCCTTTTAAACTAGCTATAACTTTTGAAAGTTGATCTAACAAAAGTGAAGCTGTAGCTATAAAAGTTTGATCAAATGGGGCAAGGATTATAGAACAAAATTATTTCACGTGTGACAACTTTTGTGGAATGGTGGTAATATAACTTATCTTTAAGTGTCAAAGACACTTCTGTAATTTACAATAGAGAGTTCCTTGCATTTATGTTTTTTTGCCTTTCTGGGACATATCATTTACCCATGAAGATGTTAAACTATTTTAAAATTTCACAATTCACCTTAATATTCATTAAAAAAACTTTAGGTGACTCTTAATCACTAATATTAATTTCATCAATAAACTAATTTCTTTATTTGAAGTTTCAGTAAGACAAATAACTTTATAGCTGTTAAATTACAAGTAATTTGTTAAAATACAAGCCTTCTGATATATATCCAAAGTTTTATTACAGCTTAAATATATTCAAATACTATCAAAGATATATTTTATTAATTTCTAAAAAATGTAGTTAAAAATGGAAAATCTAAATTTTTTTCTCAGCTATATTTATTACAGGGACAGATAATCATGCCTACAGTAAACTTGATTATATTACTTGATACTTTGTTTTTGATTTTAATATTATAAATATTTTGAAAATTTTTAGTTTTGCAAGCTTATTGTTATAGATACATATGCTCGAACTCACAAAAAATATTTTTATAAAAAAAATGTTTGTAATATGTACTTTAAGAAAGTTCTGAGGAACTTACTGATTTGTCTTCACCCATGTATGAAAATAAAAACTAAACAATAATTATAACAAAAGTAATTACTTTCAATAAGCAAGTTTTTCAATTCTAAAGAAGCATCTGGTACCAGCTCTAAAAAAAAATAATTTCAGAAAAATTATTAAAGGAAAAACCATTTAAAATGAAAACAAAAAAAAAATAGACAATAAATGAAACCAAAACATATTTTAAAAAGTTATCCAATATCAGTTATAAATAAATGCAGTTAGTAGAACAACAGAAAATATATTTGAATCTTGAAAGCACATTCTATTTTGAAAATAAAAAAACATGCAAAAAAAATGGGAATTATTTTTTTGTACCCTTTTTATGCACCCTTGTTATGTGTACCCTTGTTATGTGTAAAAGTTTGTACCCTTGTTATGTGTAAAAATAATTTTACCAAAAGACAAAAGCATAATTATTACTTATCTATATTCAGAAAATTATTCCATAAACGCAAAAATATTCTAGTTAAACAACATGTCAAACAAACTTCAAAAAATAGTTGGGTTTAATTTAATTTTAACAATGATAATTATTATTTATGGTGAGTTGCTTTGACTTTTATAAAGTTTTTTATACCAAAGTTTGTGTGTAAATGTTTTTATCTATTTTCAGTAACATTTTTAATTACTTTGACTTTAACAGACAACTGACTATACTGAGTTACTAATTAATATACTGTGCATTTATTAATTAATGCAAAAAAACCATAGCACTATATTTTTGAACGATTAAATTTTGACACATTTTTTAATAAATAAATGTATAGTGCTTATATGGACATTTATTTATTTTTTAGAAAAACATTTTTTGTCTCTACAAATTTAAAACTAATAAGGATTTAGCAATGCACATTGAGATAATACAATTGTTTTCTGGAAACAAAAAATGTGCAACTGCAGCTCTCAGAAAATTTAAAACAAAGCATGGATTAAATAAGAGTCCATTCTCAGTATCCTCAATCACTAGATTAGTTGACAAATTTGCAACAAGTGGGTCTGTTAATGATGCTCTGAAATTGGGAGGTCCATCTCTAAAAGATGAATAAAGTGGCATTATGTTCAATGCTCTGAAAGAACTTTAATGCAATAATCCTTGTGGTATTGCAACAACATCTGATATTTCAAGAGTAACTAGAATATGCAAGTCAAGTGTCTACACTTTGCTGCAACATCATTTGCATCAATATCCTTATATATTGTGTTTTACGTAGGTCATAACAGCAGCTAACAAGATTTCATGTGTCGATTTCTAAAAAAAAACTATTGAAAATCAGCATCTCTTACTGAGCATCCTTCGGAATGATGAGGCATATTTTTACATGGACAGTCATGTTCACAGACACAATTGTGTCATTTGTGTTGATGAAAAACCATTCTAAAAAAATACCAAAAATGCTCCGTGCAGAAAAAACTTGTGTTTGGATGGATTTTACAGCCTCATTTTAATTGCAACCATTTTTCTTTGATGATACTGTAACAAGAGAAAATTATGCAGACATTATTGATACTCACTTTCTGCTGCAATTACATGAAAAGCATAAATTATCCTCAACAGTCTTTCAGCACAATGGTGCATCTCCACATTGTTCTTTTTCTACTAGAGAAGTGCTTCTCCAGCACTTCTAATAACGTGTCATTTGCTGTGGATTTGATTTTAACTAACCTACCAGATCACCAGATTTTAATGGCTTAGATTTTTATTTCCTGGGGTGTGATGAAATCAAGAGTTTATCAAAGAGGAAGTGCCCAAATCATTAACGAACTTAAAAGAAGAATCTTAGAGGTCATATCTGAAGTATTACAGGATGAATTATTTACTTCTGTGATTGACATGCTTAATTGATGTGAATTAGTAATACAAGTTGATAGGTATTATTGAACATGTAAAATAAAACCTCCAATAGTGATAAAATTATAAAATTCTGTTGTATATATATTTTAATAAAAGGTTTGAGATATTGTCCACTTACTTTTTGTGTTGCTTAATAAACAAACTTCATATGGTTACTTTATTATGTTAATTTTTTTGTTGATTTTTTGAAGCTTTTAGTTTTAAATATTAAAAAGTTAATTAAAACTTATTTGGAAAAAACTTATTGCATTTGTCAATTCCATTTTTTTAGTTTTCAAATTGTTGTTTTTGTTTTTATTGATAGATGTGCATAGCAGGTATTGGTTTTTTAATAGTTTAAAGTCTTTGACAGCATTTCAATAGAATTTCATTTACTTATTTCATTCAATAGATCAAGAAACATCAAAGATATTTAAATTGATGCCTCATAAAACTCATCAGCCATGGGTTTGCATACTAACTCAACATGAAATTTCATTAAATCATTGGATTAAGTGAAGAAACCCTAAAAAACAATTGTATTTCAATTGATATTTGGCTATCATAGAAATACATGGATCATGGCTTATCTATGGGAAAACCAAAAAAAAAAAACACATTGAATTTCAATTGATATTACAACCATTTTAGAAATATATGGGTCATGGTTTTTTCCTTGGAAAAGTCATGATCAATGGTGTTTCAAATATTAATTGAAATAACATGGTTTTTTTTTTTTTTTGATTTTCCCATAGAAACTTTCTGTGAGGGAAAGTGCTCCAGAAAATGCTTTAGTTGAGTTGTTTTTCTTCATACCATAAGCAAAAAATCCCAAAAAGGCTGTCTAGATAATGAGAAGAAAGGTATTTAGGATTCAAGAAAGTTGTATGAATCGCTACTTCAAGAAATTGAATGCCTCTGGATGTTGTAACTTACGTCAAATGTAATTATTGGTAAAGGGTGTCAAAAATGAGTTTAGATTATTCATAATGAGAAATATGCTTCATGAAACCAAGCAATTTGCAGTTCTGAACTCAATTGCCCTCAATTCTTCAAACAGCAGAATAATAGCGGATTTCTACATCAAGGTCTGAAAAAGAGACTACTGTCTTTGATTTAGCCACAATATTTCAATGCTTTTCTGGTAAGATTTAGCATAGATTCATTACACTAAAAACTTAATGGGATAGTATCAATAGAATGAACTTGTTTCAAATTCAGCTAATTTTCCAGATTGCTCAAAGGGCTAAACATCAATTTCTTATGTTCAATTGTAAAAGGATAATTGTGTCCATACAAAAACTACCACTTTAATTAGAAAATTTAGTAAACCATTAAAATGCTTTAATTCCGAACTATAGGTTGATGTTTCATGAAAATATGGTAAAAAAAATGAAAAAAACTAAACATGTTTCTATGAAGACATTTCATTTTAATGTTAGCTGGATTTCATAGTGGACACCTGATAAATTATTTCCTTTAGCTGGCAGCAGACAATTTATTGTTAAAATTTATATTTGTTCTGCATTCATCATTTTGAGATAAAATTAATACTATTGATCAAAAATGGAATAAATAATAAAAATTTTAGATGAGAAGACTCTTTAAATTACAAATAATTTAAATTAGTTGCTCTTAATTTAGAATCAATATTTTGAGTAATATATTGCTACAAAACTTGGATTCATCCCTGGCATTTGTTAAAAATGTAAAAATAAGTTTTGCTTACCACAAGTCTCTTTCAGCCAAGATTTCTCTGTATGGACAGGTTTTTGTAACTGGGTGATTAAACTTACAACATTTCTTCCATCACCGAAAACTAATCCACACACAACTGGTAAACAACTGCATAACTTATCATCTTGTAATACTTCTTGAGGACTTTTATAAAAATACAAATGAACAGCAGCGCAAAAAGTCATTAAAAAGAGATGAATAAACTGATATTCATTTGTTAGTCTGGACTTTATAATTAGACCAAATGGTTCAAAACCATTATTATCAAGAACTGTGGCTAGTTCAGCTTTGGAAACCTTTACCATTCCTCTCTCTAACATATTGAAAGCTACTTTACACACATTTAAAATATGCTGCTTGTTTTCTTGTATAACTAGGTATAATTTCTCAGTTGCTTTGTTGATTTGCTGAATGAAGTGTAAAAAGATTAATGTTTGTAATTCAGTCATGGTTTTTAAAGAACTACCAAAACATAATGAAAGTGTTGAGCAGACACCCTTAGTATATGAAGGTACAGACAGCAAGGCCTTGGCAACAGGAGAGCTTGTGATTAGTTCTGCTATATCATCTTTCAGAGTTTTACATAACAAAGTACTTCCAAAATAGTTTCCAATTGCAAGGTTGCTAAAGCCCATAACCTGAATGTGTAAAATATCATTATGCTTCTTAAATAAACTATGATATTTCATTACAGATTCAACTCTGCCTCCGAGAACACACTTGTTTGTTGTGGTGAAGACATCCATTAATGTAGATATTATGGGAAGCTTGCTTGAACCTCCAGATATGCACTTATACAATTCTTCCAAGTGAACAAATTCGTTCAAACCATCTAATACAAACATTATATTCATTTGAGACCCCAAAATATCTTGTCCCTTCAGAATGTTTTTGTAAAACTTGTTAATTAGTTCATGTGCACTTGAAATGTGACAAGTTTTATTTAACTTTTTGAAATTAAAATGCAAAACAAAATCAATGTTTTTCCAAAGTAAACCTTTTGCCCAACAAAAAACACACTTTTGAAGAAAATTTGTTTTTCCAATACCAGCGTTTCCAGATAGTAAAAGCAACTGTGGTTGTGCTAAAGAGATTTCTTCAAATGCTTTCATTGTATTACTGACATCACTATGCTTTTTAACAAAGTAATCCCATTCATCAAACATTTCACAGCTAGCACAAGCTAACACATCATCTTCATTAATATAAGTTAATTCAATACTATTCATTGAAAGGTCAGTGTAAACCTGCTCAAACATGTGTTTTTCACCATAAGATATATAGTAAGATTTGAGCAAATCACTTGCTTCTAAAAATATAAGTTGATATTTTAAATCAATTAAAAAAAAAGAACTTACAGCATGTTTAACTAAAAAAATATATTAATAATCAAATTGAAAAATCCAAAAACAAAAATTACAAGAAAAATCCAAGAAGAGTTAAGAAATACCATACAGTTTATGGCATTTTGTTTGCTTGGGAAGTATAGCATCTGCTGATTGGATAACTGATTATAAAGTTTACTTATTGAGAGTAAGTTCCGTACCAATTATTATGCTCCTTACTAATATGACACTCTGATATCCCTATCTTGCAAAACTTTTTAAAAATTTTCATCAGTTTTTCAGCGATTGGAAAACCAAAGCTTGAGTTATATTTTATATTAAAATAACCAGAACCAAAGCAGTCAAACCATTTCTATGCAGTAGATTTTGATAAAGTGCCTTCACTGTACAAAGCACAATTTTTTTTACATGTTTTAACAGCATTCTTGCCTTTGTGAACATAATATTCTAAAACATAATGCAACTTTTCATAACCTTTTTCCGTTTTCAAACACAAAAAACTTTCCGACCAATGCAAAAATTTTTATGTTTAGACATACATAGTAATGCTCAAACTGTCACCTTTCCTAGGAGTGCTTAGTGATGTTACTGCAATCTGTTTTGCAATTGGTGCTGTCTGTTTGCAAAAATGCCACAAACTTTTTCTCAGAATCAATATAAAAACTAAAAGAACACATCTAGTCACTTCTAAAATTACTATTTTTGTACATCATACCCTTAAAATCAACTTTTCATTTTTATGAACAACTTTTTATGTTTTTTAGGCCACCATTATGGCTAAATTCTTACATAAAAAAATTCAATAAATTACAATAGAAAATTCAGTGTTGTTTATGATAAAGTTGAGCTTAAAAAAATATAGAGCTTTAATGGAAAAAACATTATTACTACTAATATTTATCCATTTTTGAAAAATTGGAAAATTCAAATGACCATATATCATAGACCATAAAGGAATAAGATTTGGTATTCTCATTGTTATATACTAACACATCAAGTTTTATTGTAATCCAAAGTAGTCCATGATGAACTTTGGCCCAATTGGTTTGGAATGTTCAAATAACATACAGGTAACTAATTTTCACATCCGAATGGCCAAATAATATCAGATAGTTCTAGGAAGATAAACATAGTTTATTCATGGAAATTTAAAAAGTGAAAAGTCTAAGTAAAAAACTAAAGAACGTAACTCTATCAATCTGATTCAGTATTCTTGAATGCGTCCACACAAAAAATTATGTTTCTATCAGCTGGAACACTAGAACTTTAGAAAAACCACCCAACTTTCAGCTGATGTGCACAATGTCAAAGAAAACATGGGTAAACATGAGAATGAAAATAAGAAAGAATTAACCCTGATACAAATGGCAGCTCACTTACTGCAATATAAAAACTAAAAAATTTTTGCATTGTGCTTTTTAAAAAACTCAAGAGCCCAACATTTTGGGATATAAAACTCTTTTAGTTACCCCATACAGTGTGGTTATTTACCCATCATTGTTAATATAATTGTTCAAATGATAGATTTTTTTGGAAACTATTATTTTTATAAGGATCCTACAACCAGTCTCTACAACAATTAAACAATATTTAGTTGCAAGAAATTACTGCTTAAAAATGCAAGAGGATTATTGTGAGTACAGGGTTGCCACCGTTATTAAAGAAGATGATTTTTCCTGATTTTTTTGCAAAAACTTTGCTTTTTTCTCCCTGATTTTCCCTGAATTTTTGCTAAAATTTAGCGTATCTCCCCCTGATATTTCCAGCATTCAAACACCCAAACTTAACTTCCTAAACAAACTTCTCCATTAAACCCGGAGCATTTATCTCTAAAAAAACAAATACTATAATCCCCCAATGAGTAACAAACCAATCAATTTGTTTGAAAATTAAAATAAATAATCAAATACTTCAATCAACACATGAAACTGTTCTTTGAAAAAAAATATAAAAACTACAGTAGAATCCCATCAACTTGAACTCTGAAGGGGATATATATATATATATATATATATATATATATATATATATATATATATATATATATATATATATATATATATATATATATATATATATATATATATATATATATATATATATATATATATCAATATATATATATATATATATATATATATATATCAATATATATATATATCAATATATATATATATATATATATATATATATATCAATATATATATATATCAATATATATATATATCAATATATATATATATATATATATATATATATATATATATATATATATTTATATTTATATTTATATTTATATTTATATTTATATTTATATTTATATTTATATTTATATTTATATATATATACATATACATATACATATGTAAACGCAATGTGATTAATTTTCTTTAAAAATGTTAAACATTAACCCTGGTACGCTGGAAAAGGATAATTTTTATTAGAAAACATTTCAAAACAGAAAGAAAAGTTAAAAGTTCTCTGATTTTCCTAGATTTTTTCCAAAACCAACTATTCCCCCCTGATTTTCCCTTAACACTTTAGTCATCTTAGATAGGAAGTATTTTATCAGTAGCCAGGTCAACAATAGCTTCAACAGGCTTATCTCTACCATTAGGGTTGATGAAGTTTTTGATGACATAAAAATCACACAAGACCAGTTTTTTATTAAAATAGCCATAAAATGTTAAGCAGTGTTTCCACCATCTGCCTTTAAGATGGATTCTTAAACATATCAAGAGAAAATTTTTTAGCCTGATGTTGATTTCCAGATATACTAGTTTTAATTCTGATGAAAATACTGTTTTAATGCAGGATGCAGCAACTTAAAACACAGCAAAATTTATTCAAGATGGCTCAGAGTCAATACAAAATTTTTGCCTAAATTTATAATGCCACATAGCTCTCCTGAACTAATTAAGTTTGTCCATATGAGATAGTTCAAGCAAGGACTGCTATTAAGCAACTTGATTGGACTCTAACACTTCTTAGGAAAACCTCTCAGTTGACTACATTCAGCACACCTGTATTTAAACTTAGTTTATCAAGGTGTAAATAAACAGGTTGCATGGAGTAAAGGAAGCATCTGAAAGCATCAGACAGCATATCATTACAACACTTTTTATAGTTATGTTATTTTATGTTATAATATATTACATATTTAAAATATGTCAAAATATATGCATTTATATATATGTGTATATATATATATATATATATATATATATATATATATATATATATATATATATATATATATATATATATATATATATATATATATATATATATATGTATATATATATATATATATCAAAATACATCCTTCAGTCCATCCACACAAATTTTTACATCTCTGTAATTAATATATATACCTTAAACACTTATAAAAAAAAAAAAGTTACTTACGCATCAACTTTAATTTATTTAGAATATCTAACTTCCCAGATGTTGATAGATAATTTTCGATTAACTCCATATAATTTGAAGAATTCATTTCAATGAGCTTTTTAAGAACTAACTCCAATTTTTCCTCATCACATTTATCACTAAAATCATTATTGCCTACAACAAAACGCATAAGACCTGTACCATAAGCAAACAATTGCCACTCTGATGCTAGATTATTTAGTAACTTCATCACTCTTTCATCCATTTTGTCACATCTGTGAATAACTGAAAACTAACCTTTCCAGTTATTGCACACAAGATTGGGTTAAAATACTACTAATGTACCATTTGGATGTCTAAATAGTAAAATATTTATTATCAAAAAAAAAATCTTGATTGCAAGTTTGCTATCACCAACCTTTAATATAAAACAAACAGTAAAACCTCTTGAAAAAAAAAACACTTCACAACTTTTCTAAAATTAAATAAATTCTAAATCTCTTTAAAGTTCAAATCAAGAGCTATTTGAATCCTTCAAAATTTACAATGCACAAATGAGCATCAAATTATCACATTCATGAGTATTAATCACATAGTATTATTTGCATTTTAAAAACATTTTAAACTGCAAATAACTTTATTAGAAATATTTACTTTTAAATACTAAAATATTTATACCACTTTTTTATTGTTATTAGTTAAAAGTAAACTTCTCAAAGAAAAGCTCTTTTTTTTAATTATAGAAGACAGGCAATTTGCTTACAATAATTAACATTTCACAAGAACTCAGATTATTAAAAACCTAAGATCATCAATAACATATTGTAAGATGTCACTCTCAGTGTAGTCTTTGCCACAGTTAAGTCAAAAGTTTCCAATCTGTAAATTGTACACTTTGATTATCATTTGGTAATATATATTTAAACTTTTAATAATGATAAAATATTAGGAACTAAGATCTAGGCATTCAAGGTCATTTGAAAGGATATAGAAAAGTTAATTTTTACATAGGTAAATGAATTTTCAAGGCTAACTTGCCACCAAAAATGGGTTTAAGATAAGAAGGCGTGGTGCAATCCTACAAGTGCAAAATATTAATTTGCATTAAATTATTTAAAACCCATTTAATGTTTAAAACATTAAGTTAGCAAAAGAAATAAAATAACTTCATATTTCCATTTATTTAAACTTCTTTTCAGCCAAATGCAGAACAAAATAACTTCAGTCACAATTGGATTCACTATTGAAACCTTCAATATTTGGCATATAAGGATCTGAAGATATAACTTTAATTCATAAAAAAGCTTGAATTTTACGGTGCAAAGTTGTTTTGTTATTTTTTTAAAGAAGGGGATCTAAAGACACAAGTGATGCATGAAAAAGAGTTATTGCTACAAATGTTGTACTTCCTTATATTTCTGAAGTCTTCATTTCTCGACTCTTAAGAATCCTCAAAAAACTCCCCCACCCCCCTCCTCCATGATCAAATAATTTACAAGGGTACAGGTTTATATAATGCTTAACTGTATCAAATGCATACCTTTTACACCTTCAGCATTATGTATTTAGTCATGGAAAAGTTCAGTATTTGCGTTGGTTATTGTTCCGCTCCCTAGCTTCAGAATATTGACAAACCAGCCAACTAGTGATCTTATATTTTAATATTAGCTTTGTTTGCTGCGTAACAGCTTTTTAGTGGTTGTAGATTCATATCATTTCTTTATTGAAAGCCAAATGGTTTTGAGCGAAATTCACTCGAAACATCGTATTTTATGATGCAATCAAAACAATCCGTGTTCATACAGGATCATGTTTTTTATGTAAATCATTTATCGCTTTGGATGCAGCGCCATAAACGCCACAGAAAGGAAACGATGAACAAAAAATTAATTTTTTGTTACTTTTATTTGTACTAATTAGTACAAATAAAAGTCTCACCTTTTACTATGGTCAAATAAAATTTCAGTTGGTCATATTGCTTTCTAAGCAAATTAAGATTGGTGTAACATTTCAATATTTAATTAGTTAAAGCTTGTGATTCTTTTTTAAATACTATCTTCAGTGGTTTACAAAATTGGATTCACAAAGATCGCGGATGTTGCCAAAATATATTTTTGTCTTCTGTAAACGGTGAAGGAGTTATAAAAACCTCGAAAAGATATTTATCTTATGCATTAGGAATACCTCCTTCGAATTTTCGCTTACATGTAGAATGAACACTTTTTTCATCACATCCCACCTTGATATTGTATCACCTTTTGAACTTTCAATAACTTTCCTTTAAATTTAAACTTTCCATTCTTAAACCTGTGTAATTGATTAATCTTTATAAAACTTTTTCTGAAGTAATTTTTTATTCCAAAATGGGGTCGCTCGGATAGTATTTCTTTTTTACAGCTGTTATGAAAGGATGTGATATATTAGCACGATGAGTATTCCCACCAGACTGCGTTAGAATATAAACTTTCTAAATTTATATTCAGACCTTGTAAATCTTTGTATTTGAGTCTTTGTAAATCCTTGACTCGTATAATACCGTGAAGTTACCTTCAGCGTGAATGAAATCAAATAATTCAAAAGATTAAAAACAAGTTCCTTTATTTGATTAGCTTTTGAACAAGTAGATTCTAACTCGCCCAAGAGTTTTGCAGCATCTCTTTTTCCTGTTTCCAACTATTACCATCAACAAGAGAAGCAACTTCAGGTTGTCTCACCCTCATATATTTTGTCGTTAACGGCCATAAATGTCGGCCAATCTTGGAGTCTATGATGATTGCCCCACTGTTTCTTCATTGTGTTCCTTTTCTAACTTAGGATATGAAAAAACTTCATTCAACAATTGTCTTTTAAGTTCTCCAAACTTTTTCTTTGCCCTCTAACATTTCCCCACAATACAGTTAGTTGACAAATAAATTCTGTAATAGCTGTATTATTTATTTTTGTAATTGGCATCATTTGAATCTTCGAGTAAATTATGCTTAAACTTTTTTGTATAAATTAGTTAACCATGCCAAAAATATCACTTGATAAATATACTAAATTTTCTAATTTTTTAAATTCAAGTGAAGTTTTTTTTAACTCAAGTAATGAATGAATAATTTCAGACAGCATAAATATTGATTAAAGAGCAACGCCACTCATAACGGGCCAAAAGCTAAAATTTCATACCACCACAGTAAATCAATGCGCCCCCATCTCTTACAAACGCTTAGGAAGTCAAACTATAATAATCATGCAGTAATCGTCCTTCATTTTTTTAAATTTATCTCTTCGATTTTATTGAATTTTTTTCGAATTGTCTCGTCACCATTTGAAAGCTATCTTCACTATAAAAAAAGTTAGAGTATTAGTGAAAGTAGCACCAGGTAGCAACTAATTTTTTACCAAGCTTTTGGTACACAAACCTCTCTTAAAAATGTAATTAACATTTGAGGAAACTGTGCGGAACACCTTTTTAAAAGTTCGATTAAAGATGAGAGTGATAACAAAGCAATGCTCACTAAAACTTATATATTTCCTTCTTTAATTTTACACAAAAAACAAAACATTTATTACAATCAAAAGTTATTAAAAAGTTTAAGCATACCTTTTATGATTTTAGATCAATAATCAATATAACTAAAAAATAAATCAGAATCAAAAGACCAATTCTAAAAACGAAATTAAAAAACTGATTTATTATATCGTCTTTCACTTCTCATAAAAAGAAAAAAATGTTAGAAATATATATGTAAAGATATAAACAAAATTATTACCGTTGTCTCGCAAATCGAATTTCGATTAGTTAGGTATTTAAAATATTTTTGAAAAGCGTTTTTCCTATCGTGCGACGGTCTGCATGTTCACACTGTAAGATTTTTTTACAAGATTTTTGGTGTTTAAGACAGTTTACTTCCAAAGATAATGAAAAGTTTAATTTTTTTTTGATAATGTTTGTGGTGACAATAAATAATGCTTTATAAAAAGTTATGACAATCGGAGTTTGGGAACATTAACTTCACAAATGTGACGATAAAGTGGACTTCAAACAATTTTCATGGTCACTGTAAATTCTATTGTTTTGTATTCTATTTGTATTTTTACTAAGTAAATGAGTCTCCATTAGAATAAAAAATTTGGATAGCATTTTTGTCATCAGCAGGTCAACTAGTGGAGATTTTACGCAATTAAATACAATCAAAGGCTTGGACTTTTTTAAAAGCTTGATCCAATGCAATTAAAAGTTTGGACTTTTTCTTTGTTAAAAACACCCCTCATCTGCTAAACTTAACAGTAAATGTGTTTTTGTTTTTTTTTTTTTATCTTAAAGCATATCAATATGAAATTAAAATAATTTCGTATATTAATGTTGATTTAAATTCTTATTTTACTTCTGAAACTTGTTTTTTAATATGTGATTAAATTAACAGTAAAATCCTAGAGTCATTGTGCATCGTTGAGTGATTCTTATTGATAAATGAATGAATATTCGGCTCTAAAAATACTTATGATTCCTAGATCTAAACTTAAAAGTAAAAATTATGAAACCTTTTTTTCAATACAGTATAAAAGTACATATCAATCTATTTAACAATTAATAATAAATAGTAGTAAATATATACCTATTTACTTGACAGCTGATCAAGGGAAGTCTTTAAAAACTCGTGTTGCAGTATAATACGTTGATATTCTATAAAGTATTGTTTAATATCAAATGACATTTTGAATAATACTGTGTAATAATACGTTGAGTTTCTGAACAGCAGCAATTGTTTCAAGTTTGAAAAATGCTTATTCCTAAAAGTACTGCAGCTATATCACACTTAAGCGACATGAGTAAAGAATACTTTAATGAAATCATACTACCAAAACCGGAAGTTTCCAAATTTATAAAAGCTGTGATGTCCAACAAGGAATATAAATGGAAAGAAATTGATTATCTTAATTAATCCATATATATATATTTTTAATTTTAAGAACAACTTATTTGTTAAAAAAACCTAAGCAGAATGTAATTTTTGATTAAGGTTACCAGAGGAAAAGACTAAAGTCAGACTTGGTAGCCATAAAAATCTAATTTTCTTTATCCACGTCTCCTTTATTGAAAAAAGTTTTCATGTTATTGTTTTTTTCATTTGGTCGTTAAGTCAACAAATTCTTAACACATTAAAAAAATTTAAGCCTAAAAAAACTGTCATTTATCTTTCTTTAACTTTCTTTAACATTTAACTTTTTTTAACTAAGTCGAAATATTCATATTCTAGTGCACTCGTTATATGAAAGTTTCATTTAAGTTTATTCTTACCTCTACTATCAGATTCATCATGATGAAGATTCAATCAAGTACCAAAGAATTACAGAAATAAAACAAACGCTTGTCCTAGTATAACGAAAATCTTTTCATCAAATAAATGACATTTGATGAGAGATTTATTTGATCCTCAGACAAAACATGTTTTATTCCAAAATTCCAGTTAGTTACTACATCAATGATTTTCTCCAAAGAAATATTTCTGCTTTTTAATAATAATGAACAATTTGTCAATCGAAATCCTCCACCATTATACATCTAATGGTTTTTTCGAACTGGATTCACTGTAAGTAAAGCCTTTGGCTAAAAAATGTACTCAACAAAAATATTTTGATCATCTTTATCTAAAATAAAACAATAATATTATTAATATAATTGGCTAATTTTATGCATGTATCTATTTATTACGTATTTATTATGTATTTCCCTCTATGATGTAGATTAGTTTTAATTGTGTAAGTTTTATAATCTTTTATCCATTAATTTGAAACTTTCACAGAATTACAAAAATACTTTTAAAAATTATTATAAAATTATTATTATAAATTTTTATTATGAAATTACTTTGTGCAAAAGTGTGCTTCGAAACTTTTTTCATAAAGAATGAAAAAGCCACTTGTCACAGAGAAACTTGTATATGATTTTAGAATCTAGTTTATTTTTTGACTTTTCACCCGACGATAAAAATCAGTAGTTTCTTTCTGTTATAAGAACATAGACACTTAAAAGCACCGTTTATTTTGACATTTGATATCTTTATTGTTTTTAACTCAGTATTATATTTTATAAAAAATGGTTTACCTTTTCGCTACCTTAGATGAAAAAAAGGAAACAAACGCAAACTAGTTCAGCTAAAAGCGTTGCACAATAAATTATTTTTATTTAGTACTTTCAAATGCACAATAAAAGAAATACTTAAACGGCCAGTTAAGTTTGCGAAAGCATTAAACAACATCAGTTTTAATACCAGGTACTGTCAACATAAAATAAACAGTTTAATCTCACCAGAACAACATAACCACTTAACGGTGAAGATAAATTTCTTTTTTTTAAACCAAGTTTAAATTTTTGGTTTGCCGAAATATCTGGAATGGTTTTTATGACTTTTACTATTGTCTATTGTTTTATAACAACTTCAGAATTACTTTTACAAAGTAATAGAATGAAATACTTTCATTTTGACAATTAAACAGGTCACGTGACTTTGGAAATATGTTTTATTGGTTATAACACCGATAATTCAATTAACTTAAATTTTAATAGAACAAAATATTAGAATGAAAAAAAATTATCAAAATTAGTTTTGTGAATTGCATGTAAACATATTTGCAAGGCTGAAATCTTTCAGTTAAAAACTTATTTTCAAAATTGAAAGATGATTTGGACGCGAAATAATGTTTGTTACGCGTTGAAGTTCATCACAGCGTTAAAATACAAGACGCAAAATATTTCAAGGAAATTTTTTTTCTACTGATCGATAATAAGATTGATTTCACAAAACGTTTCAAATTTCATCTTTAAATTTAAAATTTAAATTAGTAAAGTGAAACACCTCTAAAAAAACAAGATTAACAAAGTAATACATGCATACCATTTTGACAGCCTAAAACTAAAGAGAATGAGCATAAAATGGGCTAGCTTCTTAAAATTTCTTTAATGACCATTGTAAATGCACTGAAACTCATTAAGTAGTCCTGAAATGGAATTCTAACTAAAATTTCATACGGTCATCAGTAAGAAAAATGATATTTCTATAAAAACCGTCTGATTGGTCAAATATTTTTTAAATGATAAATTGATTGGGAGTATTAAGCAAATATATTTTGATAGGAATTTGAAATGTATTCTATGTACTTATAATTTTAGGAAAATACTTTTTTAAAAGTTTTGACTGTTGTTTGATAAAGTCAATTAAAAATTCTGTTTAGCAAACGACTAAGAAAAATGAGAAAATCTTTAGATATTTGCAGTTATAAAATAAAATTAAATAGTATTTATACAAACTAAATTATTAGCATATCAACTATGGAATATATGAGTATATAATATATATTTATTGAAATATTAAAAGTTTTACATTCCAGTTTTGCGTAGAAAGTATGCTCTTCCACAATACGAACGAGACACTAAAACACCGAATCCCACTTTTTAATTCCTGGATACTCTGCGGACAATTAATACTCATATGCTATTTTTTCATATTCCTAAAACAATTTTTATAACACAAATGAGATTTCCCGTTATAATTTTGGAAACAAGATTTGAAAGGTTTAAAATAAAGACAATCAGAGCCGTCAGGATATGATGGGCAAGCTGGACATTTGCCCAGGGCCCTTAAGCCATTGAGCACATAAAAGTATTAAAATGCTTGTAAAATACTTGTGCAGTTGCACTCCTCTCCATGCAGACCAGTACATAGGACGCACTGCCTTTATGAGCCACACTCAGTTACACCCAATGAGCGCAACTGCAAGTTTTTCAGTCTCAGTCAATGATCGCAGCTATCAGTCCTCATCTTTCCTCATCGTTCCTTTAAGAAAAAATCAAACACTTCATGACCTGTTGAGTTCATCTGCACACTGGCGGGTAATCTAAAAACAACAATAAAATTACAATAAAAATGCTGTCAATTACAAAAGAGAACATGCGAATAGACATCGTGATAGAGTTGCATTACAATCTACCGCGACTAGCTGCTGCATTCTCAACCCTTCATTTTTAGCATAAATAAAGAATTCTGAAACCTAATCATATGCCAAAGGTCTACACATTAAAATAAAATCCTGCCAATTTCTTCCTTTTAATCTGTTTTCGTAAAACATTTGACACAAAATTTTCAGGTGCTAGAAAAACCTCATGCGCTTCAGAAAGAATGACCTTTCTTTCTGTCAAACAAATTCTGTAATCGTTGAAGAATGAAATACAAATAATATATGTAGATATAGAAATAATATATAACATATATAACAAATAATATACATGGATATAGAGAAAAAGATTCCTAAAAATAGATCCAGAAGAGTACGAAACATTTTCATTTTGAGCTAACAGAAGAAGAAGCACAGCACAGTCCAGATGACTCGTTTAGAGATCTTTTTCCCTCCAATGGATATAGCCGTCAGAACTCTAAACAATAGCTTTGCAAAAATTGAAAATGGATTGAAAAAGTTTAGCATACCAAGCAGCTCCATTTATCGAAACACTACAAAGTCTTCTTCAAGTACAGTTCCAAAATGTTTTGTCAACATGTTTTGGAAAAAAAAATTGTAATGTTCAAATCATAATATCTAACACTGCACATCAGTTACACCCAAAATGCATGCTGTCTTTTTTCATATAAAACTATTTAGTATTTTAAAGAATATTCCACTTGGACTAGTGAGCGAGCAGACACTGGAAGCTACACTTGCAAATTTTAGCATGAACTGGCAAAGATGCAAAATAACTTCTATTCATCCTGAATTTGGAAATCAGCTTTTAAACTTTATTGTTGATTTAAGTAAACATTTATAGAAGACTCCGAATGTGTGAATAAATAATATTTTCACGAAAAACGTTTCATTTGTGGATTTTTTGTACCGGAGGTATTTATTTTGGTTTAGAGTCAAGAAATATATCATTTCAAGGCAAATATGTAAAAGTAGATGACAGATGATTTATGCTTGTTTATCTAAAAACATTAAAATTGAAAATCTTTGACCAACGACAATGAATAACTTTTCAAATTTTCAGAAATCAAACATTTTACCATATACATTGTTTCCAACAAAGGGTTTCTCCCGGAAAAGAAGTTAATATTAGGACCTAAATTTGGGATCTCCTATTGGAACTACTTGCACTATCTTACTTTTCTCGGTGATTCGCTGAACATTAGTTATCAGAGATACCTAGATTTATTTTGTTTGGATTTCGAACTGGTAAAGATAGTGATCAAATTCGGGCATCTTTTATAATCTGAATTTTACAAACAATTTCGGAAAAATGTTATACATAACAAAATCATAAGCATGCACCAACTAGCCTTTGTAATTAGATAAAGTGTTTTGATGATACTCTAGCAAACCATTTATTTACAATGCAACAACCGATGACAAAGATATAGCACAGATGTTTGTAGATGTATTAAAGTAAGAAATTAAAATTATAACGAGTATTAGATAAAATGATTTTATACTTGGTAAAGATGACTTTGAAAAAGCAACTAAGTATTGGATATATCAGGGTAACTTCGGTGACAACTCCACTTGGGCACTTACTTGGATGTTGTTTTTGTCAATTTTAGAGATGCACGTATAAAAGTTTATGGTTTAGATCCTAAATGGTATTACACTGCTGCAGGTCTAGCTTGAGATGCTGCTCTTAAATCAACTGATGTTAAATTAAAACTACATGTTTAAATACGTTATTCATGTCTGAAAAAGGTATTAAAGGTGTAATATCTGTAGCTTCTAAGAGGTATTCAAAAGCTGATAAGTTTTTAGAGATATGTGTTTAAATACGAACGGTTTAGATTATGTATTGTGTTACACTGCTCCTGGACTAGCTTGGGATGCAGCTCTTAATGAAACTAATTTTATATTTAAATTACGAAAGATCCTGATATGTAGCTTATATTTGAAAAAGGTATTCGAGGAGGAATATATGTAGCTTTAAAGAGGTATGTAAAAGCTACAAATAAAAATATGGGAAATTAATGTAATAAAGATGAACCGCTCAACTGTATAACCTATCTAGATGCAAATGGTCTTTACTCAAGTGCTATGTGTAATGAATAATCTCTAGATAGTTTGGAGAGGATGGCAGAAAATGAACTAATTTCATGGCAAGAGTATGCTTTTGTTTTAGAAGTTGATTTGGAAAATCCAAAAAACTAACATCATTTACCACTCTTTAGCTCCTGAAATATTAAGAATAGGTAATGTTCATAAACTAACATTTAATTTAAAAAGTAAAAATAATTAAGGTGTTCATCATAAGAGTCTAAAAGTAAACGTAAAATTGAGTCTGAAAGTTAAACATGTTCAAAAAAGAATAAAGCTTGAGAAAAATCCTGAAGGAATATATGGATCTAAATCTGGCTAAAGGAATATATTGATCTAAATAATAACTTAAGAGTAAAAGCTAAATACGAGTTTGAAAAGAAGTTTTCACAAAGCATTTCGAAAATATAATACATAGCGAAAACAAAATATAGTGCAAACGTATATTGGTAAATTAAATTTAAATTTTTAAATCTTAAAAATTAAATTTTTACTTGAAAATTGCTAATATTTTAAGCTTGAAGCAAAGATCATTGTAATGTAATTTAATTCTGATAAAAAATATATGACTTAACTTTAAACTAATTTAATAAAAATATATAATTTTATTCTGATAAAGAAATATAAAATTTATTTTTAGTTTTAAAGAAATATATATATTATTTATAGATTTTTTTTGAATATAGGCTGTAGGTCCACTTCAAATCTGCAGCCTCAGTTCCACCTGGCCATTAATCCAGCCCTGTCTCGATTGGCAATAGTTGGTGTTCCATCTACAAAATGAAAAATGCATCTAAAATCACTCTCACATGGATTCCATTTTTTCTTATTTTTTGCTTCCCTTTTCAATATAACTTTCAAATTATCTCTTTTTTTAGAATTTCTATTTTATTTTTTCCACTTAAAAAGCATATATTAGCTATTGTTAAGATATATTTTTGACATTAGTATTCCAGAAGCAAATTTAGATTACGATTATGTTATTATTTCAGATTAAATCAAAAAATAGACACTTTAAAAAAATGAGATTTTATTGGATGCTTTCATTTATACTGTTTAAGGTTAAACAGATAGTTTTTCATTTACTTTTTTGTTGGTGGAGCATTCAAAGCTTGTGGAGCATCGCAATAACCTTTCTTCTCTTTTACCTATAACTTGTAACAAATCAGTGGCTGACTGTCCCTTAGGCTAACTAGGCTGCAGCCTAAGGGCCCATGATTTTAAGCACGGGTATGTCATGGGGCCATGACATACCCGTGCTTCAATCATCTATAATCTATCAGTCAGATTCAGGTTTTGATGATATGCAATAATCATGCAAATATTATCTTGTTCCTAAGTTGAAGGGCTCCTCGGCGATTACAGGCGGCTATTGTTGCCCGGACCCCCGGGTAAATTCCACCCTCTATTTAGCCTTCTAAGCAGTGCTGGCTGTAATTAGTTATACGCTACAGTTCTATGCACAACACTGAGATCACTGACGTGGGAGTGACGTCATGTCCGGGTTTTTCAGTGCAAAGTTCACGTAAGCGTGTTAGAAGTTCTGGAATCACTTTTCATGAAGTCAGCAAAGAGGAAGTTAGCTTGTCGCCAGGGAGCATTTTTGAATAAACGTTTAATATGTCACTAGCCTAGGGGCCCCAGATAACTTAGTCCGCCACTGTAACAAAGTATTTATTAACATTGAAAACATGATTTTCAACAATCAATATCAGGTTTGAGGCTGCAATTACTCATTAAAATTTAAATTTCCTTAATTAAGATAATTTAATCTTTTGTTAAATGCAAAGTTAAAATAAAATGTACTTAGAAAACCCTTTAATTTTCTTTCTTCTTTTCAAATCTTTATTATTTAACGCAACAAGTCAAGTATATTTTTAAGAACCTTAAAAATTTTGGCTGTAAATAGAACTTAAACTAAACTGAGCAATGTTTAATCTGTTTATTAAATTATTGAACTTGTTTTTTAAATATTAAATGTTTTTTGATGTGAAAAAAGTTTAGCAGAAAGCATTTTCTTCTGTTTAAAAAATAAGCATGGTAACTGACACAGTATAATTTGCATAAGCATAATAAGTAATCCTTCAATTTAGCAACTAATTATATTAAAGTATACTTACTTTCTAGCTGGTTTTTTATTGTCAGCTTTAGCTTTTGAAAGCTTTTTTTCAATTGTGTCAGCTTTTTTTTTAATTTTCTATAAGCCTAGTATATTTTTTAAAACTATTTTTAGAAATGCAAAGTTGGTTAATTAACTGATTTTTTTCAGATACAGATAAATCTATACAGATAAATATACATTTTACTATTATATTTTAAAGGTAAAATGTTTTCATACCTTACGATCTATAACGAGAGTAAGATATTCGATTGAAACTTGGTTTTCAAATTATCAATCAAAGTTTGGTTTGAATCGTCCTTTTCTAAATTAATGTCAGTTTTTGGAGATTCAACTTTGCAATCCTTTTCATAAGATCACTCGATGAAAGACTATCCATTCTTAATTATTTTATATTTTTCTCACCTTTCTCAATTTTTCTCAAATTAAACAAACAATAATGTTCAAAGCATATTATTATGTTCATAAAGGTTACAAATACTTTTTATTTTATTAAATCCCCCCTTTTTTTTTTGTCTCTAGCGAACCTGTAAAGGATTTTGGCCAGTTTCGACAACCAAAGATTTTGGTTTAAGATTTTAATGGCTCTTGATGAAAATTGCGGCGGAATCGCTTGTCTATATTCTTTTGCTCTGTAAGTAATTTTAAAATCTTCCCTGACGAACCCAATCAGATATACTCACTACGCCTATTCTTTTTCTTAATTCATCACTGCTTTTCTTTTCTTTTAAAGTCACACCGCATATCCATCTAGTCATTGTCTTTTTTATTCTTTCCAAAAGCTAGACATCATCAATCTTCATTGCCCATGTTTCACTGCCATTATAACATTTAACACTTCGGACATATGTGCTGTAAAACTTTCCTTTAATCATTAATCAAGCACCTCTTGCTGTTAAAAGTGGGAATAACTCTCCACTTTTAACAGAACTTGGCCCAAGCAGACCTTACTACTGCCCTAGATGCTTGCTCTGCTCCACCAGCTAATCCAATCGTATTTCCAAGATAAAAAAATTTACTAACACACTCTAGCTTTTCTCCACTCTTTATTTCAATCTCTTTTTAAACTACTTTTCAATACTCACCAAAAATACATTTTCTATACTCAAAACCAACAATCTTTAGAGAACATCTCTTTAATATCTACATCTCTTATGAAAACATTGCATACAAGCTGTACAAACTATAGTAAGCTCCAACTCTCTTCCTACACAACTCTCAGTATTTTCTGCTTGCTCATTCTTGACTTTACAATGCATAACTTTTGTCTTACTCATGTTTATCTTAAGCCCTTTTGCTTCAATTTCATCTTTACAAGACTCAAACTTTAATACTAATTCTTCTTTAGTTTCAGTAAGGTCTGAGTAGTTGCATTTGCTAACTATTTGCTCCTCAAACTCTTCACTTAATTTAAAAATGTAATTAACTATTTAAATGGTTTAACTTTTTATATATGGTGTTTTATAAGGTGCGACGACTAGAGTCTGAGCTTTTAAGAGGACCAAATGCAAGTAAAAGACTCCATATAGAGCCGTTATGTAATTTTTTAAAAATTGTTTAATAATACTTGTATTATATTTCAAAAATGAAATTTAAGAGA
Organism: Hydra viridissima; assembly: GCF_058129835.1. Classification (NCBI taxonomy): domain Eukaryota; kingdom Metazoa; phylum Cnidaria; class Hydrozoa; order Anthoathecata; family Hydridae; genus Hydra; species Hydra viridissima. The sequence continues at coordinate 1,536,904 of NW_028324315.1, forward strand.
TAAGCAGAAAGCAACTTAGGGCCTTTACTTTGGACCTTCGGACTCTGAGGCTAAGGGCCTTAGACGCTAAGGGCCTCCACTTGCCGTGACTCGCCACCGATTGTAAAAATAACATAATTAAAAGTAATTAATAATTTTATATATCTTATTAAAAACATGAGTATGTAACTTAATACAAAACAGCTGTAAAATAGGTAACTAGTGAGCTAATTTATTTTTAAATCAATATTTCATACGAATCCAATTTAAAACTAATTAATTTACATATTAAGTTGCTTAATAGTTTTTTACTCACCGCAGAGCTTTATAGTTTTTTTGTAAATTGCTTTGTTAATAGCTGTTTACCATCTGAAAAGTGCAGCTTTGTTCTCAAACGTTAGGAGAATTTACTCTTAAATTTGGCTGTTTGTCTTTTATGTTTCGCAAATAGATTACTGTTTTTTTAGCATTTTTTTGTGGTAAATAATACATATATATATATATATATATATATATATATATATATATATATATATATATATATATATATATATATATATATATATATATATATATATATATATATATATATATATATATTACAAAAATCCCATGCTGAACCAAAAGCTATCTGACACATGACAGTGGCTTACTGCATATAACTTTTGTTTGGTTGATATTACTTTTTTAGTTCCCGTCATATTTTTCAAATTAAAAGGAAAGTTGTTTTTTTTGCAAATTGATTTGGTATTTGCCTTGTAGGGTTTGCTTTTTTAAGCAAAGTCTAGGAGAAAAAAACTCCAATTTAAAAATATCCTGCCTTGGGGCCCTTAATTAAGTCAAGAGATCAATGATTCTTAAAAAACCCTTTTTAATTTTTTGCTTGTTTTATATTAAAATAGATCAAAATTCATCGATAGATTTCAAATTACATCAAAAAAAGCTTTTCGTTTAAAAGTTAAGACCATTTCAAGTTATTTCAGGGGGTAATTTTAAGCTTTGCATGGTTATAAAAGAGATTTTTTTGATGAAATTTGAAATTCGTCGAAAAATTTTGAACTTGTTTATGATAGAGCAAAAATAAAACTTTTACGATTAAAGGAGACGTAGTTCTAGGAAGAGGGCAGTTAGGGGTCTATACTTTTGTCGTCTATACTTTCAAAACTATTTAATCAGTACTTATCAGGTTTTGATTTCTAGCCTGCTGGAAAACCACATCTGTTATCCCTATTTTCGAAAATTCTGGAGAATGTTCTGGCTCATCTAACTACCGTCCCATTTGTCTTCTTGTTACAACAAGCAAGGTTTTTGAGTCTTTAATAAACAAACACTGAATCTCTCATCTTGAATCTAATAACTTTCTTTCTGATAATCAATATGGATTTTGATCTTCTTGTTCTATTACTGATTGGTTAACAGTAGTAACTGATTTGTTTTATTGTGCATTAAGTAAGTGTGGAGAGGCTTGGGTTATTGCTCTTGACATTTCTAAAGCCTTTGTTATAGTTTGGCTTAATGATCTTTTCCATGAATTCTCTTCTTACGATTTATCAGGTAACATCTTTAAGATTATTGAATAATTTTTTACCAATCGTAATATAAAAGTTGTCCTCGATGGACAGCACACTTCTTTATTTCCTGAAACATCAGGGGTTTCTCAAAGTTCTATACTTTTTTTAATTTACATTAACAATCTCCCAGAAAATCTAAAGTAGCATTGTTTGCTGATGATACTACAATTTATTCTTGTCTTGATAAGAAGCCAACACTCTCTGATTGCTCGGAGGGAACAGTTGAGTTTGTAAAAGATCATTCTTCTGCAATACAATAGGGCTCTACATGCCTGGTGAACTTTAACTGAGATAAAACTCAATTTTTTTTCAGCTGGTTGTTATTGCAACAATCTAGATCTTCCTATATTTATGAACGGTAATGTACTCGATGAGTTATCTACCCTTCGTCTTCTAGGATTATTTCTAACTTTCAATCCATCTTAGTATCCATATATCAAATTCATTACAAAATTAGCATCTGCTAAGGTTGCATCTCTTTATCGTGCTCTCCACTTTCTTTTTCAATATATTATTCTTTATTTCTAAAAGTTTCAAATCCGTCCTTGCAAGGAATATTGTTGCCATATCTGGAGCGGACCTTCGAATGATGCCCTTCTCTTTTAGATATGGTGCAAAAACGGATTGTAAACATATTTAGACCTGCTCTTGCAACCAACCTCTAATATCATTTCGTTGTAGTGTTGCTTCTCTTTCTCTTTTCTATAACTATAATGGTCGCTGCTCTAAAGAGCTAGCGGCTCTTGTGGCATCTACTAAAATTCATTCAAGTGTCACTCGTCATTCAATTAAGTCTCATTCTTTTAATGCGACTGTTTCTAAGTGCGCCAAAAGTTCTTACTCGTCTAGTTTTTTTTCTCAACCATCAGCTATTTGAAATTCGCTCCTTTTGTCTTGTTTCCTGATCCATACAATTTACAGCTTTTTAAGTCGTCTGTTAATTGTTATCTTGCTTTATATACTTTTGTCTTTCAGTAACTTCCAACTCTAATATTTGTTGCTCGCAGCCTTATTGGAAGTGAAGATGATAAAAAAAAAGTTATTCAAATTGTTGACAAACATGAAACTTTATGTTCAAAATATGTTTTTCTTCGTTTGTGTTTTTTGTTTTTTTATACAAGCTATTGTTATCTTTTAATAAACGTATGCAGCATAAAAAGAATCTCTGTCTTCTCGGATGATATTGACATTTTTTTTTAATTCAGATAAAACTCAATTTTTTTCAGCTAATAGTTATTGCAACAGTGCAGATCTTACTTTATTTATGAACGGTAATGCACTCGATAAGTTATCTTCCCTTTTTCTTCCAGGATTAACTCTTACTATAAATGAATGAATTGATGAAATTTATAAACCAAAAGAAATTTAAAAAAATCCAGCATACCTAGTACAATGCAATAGTATAAAATTAAAGCCCTTTTCCCAGCAAACATCGAGTCTAAAAAAGACGTCTTTTAGATGTATAAAAAACGTCTAATACGTCTAAAAGACGTATTTAAGACGTCTTTTTTAGACTAAATGTTTGCTGGGTTGTTGCTGAGCGTCAGAGACAATTATGAACTCTAAAAAAAAAAAAATCTCTTTAAACCTTTAATACTTAGTTGTTTATTGTTTTTTAACGTTGCTCAGACTTATGACAAGAACTTTGATCATTATATGATTGTTAATAAAATCAAGAATTTTTTGTCACCAATCATTTTTTGCTAATGATGGCTAATTTTTTGTCACCAAAATAATTACAGCTAAACAATTATTTTGTTGGAGTATGAAGTTGTGTATTTTATAACACTTAAATGTCACCATTTTTCATGTCTTTTTTTTCTTCTAAATTTATTTGATTAGAGCGCGATTGCTTTATTCAAAAAGAAATCTCAATTTCAATCACAAATTTTTGACTCAGTCACCAATATCCTACGCAATACTTAACTAAAAGATATTTCTAACATAAACATCAGTTTTAATTTATATCAATTATATTTTGCGTCAGAAATTATTTTTACTAATCTCGGAAAGCTGTTGGATAAATTTTGCATAATTTTAATCGTAAATGCTCAACTATTTTGGTTTTTTTTTTTTTTTTTTTTTTTTTTACACAAGCACTAACAAAAAAAGTTTAAATGTTAAAACTTTGTTTGTATGTGATTGTATGCATAGGTTTTTGTAGCCATCAGAAAATACCATGCTGGTTTTAGCTCTTTGACGTGATTTTGTGTTGTTTTCTCGCAGCGAACACAACGTTTCAGTTCTACATTTTCTCTTCTCCTTAAGTAAATCCCTTTACAAAAAGTTTTCTTTCAATTTATACTATACAAAGAACCTCAAATATGCTCAAAAAATAAACCGCTTAACACGTTCGCTGCCGAGCTATTTTTAACTACGCGTTATTTCTTTGTCGAGCCATAATGTCTGCAATGATTAATTTTTGCCGAGGCTGTTTTGCGTGGTTTCATTCTCATTGCCAAGGCTAGATATCAACATTTCAATAAAAAAAATATTTTTAATCTGAAATAGTTCTATACTATTTTTTATTCTGAATATAACTGACAAAAAAAAAGCACTACGAGTATATTCGTAGTTTGGCAATGGCGAAGGAACTTTTTTCTCCAGTGCCGAAGTACTCGTAACACTGTAATGAGTATAACTCATTGCGGTGACTACATCTTTTCAAGAGCTTGAAAGTTGTAATTAAGAAACGTAAGACGTAATTGAGAAATGCAACAGGTAATTTAGAAGTCGCAAAATGTAATTTAGAAACACACCATGTAATTAAGAAATTTTAAAAGGTAACTGAGAAACCCAACATGTAAATAAGTAATCGTAATATGTAATTTGAAACATATATTATAAGCTTTTCTCAATTACAACTTTCATCTTCTCAATTACATCTTTCGTTTCTTAATTACATCTTCCATGTTCTAAATTACATATTGCGACTTTTAAATTATATTTTGTATTTCTCAATTACATCTAACGTTTCTTAATTACAACTTTCAAGTTCTCACTTACATCTTGAAAAGGTATAGTAATGTAGCTTATTTTATGCATTATTATCATAAATAGTGTTTCAATTTTTTTGCACATGCACATGCACATGCACATTTATCATGAGTAAAAAAGGTAATTTATATTTTGTTTTCTTAATTCTAAATTGTGTTTTTTAGACTAGAAGCTAAAATATATTTGATAACCACATTATACTGTATGTTATTGAAAATGTGAAAATAAATTTGAAGTACCCAATAAGATGTTTTTTAATACATCAAAAAACATTTTAGTGTGCACTTCGAATTTTTTACACAGTATACTAACTAATGTGTTTTATAGATGAGTAATTTCTTTTTTATAAATTGATAATTTATAAATTTATCTATCTCCTATTAGCTCAACACAGATATTCCACTATTGGATCAGCACATTTGATTATGGAAGACTGTGAGGATAGTGAAGATGATGATATTGAAGATTCGGATTCATTTTTCGCTTATACTACTACGTCTTCGAGCTTGACTGCATCAGAATCAGGTTCTGAAGATAATAACGCTGAAGAAAGTGATGACAATCAGTACACAGGCGTTCATCAAGCAGCCACTGCAGAGGATCTTTTAATGCCACCGAAAAGAGCTAGAACAACGGGTGGTCCATCTAGAAATTCAAAACAATGGAAAGATGAGCCGAATATTGTAAAACAAATTCAATTAACTGCCAATCCTGGTTTGAAGATATACATGGAGAGCAAGAAACCATTAGATTTCTTTAGACTATTTGTTACAGAAGAGCTTATAAATATTATGGTAGTTGAAGCTAATCGCTACGCAACGCAAGAAATAAATAAGCAGCGTCCCCTCAGAAGAAGCTTACGTTTTAAAGATTGGAAACCAATAAATTCAGAAGATATGCAGCAGTTCCTTGGAGTTCTTCTTTATATGGGGTGTGTCAAAATGCCATCTTTAGAACACTATTGGTCTAAGAACAGTCTCTATAGATTTCCCTTATTTTCTAGAATAATGTCACGAAATAAATTCCAACTAATATTACGGTTTTGGCATTTTATTAACAATGAAGATTCGGGTAGTGGACGCTTGTGTAAAATTATTGGACTTCTCGATCACTTAAATAATGCAATGGATAACATCTACTGTCCTAACAAAAATATATCAATCGATGAGTCATTGATGCTTTGGAAGGGACGTCTTGTATTCAAGCAGTATGTGAAAAATAAAAGACATAAGTATGGTATCAAGTTCTATGAGCTTTGCGAATCAGATGGTATTGTACTAAAAGTAAAAATCTACTCTGGCAAAACAACTCTCAATAAATATTTGTTGGGTCAAACGGGACCTATTGTTTTAGATTTAATGGAAAAATATCTGGGAAAAAGTTATCACCTATACACCGATAGCTTTTACAGTTCCTTTGAATTAACAAAGCACATGATAAATCAAAAAACATATATTTGAGGTACTTTAAGAACTGACAGAAAGTCAAATCCAAAAGAGTGTACAAAAGCAAAACTGAAACAGGGAGACGTTATAAGCAGAAGCAGAGAGGGTGTAGTGGTTACTAAATGGAAAGACAAAAGAGGCATGCTAATGATTAGCATTGCATTCGTTGAAAATGATTGAAGTGACAAACAGAAGAAGGAGAGAAGAAAATGAAACCCAACGTTATTAAAGATTACAATCAATATATGTTAGGAGTAGATTGGGCGGAACAAATGGTATCATATTATGATTGCCTAAGAAAGACAATCAGATGGTATAAAAAAGTAGCACTTCATCTCTTTGATACTTTTTTGTTTAATGCTTACTGTCTAAACAGCAATTATGGGGTAGATCAAACAATTTCCTTGCTTAAGTTTAGAGAATTAGTTGTTACTGATTTATTGGGTGAACGTTTGAATGAAATTGTGCCTCGAATAACCAATAATAGCTTCCACTACTTGCCTTCAATACCAACGAATGAAAAAAAAAAAATTTCCAACCAAACCATGTCGAGTCTGCTCTAAAATAAAACGTAAAGAAACACGATATGAATGTGCTGTTTGTGAAAATAGACCTCCGTTATGTATCGGCGAATGTTTCAGAACGTATCATTCAGCAGAATAGGTTTACACTTAAATTTTCATGAAATAAAATTAAATAAATATCAATGTTTTATTTTATCTGTTTAAAGCTATTTCGTATTTATCCGCATTTAAATTAGGTTCCCTGGATTTTTAAAATAAAAACTTGAATGTAATATTTTCTGAAACCAAATGTGAAGCTAAGAAAAAAAAAAAAAAAAAAGAGCAGACAAAGCCAGTCATGCATAAATATTATTTGAAATAAGTTAGTATAACTACGAGTATTCTCGTACTTGGCAAAAAAATGACGCCAACTTACTACGAGTAAACTCGTAGTTGGCAAATAAATGACGACAACTTACTACGAGTATACTCATAGTTGGCAAATAAATGACGCCAACTTACTACGAGTATACTCGTAGTTGGCAGCGAAAGTGTTAAACTATATTTACAACATATCAAAGAAACTACGTCAATCAAATCCACTGTAAATAGTTTCTTCACGCAATTCAATTACATTTTGGCATTGTAATTGTTAAATATCATTAGGCATGCCGTCATAGCATATAAGTGTTATATCCTAATACTATGCCAATGACAAATTTTTTCAACTGCTTATTAGTATGCTAATGAAAAAATAAATATTACGAAATTATGCCAATTTGCTTTTAAAATGACAAAGACGAAAAAATCTCTTCATAAATTTTTCGTTATTGCAAATTTAATAAGAAAGCAAAGTAGGGCATTTTAACATGAACAATTGATATATAATCGACAGTTTTTTATCCATAATTGTTAGTTGTGTACAAAATTTCATAGCAAAAAGAAGACTCTTTTCAAGTTCAATATGTCACGTCCTGTTTGGAAATATTTCAGAAAAATTGATGGTAAGAATTATTCATTGTTTTTTAAATTTAAATTTTAGTTTAACTATTTTTTATGTATACAAGCCAAATGGGTAATGTATATCAAAATGTGGCAAGTTTCGATAAACTAAGTACAAGGCTATAAAATGCAACTACAAACGCAACATTGGTATTTTCAGCACTATACAAAATCTGCTATTTTTATATTGATTTGAATACAAAACAGTTTAATATCAATACCATATTGTATCTATCTATAACTGCATTAGAACCCAAAATCACTTCATCTCTATATTATCTATGAATGCCAACCCAGCAAGCATTTCAACGTTGAAAAAACGTTGAAATAATATTGAAATTTATGGTTGAAAAGCCGTTAATTTTTGGTTAAAATGGAAACGTAAATCTACGTTGAAACCAAACGTTAGATAAACGTTGAAAACAAACCACAGATCAACGTTATATTAACGTTGATTTAGCGATGGTTCAACAAACATTTCTTTTATGTATAATAATGTTATTGTGAGTAGAATATTCTGCTCACAATAACAATATTGCGTGGATAAGAAATTTTGTGCGGGTGAAAAGAATCATTGTATGTGCTTTTTTTTCAAAGTTTATACAATTTGTGTCAAGCTAAATTGTGACCACAAACAAATCCAATCAAATTTCAATACATTATAAAGACAGCAATAGTTGATTTTGTATATCTTATTATAGTTTCACAAATGATCTGCTTATTCGTCATTTTGCAAATGCAGATAACTAAATTGTAAATGAAAGCAAATAAAACCACAAAGATAATTTAAACATTTTTAAAACAAAAAATTATACAAAACAAAAATTATTTGGAAAACGATCTTGATAAAATCATTCTTGATCATAAATATCAACATCTTCTGTATCACCTTCTATCATCACACTCTCCTTTTGATTTGATGCTCGCATTCCACCATCCAAACGAAAAGGTGCAAACTTCAAACAGTCTGCAATATACCGTCGTAGATCGCGTTTTTTTTTATCTTAAAACATCGGGTAACTGCATTTAAATGAAAGCAACTTTATAGATTTTAACAACTATAAACGGCGTTCTAAAATGGACAAAAAAATGAACAAAAAACACTTTTTTCTGATTTGATCACCTAAGTTTTCCAAAATAACCTGTATAAGTTGTGTGAAACATGACATAAAAATACCGATAAACATGAATGAATCCGAAAGGCAGAGATCTCAAAACGTTATAGTAAGATATTCGTGCGTTTTACAAGCATTAATATTCACCATCACATTGTTTACAAGTGAGTGTAAATATTTAACGATCAATAGTGGGGAAAAAACAGCTTAATATTGATCCAATTTACTTCGTTATTGTCCAAGATAACATCTCTTTCGGATAAAGCATCCATCAAATAAAACATATATTTATGTGTGTGTATATATATATATATATATATATATATATATATATATATAGATATATATATACACACACACACACATACCAATAACTCCTCTGTAAATATTTAAACTTTGAAATCCTATCTTTTTTATTTGTTTTGCGTTAGATCCAGTCAAATTTAACTTCGCTTGCAGTTTATTTGCCATTAACCTGTAAAGACAAAATAAATTTAATTTAAAAATTACAGTTAAAACTATATAAACTAAATCATGATAAAGTTATGCAATAAAACAACAATGGATATCTCAATTAAGATTTGAAAAAGCACACATGAATATAATGAGTAGTTAGTAGACAGACATGTCTAGACATGTCTGTTTATATTTGATTTGAACAGGTGTATTGAAATATACCTGTTTAATACATTTATCACACATTTTTTAGCGCTGCTCCCACCAAGTCTAGAAAGTTCTTTCACCTGTAATTGAAAAGTAATTTTACAGGTTACAATATATATTGAAACCAGTGCATATATATGGGTGTGTATGTATATGTGGGTGTGTATGTATATAAATTCTTCTAATAACTTGAAAACACACAAATCATTCAAATTTTATAAAAATGGCAGACCTCTAGTAAAAAAAAATTCAAAACATGAAAATGTTTTGAATGTTTCTTATATAAAATTTAGAATAGCTCACGCTGTCTTATTTTTTATACCCAGTTCATATAATTAGTTTAAAACAATTAAAACCTTACAAATGATTTAAACTCTTTAGGGTTTGTTAACCCTGCATTAAAGTGAATTAAATCTGTAAGCTCAGTAATGGTTGGGGAAGATGATAAACATCATTTTATTTTCTTTAAAAGTATGAACTAATCTAAACAGATTATCAAGCCTTAGATTGATCTGTTCCAACTTTTGAATAACCATCAATTGAAATGCTAAATATGAAAAGAATACATTGATTTTTGTGTCAAAAATCTTTATCAAACTAATGTTCCAGCCTGCATATCAAAGCATCAGACTTTTTCAAGTTATCAGCAATCTAGAATGACACTATTGTGTCATTCTAGATTGCTGATAACAAATAACAATACAATAAAAAACTAAAAAAAAAACTGGCAAAAAAAGTAAGCTCAGAAACTATATTATCTTTATCATCATTGTTGTTTAAAAAGAATTCATCATGTACACTTGCAGAGTCTTTCCTTAGAGGCAAAATCAATGGGATCACAGAAGATATCATACAATCATTTTCTGGCTCAACCACAGAATCACTTCTTTGGCTATTTTCTGGCATGCTAACACATGAACTGCCTGACAATGATTTAAGTGGTAAACAAACTAATATAATTTCAGCAAAAATAGATGCTATTACAAAAAATAAACTCACAAAGACAAACCTTACAATTTTTATGAATATTTTTTTTTAACATTACATTTTCTTTATACTGATGTTGATTTTAAATATAGAGTAAATAGTTACCTTTCTTTTTCTTTTTAGGAGACGTCTCTCCTGCACTACTTTCACTTTCATCTTTGTCATTCAAGAACTGTTTAAGATCTAAACAATAAAAAATCAACCAAATCCTAACAAGACCTAACAATCAACTTTACCAACTGAAAACTGACTTGTTTACAATATATCTTTAAATATTTGATAAACATTAACAAAAAAATTAATATATTTTTTTAAAATTCATAAAAAGCTGTAATAAAAAAAATAATGGTGCAAGTACAAAATTATGCAAATGCTCACCTAAAGTAGATTCTTTGTTCGCTCGATTTTCTTATTAGGAGGAACAGGAATGGGAATGTGATTTGTTTCTTATCAGGAAAACTTCGTTTGTGCACTTATAAAGTTTTACAAAACAAACATTACAGTTTTTTACAAGTCTTCAAAAGCAAAGGAGAATTTATCTTGCCATTTTACACCTAGTTGTTTTAATTTTTAATTTTAAATTATAGCTTTGTAGAGCTTTAAAAAATAGGAAAACTTAACCTACAAATCAAAAGTTACGAAAAATCAAAGTTTGTGCCTAGTTTGTAAGTAATTTACTTTGTCTGTCTTTACAATTAAAAACAATCAAAAAAATACTAACAATCAACAGGTCTCATGTTTAGTTATGCAATCTAAATCCTCCTTACATCCTCCAACTTTAGGAACCCTTTAAAAAGATATTTACTGAAATGTAAAAAGGTTTACCTGATATAGGAGGCTTATTACATTTTTACTTATTACATCCATTACTCCACTGGTCTCTCCAGCAGTAACATTGTCACCATAGTCATCTCATACATTTTTATCATAATCTAAAGATTTCAATTAAGCAAATCAAAATATTAAAAATAAAAATTAAAAAAAAAGGGACAAATGATGTTCATTATTAGTAAATTAAAAAAAATTAACAAATAAAAAGTATTATTGTAATCATTTTTCCTTAAGTTAACACAATATTTTAAAATACCTGTAGTTTTGACATATCTTAGTTTAAACTTAAGCCAATCATCTGTTGGGTCACATCTTTTTTTAAGAGAGACTTTCTGTAAGAATCAGGCAAAAATACAACTTTTTTAGAGTGACCCTCTTCAAAATGGCTAATTTTTTAATATGTTGTCGCTATTCATACTGGAAGCTCAGTTCCAAAATTTTTTTTAAAAATATTCATTGGTTCTCTAGATATTGGATTTCAAAGCTTGAGTAAATTTATAGAAATATTGACTAAATGTAGTCAAGTGCATTTTTAAACTTGAAAATAGAACAAAATATATGCTATCAAATATCAATTTCACTTGATTATTGTTTGTTGGCTATTTTAGACCAAAAATTAACAAAACAGGTAAATAAAATGTTTTTCCTTGTCTAAATATCATGCATCAAAAGTACGCAAAAGTTTATTTTTAGTCTTTTTGAATCTTCGTTTTCATCTAAAGCCGCGGGAATCCCATAATTTTTTTTTTAATTATAAATCTTCAACTAGTTAATTAACTTAAAATATAAAAAAAACTATGGGCAAGTAAAGGCTTAATCGCAAAATCCAACTCAAAAATGAAAGTTTAGTCATTTAGCGCTTTTTTTGTGACCTCATAATGGCTAAAGCCCTGGGTTTACAGTAAAATTTGATTTTCAAAAATGAGTACTGACCTTTAACCTATCTTATTTATAAAAAATACCTATGGGTTATTGCAATAGTATCTAAAAAATAACATATGCCTCATATTGATGATTTCTTATTTTGAATAATAAATGTTTAATGTAAGAAACAGAAGGAGCTCAAATCATGTTTTTTGAGTATGATTTTTACTCTGAATATTTTTCCTGAGTATGATTTTGAGTATGATTACTTTATTTGATAAATCACTTTGTAAACCCAACCGATATTTTGTGCGTTTATAGTTAGTTTATATTTTTGACTTTTTCGAAAACATTTTTGAAAATGTCAGGAAAAAATATTTCTTACGAAACATGTTGCTGCTTTGAATGGAATAATTGTGGACCTTACATGCGATCTACTCCAAATGTAGACGAAATGTTTGAAACAAGCCAACTCACTGAAAATATACAACCACATCTTATAAACCTAAAGGTAATTTTTCAATTTTAGTAAAAACTTTTACTTAAATGGATTTATAACAATATCTTGTAAATGCTAAATTTAGGTTTTAATAATTAGATTTTTGATAATAAAAAAAGATAGTAACAAAATAATAAAATTGGTTTTAAGGTATTAAAGAGTTATGAGTTAGCTTGTGATTGGAACGAAAAATCTCTGATTGAAAATCGATTAAACAGAAAATTTAACAATGTAGAGAAAATATGTGCATATCATCGCTACACATTAGGAATAGGATGGAAACAAGGAAAAAAATGTATGCACCCTGATCACAAACTACAAACAGGGAAGAAAGCAACAATAGGGCGACCCTCACCAATATCTATGACACTTCAAATATCTTCCTGTTATAATTCATACTTTCCAATTGGTTCAATAATATGTGATCGTCATCAAAAGGAACACTATTCCGAGACAAAAAAAAAAGAAACAAACATAGAAACTGAACTTGAATCTACATCAGCAGCATATGATATTGATTTTTTACCAGATGAGTTCTTACAAAATCAAGAAGAACTCAATACTTCAAATGAAATCAGAAAAAGTATTACAGATTGTCTTGGGACCAGTCCAATTAAATTCCAGTTTAAAAGAAAACTTGAGCTTATCAATGAATCCACAAAGCAACAAATGCGAAGGAAATATAAACGTATGGAAGAGGCCTTGAGAAATAAATTTGCAGAATGCATTGCACCTGGTCAATCAGAAGAGTTTTTGAAAGTGCTTGAAGGTAATGAAAATACCGAAACAGAAATTCCGGATGAAATTGAAAAACTCGTGGAAATGTATAACAACAGTGACGCAACAAGTCAACTGGTAATTTTGGCATTTATTGATCATAATAAATACACAAAGCAATTTTTATGCGACACATTTACATGCACATAATATAAAATAGAACTTGCCAGAAAATGGAAGTCCTTGCAAAATGGGTTTGTACTACCCCAAAAAAATTTATTTACAAGAAGTAGACTTTCAATTCCGAAATGTGAGCATTTTTTAGATTTTCTCTTCTCAAGTGGATTATTACAAGACGTTTCTTATGGTATTTCCAAAATAAAGTATGACAGTGGTGATGTTGAAACTGTAGCCCGTGCCATTTTAACAGCAAAAAACAGTCATACCATTGCTTTATATTGTGAAAGCTGCAAAGAAATTGGATACGAACCTCTGTCCGAATCAAGTTTATTGCGAATACTAAATGCAATTAAACCTTCTCATAGAAAATGTCTCGCTGGTTTAAATGACACGGCTGCTGCTGGGATGAACGCATTTGCAACACTTGAACAATTCGCAACTATGTTCAATAAAAAATCAACTGTTGAGAAACTCGAAAGATCAAAAAGGTATTTAAAAACTAAATATAAGCTTCATTGCAGCGATTTGGAAAATGAAATTGCAACACATTCAACTAGATTTGCCCTTTCTGATCCTGAAAACATTAAATTGCAATCATGTAGCATTTTGAATGATTCTGTATGCTATGAATGCAATGAATTATTTGAAGTTTTAGATGAAGTCAACCAAATAGGAAATGAAAATAACGTTGGTGATGATGTATTATATGACATTAAAGTTTTAATAAGCAGCATCACAGAGTATATGAAGCACTTACTAAGAGATGCACAGCAAAAAAAAGCAAAGAATGATGCATATAAACAACTAGATGACAAATCAGCACTTTGGTTGAAAGACTATTCACAAAAAATATTGCCCGTGAAATTTCGAGAGGGCCAGAAGGACTACTTTGGAAAGAAAGGCATCAGCATGCACATAGATGTTTTTTTTACAAAAAAAAAAGACATTCTCAAAAAACACGTTTACCTAACAATTGTGTATAGATGCGATCAAGGTGTTTCCTCTGTTATCTCTATTGCTGAATCAGTTCTTAATCAGTTTCGCCTAGATGAGCCAGAAATAGTAAATATTTTTGCGAAGTCAGATAATGCTAACTGTTATCATGCTAATTATTCAGTCGAATCTATGTACAAGCTCTGCAAAAATAAGAACTTCTACGGTACGACTTTAATGAGCCTTGCTGTGGAAAAGACCAATGCGATAGGGAAAGTGCATCCGCTAAAACAATATTGAGAAGTTATGTAGACGCTGGCAATGACATAGTAACAGCAGAAGATGTTGCAAAAGCAGTGAAATACGGATATGGCATCAAAAACGCAATGGTTAGCATTGCAAAAATTGAGAATGTTACTTTAACTGGTCCTAAAATTCCAAATATAAGCAACTATCACTCCTATGAGTTCCAAGAAGACTACATGACTTTGTGGCGATACTATGAAATTGGAGAAGGAGTTAAAGTGCTATACAGCAACCTTTCATTTGAAACATCAATTGAATTGATTGTTCCATTCACAAGTACTGAAGGAAACTTTCAGCGAAAAACTCAAGGAAAAAATAAGAAAAGAAATTATGATTTAAATACACTACATTTTTGCCAGGAGACAGGTTGTATGGAATATTTTAAAACAGTTATCGAGTTAGAGGAACATATGTTGAAAGGGCAGCACAAAAGATCTGAAGAATTTTCTTCTTTAGATAAAGTAAAAAAGATTTAAACTGAAAAGATGAAAGCATATTCGCAAGTTCATTCAAATTGTATAACCGCATTGGTTAAGATCACACCTACCCCAATAAACAATATATACTCTCAAAAGTTCAAAAAGTTAGGTTGGGCATTACCAACAAGAAAGACGTTTCGTTTTTCCATAAAGCAGAAAAAACTACTTTATGAAAACTTCATAAATGGAGAAAATACAGGAAAGAAGATGTCACCAGAAGAAGTTAATACACTGATAAGAAAATCTCTTACCGCGGATGAGTTCGTTTCAAGTCAACAAATAAGATCTTTGTTTTCTAGATGGAGTAATCTATTAAGAATTGGAAAATTGACTGCACCGACTATTGAAGAAAATGATAACAATGAATTTGAAGATGAAGAAGCCGAGAAATATCAAGAAGAAATACATAAACTTGCAACTGAACTTTCTGTTATATGGAAGAAAGATGATTGGGTGGCAGTTGTTCACAAAAATCAATGGTATCCAGGAGTTATTGCAGAGGTAAACGAAAAAACTAAAAAGTTAAAAGCTAATAGCATTGATAACAGTATTAGAATTTAAATCATTATTTGTTATAGAAGCATTATGTTTCATTATGTTATTCATAGATTTTTTAAAATTTGTTTTAATATTTTCAGATAACTGAAGACGGTATTGTAGTTGACTGCATGAAAAGTGTATCTTTTGGTAAAAATTGTTATCGATGGCCTAACCAGAAAGATAGCATTGTATATTCTGATGACAACATCTTATGTAAAATAAGTCCCCCGACTCCAATTAATCAAGCTGGGGATTACTTCTTAGCAACAAATGATTTTGAAGAAGCTAACAAACTAATGAACAAATGAGCTTAAAAAATAAGTTAAGAAATTAACTGTAAAACAGAATGTATGTTTTTTTGAATAACTATCAAATATGCGCATACCCCACAACTATTATTTTTCTATCTGATCATTAAAAGAACAATGTTCACGTTTCTCTTATACTATTTCTTGTAAACCCAGGGCTTTAGCCATTATGTGGTCACGAAAAATGCGCCAAATGACTAAACTTTCATTTTTGAGTTGGATTTTGCGATTAAGCCTTTACTTGCCCATAGTTTTTTTTATATTTTAAGTTAATTAACTAGTTGAAGATTTATAATTTAAAAAAAAAATTATGGGATTCCCGCGGCTTTAGATGAAAACGAAGATTCAAAAAGACTAAAAATAAACTTTTGCGTACTTTTGATGCATGATATTTAGACAGGCCAAAGTCTTTGTTTTATCTAATTTATAATTTTTAAGTCTAAACTAGCCAATAAACAATAATCAAGTGCAATTCCTAATTTAAAGTATTTAGTTTGTACTTTTTTTAAGTTTAAAAATGCTTACGGCACCATTTAGTCAATATTTCTAAAAATTTAGACAAACTTTGACATCTAATATCTAGAGAACCAATGAATATTTACTGTAAAAATTTTGGAATTGAGCTTCTAATATGAATATCAACAACATATAAAAAAATTAATGATTTTGAAGAGGGTCACTATTGAGCCTTGCCTGATTCTTACAGAAAGCTTCTCTTAATTCCTGATTCCATCTTTCGATTTGGCTAATAAACAAAGCCATTCTTTATCCGATTTGATGGAATAGTATTTTCGTACTTACAAACAACACCTTCTTTTGAATACTCAAACCAAACTGCTCTGGCCCACACCATAGTTCAAAGATTTTGATCCTAAGTTGGATGTTATTAGCTGACAATAAATTGAAAAAACCTGTAAAACCTTTAGCAAGAAATTTTGAGGAGAGAATTTATTCTAGTATATTCAAAGTGTTTAATTCTCTTAATAGTAAATATTTTTTAAATAATTATATTTTTTATCTTAGGAAACATTTTGCGAAGTATAACTAAAAGAAATATGAATATTTTTAAGCATCAATTGTTTAACGTCAGAAAATATAACTTTTAGACTAACTTTCAATACAATAAAACAAAATAAAGTTCGCACATCATGTTTTATTGTGAACTGTTTCAGGTTTATTCTTTAAAAAAAAAAAAAAAAGATACTGCACATCATACTTTATGTGTGAATATTTAATGGAAAATTAAACTCCCTCTGTTTTGAAATACTGTTCCAATTTATAAATCGGAACAGTATTCTGAAACAAAATTTTTCATTAAAAAAAAATAATAAATTTTTTAAAAAATAATTGGGTAATGTAGTAGACTATATTATCGGCAAAAAAATGTTCATTACATTATAAAAAAATGTCTAAATTTTATGTAAAAATGTGTTTAATTAACAACATAACTTATTTTTCATAATTCTTTATGTTGAATGCAAATCAGAACAGTATTTCAGAACAGGAGGAGTATTAAATTACAGCAACAGTAATAATATAAATATAAGTGAAACAACTATGAACTACTGAATTTTTAATAAAAGGAATGTATAGTTCAAAATTGTAATGCAGTGGTAGAAAAACCAAAGGTGGGCACCCGATAATTTTTTCTTAATCCGATAATCGATAGTCCGATAGTTTATTTTCTTAATCCGATAATCGATAGTCCGATAATTTTCCAGATTCACCGGTCCGATAATCGATAGTCCGATAGTTCAAAAAAAATACCAGTCCGATAATTTTAAGTCCGATAATCTTACTTAAAAAAATTAATTGATGAAATTATCTCTTCTCTTGAAAGATCTTGTGTATTAATGTTAAAAAATTCCAGAATAAAAAAATTTCCTCTGAGGTTTTTTTTTAACATGTTGACCTCCAAAATGCATGTTCCGATCATAATTATCTCAAAATATCAAAAACATAAATAACTAAATGCATGTTATAGTTTATCTTGTCACCCAAAGCAGTATGCCATGGTGGTATATAGAAAAATTGCTGTCCAGCATATAAAAAAAATAACCACAAAAATTTTTGCATTAGAAAATTTTGACAAAAAAGAGAATGGTAATTTTTCCAACAAATTTTAGAAAGTTGTAAAAAGAAAACGTACAAAAAATTTTATTTTAAGAAATCAAGGGAAGGTTACCCTTGATAAAAACAAGTTTTTCAAAGTTGTCGGCTGTCAGGTTCGACCGCTTAGGCCTCAAGATATCTGAACCACTACTGAACAGCCTCTCCACAGCTGCGGAGGAGGGGAGGGGGGTGTTGTACTTGAGGAACATATCCAACCAGGCAACTCTGTGGAGCAGGGGGAACTGGTCATAAGAGACACGTTATTTACTGTTCACTCTGATTCTGTTCCACTCATTGCAAGCTTTTTCAATGTCCTCCTCAAGGACACCCTTTCTTGCCAACAGATCGTCGTCGTCCCTCATGTACTTGAAGGGGTCCTCCTCATCTTCTTTCTGCATCTGGCCAGTCTCTCCACCAGTCTCTTCTCCAGGGCTGGCCCTGATCTCCATCTGTCTGACGATTTGCCTCTTGATGTCACCTTTCAAGGCTGGGTTAAGATACCCAACCACACTTAGCTTGAAATGGGGGTGGAGGGCAGTGGCCACTAGAAGGTCCTTATCCTCAAACATCTTCTCAAACCTCCCCTTCAAGGCCACACGTGGATTTTGAGGGTTCTCCAGCAGGTATGTTATCAACGCCTGCCCCTCAACAATGCTGTTATCCCTCCTCAAGCCTGCTACTTGGTCCTTCATCAGCTTAATAGTAGGCAGGAGAATGCCCATATAGGCATTCACTTCAGACTGCAGGGTGTCCAGGCATGTTGCAACCGGTTTCATTATCTTGCAGTACTGAGCGAGCAGGTCCTTATCAGTACTGTACAAATAAGGCAAGCTTTGCTTAAGCATTACAGCATTCAGCTTTTCCATCATATCTCGGTCCTCCAGCACCTCAAGCAGAGCAGCACAGGAATCGTAGCATGAGTTCCAGCGTGTCTCCCCTGGTGTCTGAAGCTTTTTACCGATGGCCTCCTTGATCTGATTGGCCGCCACTGTCCTCCTGTTCTGACAATTCCACAATGCCTGTGCCTTCCCATCTGTCTTAGTGAAGGGAGCCCTGGTCCTGCTGGTTCCGCTGTTATGGGCAATCTGGTTGTCCCCCTGACTGGATATGTCAGTCCTGGCTAAAGAAGCGACATTTTCCTGTGTTAACGGGCTGACTTCCCGGCTGGTAGTGCCTTCACAGATTTGCTCTTCATCACTTAGGCTCATGGCGCTAGAAGGCCGCCTTGTAGAAGGGATAACAAATCTGTCCATTTTAATAATAGCAGACTTAACTGCTGTTAAAAGCACAGAGACACTCAGACTCTTCTGGTGATACTCAGAACGATGAAATGAATGCAGCAAGGACCCAGCGAGAGCGGAGTTACTATTATAAATTGTTTAAATTACGCGCCACCTGTCCAAGAATGCCGCGGAAGGCTGTCTAAATGTCGTCTTTTTCGTGAAAAATACCCCAATTTTGAAATGCAAAATATTAAATATATGAACATTTTAAAAAATAGAAGTCAGATAGTTTTGAGTCTGTCCGATAATTTAGTCCGATAGTTTTGAGTCGGTCCGATAATTTAGTCCGATAGTTTAAAAAAAAATTTTATTACGATAATTTTTCTTTGATCCGATAATTATCGCTTTATCGAAAGTTCAACTTTGCCGGTCCGATAATCGATAGTCCGATAGTTAGGTTAGTCCGATAATCGATAATTTTTTCTTAATCCGATAATTATCGATTATCGATTATCGGAACTTTTATCGAAAGTGCCCACCTTTGAGAAAAACAGTCATAGTTTTATATGGAATAGCACATGCTTTATTTTTTATTTCAATTTTTTTAATGACTTTTTTCTGAAACCTGCTGTTTGCATGCAGAAAATAAATATCCAAGAGTTTTGAGCAACATGGATTGCTAAAATACCCACCTAGTCTGCATAACTAGTAAACATATTCAATATCATTTTCATTTAAAATTTTTGTAATGCAGATAACTTTTGGTGAATGAAGGAAAAACCAGCTATCTTTGTTATAAGATGCAATTTTTCATAATCTTCACATTTATATAAGAACTAGTGTTTTTAATGTCAATGATTCTTTTAGCAATCTGTGACAATGGATTTTGACATTTAGGAATATACTTTTTAAGAGTTTTAAGGTAATTCTCAAAAGCAAAACCAGAGATTTCTTGCAAGCAAGAGGAATGATTACTAATATCATCAGCAATGTGAGTTAAATTATAAATGTTATAACTCATAAAATCTTGTCCATACAAAACAGGAGCAGTGCTTACAAACCAATTTAAAAGCTTATATGAGTATAACACTAATTCACCATTTTTAAAAAACTTGTCATCAACCATTATGGTCACTGCAACACATAATTCCAATGATGATAAATTTGGTGTGAAACAATATCTTTTAATACAACCATGCCAGTATACAAAAGAAAGTTCTTAAGTTCTGTGGCTTTCCATCGCTTAAACTCAGCCAGACTTTGTGGTTGCCAACTAACTCAGACGGCATTTTGCCAGTAAGTTGTAGAAGATACTCTGATATGGCCGCCTTTTCAGTTGGTGCAAGTCTAAATATATTTGGACCTTCACACAAATATGTCAAGATTCTTTTAACTACACAAAGATATACTAAATGCATTATGTCTAAAACAAATCCTAAACAACAAGGAAAATTTATCGTTGATAAACTGCAAAAACTTTTTTGATGCTCTTTGTAATTACATAAATTAAACTCAAATCAGTTCTTAAAGGATAATCTAGTCCTTCAAATATAACACGCCCATTGGTATATGGCCCACAAATTTCACAACGCTCATATGCATCATAACCATTATGACTAATAATAAATTTTAAAAATTGTCTTGCCGGAGCATCACAACAGAAATATATCACAGAAAGAGGATTATGCTTCCCTGCATGTTTTACTCTATTCAAACATAAAGATGTTACATAATGTTGGCCATATTTGAACAGAAGAACTTTTAAATAACGGAAGACCATCAATATTAACCACCAATTCAATTTTATCAATGTTGGGTAGCTTAATTAAATTTCTGAGAATGCATTTGTGTAATCCAAAATAAATACTCCCCACCACACTTTACCTTTACTTCAATACTTTTAGGAGTATTTAACAATGCTCTTACATCATTTGGTAAATTATCATGGCCAAATGACAGCATCAACTTAAGTAATTCGTTAGTTGCTATGTTGGAAATTTGATTTTGTACAACCCATTTAGCTAACATAGATTGAAATGTATCCTCTGCACCATTGTTAGAAATTCTGGCTATTCCCTCAAAATAATTTTCATCAATAATACTGTAATTAGGACTTTCAACCTAAACATAATCTTGATTCACTTCAACATCATCATCAACAGCAAGATTTTTCATAGGTGCAACATTGGTTCGAGAAGCTAATTTTACTATACCTTTATTAATTTTTCTCCATTGAGAAGTCCTTGAAGTCGTAATTTTACATTTTTGATTTATCAAGTATCTGAAACAAAAATATATATATGTATATATATATATATATATATACATATATATATATGCATAAAATGTATATATATATATATGCATAATATATGCATAATATATATATATATATATATATGCATAGTATAAATATATATGCATATATATATAACCATATATATATATGCATAAAATATATGTATATATATATGCATATATATATAACCATATATATATATATATATATATATATATACACACACAAGTATATGTATTTGTATTTGTATATGTATATGTATATATATATATATGTATATGTATGTATGTATGTATATATATATATATAAATATATATATATATATATATATATATATATATATATATATATATATATATATATATATATATATATATATATATATATATGTATATATATATATATATATATATATATGAATATACATATGGTAAATCTACAGTTAAGCGGCATAAATTAATTTTAAATTTTTGCTTTTAAAAAATACGGCGGAGAGTGAAGAAATGCGTTTAAATAGATTAATAGTATGCACGCATGAGTGATTATAAAAACGAAATAAACTTTTGAAGTAGATAAAATAAAAATAGTGCAACGCGCTTGATTTTATATTACTTTATCATAAACTTATATATAACATACAAAATTATTTTTGTATGTTATATATAAGTTTATGATAAAGTAATATAAAAAAACATTTTTTCAATCTTTATTATTGTTTAATTAATTGTTATAATAATTTTTTTAATCAATTTTTAAAGAGTAATTGTTAAAAAAACATAACAAAATGTTATTAACTATGTGCTCAATTAGATGGCAATGCAACGTGCTGCTCGTGGGAGACCAAGTACTCCAACAAGAATCGTTGAAGATATTCTTCCAATCGACGTTGTGTTGAAA
The DNA here is from genome assembly GCF_058129835.1 of Hydra viridissima. Taxonomy (NCBI): domain Eukaryota; kingdom Metazoa; phylum Cnidaria; class Hydrozoa; order Anthoathecata; family Hydridae; genus Hydra; species Hydra viridissima. Next base: position 1,559,355 of record NW_028324315.1, read on the forward strand.
GAGATTTGGCGTTTGATGGATCTGGGGTTTAGCATTAAACAGCCAATGCCTGCTTTACAGTGGTTAGCACGACGCAGACTGATTAAAAACAGTGTGTATTGTGAAAATTGTAACACACAGTTTGGATTGCATAGTTATCAAGATGCAATGGATAGGTACCGGTGGAAATGTAATGGATGCAATAAGCGCCAAAGTGTAAGAGATGGCTCCTTTTTCAGCAAGAGTAGGTTGTCTCTTCAAACATTAATTTGTTATATATATTGTTGGAGTCGAAATATGCCACAGAGTGAAATCCAGCATGAAGCAGGTATGAATGACGCTCCCAATACATTAGCAGATTAAAAAACTTCTGTAGACAGATTTGCGAACAAGATCTTGAGACAAATCCTTCAGTTATTGGAGGAAACAATGCTGAAGGGACACCAATCGTCGTTGAAATTGACGAGTCCAAGTTTTTTTACAGAAAATATCAACGTGGACACTGGCGCCCAGGTCATTGGGTGTTTGGCGGTATTGAGAGGGAGTCGCGAAAATATTTTTTGGTAGAAGTTCCAGATAGAACTGCAGAAACTCTTCAAAACCTTGTATTGCAGTTTATTTGGCCTGCAACTCATATCGTTTCAGATGGCTGGGCATCTTACGCTGGAATACAAAACTTACGTAATGGAATTTATTCCCATGCAGTAGTTACCCATGAAAGCAATTTTGTCAACCCTCTAGATAACGACACACACACCCAAAACATTGAAAATCTATGGATGCGGGTTAAGCGTAAATTGCGGCAACAGTTCGGTACATCCGAAGGTTTGTTCACTTCCCATCTTCACGAATTTATTTGGCGGCAACAGTTTAAAGATGTCCCTATATTCACAGCATTTGTTTCCTGCGTGTCCCGTCAGTATCCACTGTAATTGTTTAACTAAACGGCTATTTTCATAGCCACATTTCTTTTAAAAACACATCAGCATGAACAATTATTATATTAACCTATATTTTTTAACTATAATTTATAATTAATCAAAAACAATTTTGCACATAGCATATAGAGTAACAAGATGATAACAATATCATAAAAATAACATAACCACAATAAAAAAGGTTATATAAATTATACACAGTTCCAAAATTAGAAAAAAAAAAGAAAGTAAAAAAACTACTTTGAAACTTATCTAATTTGCTTTTAATAAATACTCTATGACGTTTTCACTCTCCGCCGTATTTTTTAAAAGCAAAAATTTAAAATTATTTTAGGCCGCTTAACTGTAGATTTACCATGTAGGGGAGAGTATGCACCCATGATCCTAAAAATCTATCCGGCCAATTTACTGAATATATGTTTTCACTTTAACCTCTAAATTAACAGTAAATGATAGCAAACTTTATACTTTATTATGATTTAATGATCATTTTCTGAGCAAAATATTTAAAATAAATTAAAAATAATAAAAATTAATAACACTCAATTGGGATCAAGGGTGCATACTGGTATGCTCCCTTGATCCTACATATATGCACCCTTGATCCTGTTTTTCTATACTTGATCCGAATCCAAATTTATACCGTGAATGTGTAAAAATTGTTTTTAAGTCATTCAAACAATGTCTATATTAAAAACCATTTAACTTTTTATAAATTTTATTAAAACTTTAAGCAAAATCAATGAAAGAAAAAAATTAATGCAACGAAAAAAGAAAAATCAATGATAAAAAATGTTTTCTTTTTACTGAGGCTCTGTTTCCTCAGTTGTTAAAGTAAGAAATTACTTCTTTACAATATCCTTGAGTAGATTCTAATATATCACTGTCACTGTTATAGCTGTTTAAAATATTATCATTTTTTCTTTCATAATTTTTTACATCAAGTTTTCTTTTTCTTGTCATGAAGATTTTTTTTTGGCATAAAGCTTTCTGATTTTTTGTCTTTTTAGACTGACTTTTTTTTTTCATTTCCTGAAGTCTATTTAGTTCATTTCGAACAGGAGTATCAGTGAGTATTAGGGTGCGCTGACGCTTATGTCTTTTAGAAGACTTTCTTGATCCAGCTTTTGGAAAAGGCTTGATTTTTTCTAAACTTGCTTGATGAGCAATATTAATAGTAACACTGGACAGTTGACTCCCAGGGTCAGTTATTTTTAGAAACTGAGTAGGCAATAAACTAGAAGGTGAGTCTGATGGTAGACTTGACATTGAATGATTAAAGGCTGGGACATGAAATTTAGCAGAAGCTGAATCAACAACATCTTGAAATGAATTAGTAGTGACTGGTTCTGGACGGTCTGTCAAAGATGAAGCCAAAAACTCATTATCAGAAAATATGTTAGGATTAAAGGGTTCAATTCCTGCCACAGCAAACCCTGCAGAAATGTTGGATGGAGTAAAGGCTTGTGCATAAGCGTTACTTGTAACTGCAGCTATATCATATATGGTCATTGGTCTTGGATTAGATACAACCCAATCTTCACAGGCTGCATTGTAATAACGTTTCTGTGGCCCATACACTGACCAATCCAAAGGTTGCAGCTTGTGACTACAATGTGGTGGAAAGGATTGCATTGTTATGCCATTTTTTTTTGCTAAATCTAAACATGAAATTGAAACGTGGCTCTCATGATTGTCAAGAAGTAAAAGCACTGGATTAACTGGTGAACATTTCACATTTTGAATAAAATGTTTCATCCATTCTAAAAATGTTGCAACTTTCATCCAGCCAGAAGGATTTACAACCCCAACACATCCAGGTGGACCACCATTTATCATGCTTCCTTTGAAATGAATTCTTGGAAAAATAAAAAACGGAGGGATTGAGTTTCCTATTGCCTTAACTGCACAACAAACTATTACCAACATCCCTCTTACTGCTGAAGTTATCCTTCCAACTTGCTTGTCTCCTTTACCAGCAATTACTTTGACTGGTTTTTGTACAGTTGTGAGACCTGTCTCATCTACATTATAAATATTTTGTGGTTGAAACTTGAGTCGCAGACGAACCTCTCTTGGATTGGTGAAAAATTCTCCAACTGTATAACGATTAAAAGCAGTTGCTCGTGCCAAGCTGGTAGCTTCTGGATTTCGTAAAGATAATTCTTTCCTGCGTATTATAAAACCATGAAGCCACTGTTTCCCAGCTATTTGTGACCTATTCCACGACTTAGGAATGCGTTTAGAAAGAGTCATTGCAAATTCATATGCCAGTTTTCATGTTGTTTTGGTTGAAAAACCATAATGAAGTTTTGAAGCCTTTAAAAGATAGTCTGATAAAGATGTTTCTTCTTCATTGCAAAGATTTGCATTGTAACATAGTTAGGTTTGCAGACTGTATTTGGGTTTGATCGACATTTCCTAACATACCTTTTTATTGTCATTAAACTTATTCCTCTTTCCTTAGATACACGATAAACTGTCTGGCCATCAAGAACTGAATCAACAGCTGCTCGCATTTCATTTTCATTAACTTTACCCCTAGTCAGTCTTTCAGTTTTTCTTATTTTATGATACACCATGTTAAACTGTAAATTAAAAAAAATCTGTTAAACTTTATTCTATTCATAAATTGTTAAATTAATTTTTATTAAGATCGTTTTTATAAATACATACAAACATAAACAAAGATTTATACACACACAAATTATATATATATATATATATATATATATATATATATATATATATATATATATATATATATATATATATATATGAATACAAAATGATATTATAAACACAAAAATAAACACAAAATAGCATAAAAATCTTTATCAAAAGGCTTTATCCTAAAAAAAATTACTAAAATACAATATGACATATTGTACAGAAATGTCCATGTTACTATAGTTTTTACATTTTGTTCTTTTCTTTTTCTGTGTATGCACCTTTGATCATAGGATCAAAGGTGCATTAACGCATTAGGATCAAGGGTGCTAACCCGGTCCATTTTCACAAAAAATTCTTTTTTGTCATATTAGATGGTTTTACAACATAACAAAAACAACCATAGAAGAGGTGAATACTTTAGTTACAAAATGATATAAACAAAATTACTAAACACAAGCAAATGTTAAAGATGTGAGCTTTTTGTAAAAGTAAAAAAAATACTTTTTGCCGCCAAAATAAAACTTTTTAGAAACAACTTTTTCTTACCAAAACACAATAAAATTTGTAGATTCAGTATTTATAACACGATGGCTATCAGCCATTTTTAATAACTTATGTAAGTATAAAGATAACGCTGTAGGATCAAAGGTGCATACGGATCAAGGGTGCAAGTTCTCCCCTATATATATATATATATATATATATATATATATATATATATATATATATATATATATATATATATATATATATATATATATATATATATATATATGGAATCTTATTTTATGTGCGTAAACTAAATTACTAAAAAACTCAACTTTACGTATTTTATATAAAAATACAACTCAACGTATATATTTATTAACCATAATTTAAAACTTGACCCTGCGGGCATTCTAACATTTAATCAACGCTTAATTAAAGTTCTCCCAAAATGTTTAAATTTAATTCTGTTTTGATTTAGAACGTAAGTTATTCGAAAGTTCCGTTTAAACCCTACCTAACCGTTAATTTTAAACGCAATTTAAATTCCATCTAAATGTTCGTTTTAAATGCCGTACGAATGTAATAAATGAAACGATCGTTTTATATTACTTTTCAGTATTTAGTATGAGTGTAACACTCATAATAAATACCGAAAAATAATAAGAAAATATCTGATTATACATTTATGTATTTAAAATTGTAACTAGCTTAACTTATGTAAAACATTGTGAAAATAAGTTGTTATAAAAACAGCTCAATAAAACAATCGTACTAAGTACTTAAAAGTAATTCTAAAACGATCGTTTTCTAAATTTAGACAACGTTTAACTTTTCTTAATTTCAGCGTCAAAGTTAAGCGTTGTCTAAATAGTTATAAAGGAATTAAATGTCAAAAAATATTTTTATACAAAAAATCAACAGTGGTATAAGAGGAGCCGTGGATTAAGCACCAATGGATTAATAAAATCGATTAAATTGCTTCACTACTTTTATATTCTACTAATCTTTTTAGAAATACTTAAAAAATTTAATCAGATAGCGCTATGCTCTTTGAAAGCCCTATTCAATGTGTCATAGGTTAATATCATACCCTTCAAAACTATTTTCATAGTTTTAATGGTATTTAAGATTTGAAGTACATTAAAGAATAGAATTATAACCTGAATTTGATTTTAGTTAAACAAAAAAGTTAATACTTTACCAACAACAAGTTGACATAAAGCAGTGTCTCTAAATGGAAGCATCCATACTTAAATGCGACATAACAAAATTAGAAAGAAGTCATTTCAAGAGATTTTTTGAAGTATCTTTAGTAGATTTTCCCCCAATTCGTAAAAGAAGGTGAAACTACAAATAAATTATCAAAAAATTCACTTTTTAATAGATATGGAACTCCAATTTAGGATTAAAATATAAATTCTGCTCATTCAGTAAAAGCAAAAACTACTTAAGACATCAAAACAAACAGTCTTAACTAATAAAATTTAAAATCATATTCAAATTTTAAATGACAGAATATTGAACTTGAAATAGAAAACATGAGCTATTTACTAACTAAAGTTGTGTTATTTGCAAGTATTCCACACTGCTCCTCTAAATTTCTATACCCATTCAAGGTCTAAATAGGTCCAGCAATAACTTCCAGATGAACTTCACCACTTTTTAAGTGCTCTGAACTTGGTATGCTTATCATTTTAACTGCTATTCTCAAATCTTTAATTTCATTTGCCATATTTGCTAGCTGATAGAGAATTTTTCTCTGGAACTTTGTAAAATACATTAAATTATTCATATAAGAAAAAGATTTTTAAAAAACTACTAAAATTTTTGTACACTAACTTAATTTTTTTGAATCTATTTTAAAAGGTATGTTGTAAAATATAGGCTTAAAAAATTTTATGCAATATTTAATCAAAGTCTATTTTTCACAGTAATAAGATCCAGAGATAATGGTAAAAGAAAGATTATAGCTTAAGCAACTGCATTGGTCACATCAGACAAAATTAAAAAACTTTTAAAGTTTAATAAATTACTCGCTTGATCCATTTCATTGATTTGGGGTACATTTGACATACAACTGCTGTTTGTTTGAAAGTTTTAGTTTAATTTTAGAGGTGATTGTGGAAATACAGACGGTTAAACCACAATATAAAAAACATTACAATAAATATGCAAAAGGTATTTTACATAAAAATTTATTTTTAAATAACATATATAATATATAAAAAACATATACATATATACAAACACCAACTCAAGCTAAACAAATAAGTATTACTTGGTTGATCCACAATATTGTCTTTTCAAATAGCGCTCACTGCCTCAATAATGGAAACCTGGAATTGAATTTTTATAGCTAACAGACAAAGTGATTGTGAAAGTACTGATGCCCTGATTATAATCTAACCCTGATTATAATCATTCCTTTGTTTTTTCTTATTACAAATTGCTAGTTATCTCCAAAATCTAATTTGTCACTCTTCTTACTTTTTCCATTAACATTAACATCAACTTCTTTATCATCTGAAAAATAAAATTAGTTATACTTTAATTGTAATGAAACTAAACAGGTAAACCAGTACTTCTATTTTAAATAAAAAACAAAATGTGAGTCATTATTTTGAAAATGTAGAATTTTTTTACAGGTGACTTTGTTAAGAAAGAAATATGCAGTACTGAGAAAATAGTGATTATTAAAACAAAAAAAAATTAAGTTTAATGTTATAAAGTTTTCATTCTGATAATTTAATAAAACAATTATGAAATTATTGCTACACCTTTAAAGTGTAGCTAAGATGACCTTAGCTTTAAAAATAGCTGAGCTAAGGTGACCTTAGGTTTGAAGGTCCTCTTTTAAAAAAATCTTTTTGGAAACTATAGAACTAATTTTTCATTTTTGTTTCATACCTTTGATCTTATAATGTTTTGCTATAATATTCAAAGGTTATAAAACGAAATTCAAAATAATAAACAAAATACATAACAATCAAAAAGAAAATTTAAAAGTATAAAAAGTAAACATATATTAGGTTTATTCTTTTCTAGGTTCTTATAGGTAGATATTTCATTTAAAAATATTTTCTTTTTATTGAAGTCAGAAATAAGGAAACCAAAGAATTTGACAATTATTCAAATGAAAGCATGCAAACATTTTTTTGCATTATTATGTTGCGTTAAAAAAGATACTTTATAAAATATTGTTTAATTAAACTGTGTTGTATAAAAACTCCACGTTATCAACATATTTATTTGAAAGAAATTCTTTTTTTTAATGCAAAAAAAAAAAAGTAATTGTGAATGTCTTCTAAATGTGTTGTTTTGTGCCTTGAGTCATAATGCATTTTTAACACATTTCTTTAAAAAAATAAGCAATAATCGCTTTTCGGAATCCGTTTAGAATTGATTGCTAAACGTTCAGATTGATTTAAATATCATTTAAACGCGATCTAAATCCGTTTTAAATCAGCAAATGCCTGTAGGGGAAATACATTTACTATTACTATTAATAGCAATAATTATTACAACACGTGTCGATGTTAGAAAATAACTGAAAATTAACTTAGAAAAGACGTGGAAATTTTTAACGTTTATTATTAATGTTGAACTTACGTTGAAATAGCGTTGAAACTTAGATCGTTATTTTTCAATCATATTTCAACCAAATTGCATCGTTGAAATAACCTTACGTGCTTGCTGGGAATACTCTCGAAGCAATAAATAAAAAATATTTTATATTGTTGATTTACATCTAATGATTATTGTCCTCCATAAAAAATATTAATTGGCTTTTTTGTTTTTAGGTAGACGATGTGGATGCGTTATTTGTAACAAGATATTTAAGGTGAAAAAAAGCAGCACAGCAAATCTTAAATAGCATCTGCGATCAGTCCATCCTAAAGAATTTACTCAGATAGTTCATGAGAGAAAAGAAAAGGTTAAAAAACGAATTGAAGAAGAAGCTGGTGTTTCATATATAGTTGCGACTTTTCTTGCTTAAATTAATTTTCTTGCTTAAATTAAATTAAAAAATTCAGACAATCTAGTAAAGGCCTATGCCAATAGTTTTTGTTTGTTTGTATAATTGCAAAAAAATTTACCTCCTTTGCTTAAATTTTTGTTTGCTTAAACAAATTCATTTATAAAATTTCAGGTACAACAACTTTGTGTACCAGGTACAGCCATTCTCTGTCAGACACACAGGAGAAAATATTTCATTTTATGTGGATAGAATTGTTGAAAAAGAAGGGCTTTAACATCTCTCTATTGCATCAGTTGTGGATCAAGCGAGCAATATGGCAGCAGCTCTAAGGAAATGTAAATACTTGAGCTAATTGGATGAAAACAGTATGCAGTGCAAGGATCACAAGCTAAAAATCACTCTACAAATTACATTACTCTCCTTGAAAATGAGTGCATGTCTCATAATACATCTCCATTAAAGATTCCAACCTATTGTGAAACCCAATGGAATATTCACCTTCAACTCATTGATGCCACATTGAGAATGAAGAACCCTCTTCTAAATCTGAAGTTTGCTAAGGTAGATTTTCATGATGCTATGCCAGATAGATCTCAAATGGAACTTTTTTAAGAGTTACTACCTTTTTTAAGCTACATCAAAGATTTCAGTGAAAGGCTGTCATGTGACACCCAACCAAGGATGCATCAGGCATTACTCAAGCTCAAAATACTTTTTGGATTTATTGAAAGATTTGTTGCTAAGGAAAACTTCAGTGAATCTGCTAAGTTATTCTTCTCTGAAGTACTTAAAAATCTGTATGCCAAATTTCCTTTGAAAGGTAGTGAAATCTTTCAACTTGAAGTTGGACAACTACTGAATCCCTTCTGCAAAGGACACTTTTTCGGAACTACAAAGTTCAAGGATGATTTAGTGGAAAAGCTTGTGGCAAATCACCCAACAACAATGCAGACTACAAATGAAGACATAACATCTCCAAGCATCCAGAAAGAGTCAAGGATGTTCAAGGACTGCCTAATGATGATTTGGAAGTAGAGAATCTCTTTCTAAATGAGTTAAGGCCCAATGACAATGATATTTTTTCATCAAATGACTTGAATAAACTACCATTACTACTGAGTTCATCCATTACTTTGGTTTACCAAGAGCTGATGAGCATACCTGTCCTTTGGCATGGCGGAAGGCACATGAACATCATCTCCCACTCCTTGCTGATTTGGCAAGAGGATTCCTTGGAAAACCTGTTACATCTGCATCCTCAGAAAGAGCATTTTCTCAGGCTGGAAAAGTCATAACAAGAGAAAGATTCAATTTGTCACCAGAGCTGGCAAGCCAGTGCATATTCATTAAAGGCAACTATTCCAGACTGTGACCTTTTGTTTAAAAGTGGTACCTCAGCAAGAAGGATGTTGAAGATCAACCCATGGAGGAAATACCATCATCTCCAGACTCTCAATATCAAACCTACTTTGAAGCTACCCCTTCACAAGCAATCTATGACAAAAGAAAAGCCTTGAAATCCTTGAAAAGAAAGAAAAGGACAGTAAATCTCATGAGCCAAAGCCTTCTAAGCAATGAATCAGATGAGACAGACGATTTTTGAATGCTTTATTAGGATCTGTGATAGTTTATAATATCTAGTACTTTTATGGAACATTTCAATTTATTGTTTCTATGAAAAAATAAGTTATGAAAAATTACTTTGTTATATTTTTGACAAAATTTTTGACACTTAAAAAAAATGTTATGGTAATTGACATGACAAAATCGAGTTTAGGCTGTATTGTAATTGGCATATGCTAATATCAATTACAACATGATGTTTATAGTATTGTCTGATAGCTAGCCTTGGTTATGTAATTTTTGCATCAGTTTTTGTTTATTTGCACTTATTGTATATTTAAACCACAACTATCACTTTTTTTTAATTCAAGGAAATTTGAAAAACAATAATTATAATGAAAATTATATGTGTTGGATACTCTAAAACTGGAACTAAGTCAATGGCTAAAGCACTAACTGAGTTAGGTTTTGTCGTTCACGACTTTGAAGATCACTATAATATCAACTTAGAAAACTACATAACACTTTTAAAAGACGAAGAGCATAATGATTTGTTGAAAGAAATGTATGAAGCAGTAGATGCTGTCATTGCATTCCCTACCTATGTTATTTGGCAAAAAATATTTAAAGCTTTTCCTGATTCAAAAGTAATATTAACAACGAGAGAAAATCACGAGGTTTGGTTCAAATCATTTGAAAAGACGTGTAGTTTAATTGAAATATCAACAAGTAAAAAATACCTTCGATCGTTACTTAGTTGCACATGGTCGAATATATATTATATGGAAAAACTAGCTTTTAACAAAATTTTCCCGCAAAACATGTCTAACACTCTTGATAAAAAGAAGTGGATTAATAGCATTCAACTTCATGAAGCGACAGTCAAACAACTTGTTCCAAAAGACCAATTGTTGGTATACAAAGTCGGTGAAGGCTGGGAAAGACTGTGTCAATTTTTGAACAAAAGTGTTCCCGTGACTCAGTTTCCAAAAGAAAACATTACAGAGGGGGATAATGTGCCATTTGTTACAAAATCTAAGACATTTGATGTGTTTAAAAAGGCGGATAACGAGTTTTGGAGGTCATGTTTGTTGTTTCATGTAGTTATGACGTTGTGCTGTGGAATTGGATTTTGTTTTGCAGTGAACTTTAAAATTTGATGAGATACAGCTTCTAATTTGTATTAATTATTTTAGTCTCGATTTTATTGTTTCTTATTTTTATTGAATTAAATTTAAGTGTAAAACAAAAGTTTATATTTAAAAATGTGTTAACCCAACGTAATTTGCCATTTATAAACGATGTTACATGAAATTTTTAAATGAAATGATAACTGGATTTTATATGTATCCAGGCCTAGAATTTAACGTATTGTGATCACCGATTGCGATTGCTTTTTTCACCTTCGCAATTTTAATATTTTCGCGATACAATTTTTTTTTTCTAATTTTTGAGTTTATTTTTTTATTTTTCTGAACTTTTTCTTTGACCAATTTTAACAAAATAGATTGATTGTTTTTGTCTGAGGTTTTTAGTTTGACCCATATAATACCCTTTTCCATAAAGTGCATCACGCTTAAAGTAACTTTTAAACACGATGAAATCATTTGCTCTCATACGCCGAGATTTTCATTCAAAATATAACGCTTTAGATCTTTAAAACTTTGTGGCTACAGGGCAACGGCATGAATATATAACTTACTAATTTATATTTAATTAATTCATATTTTATATATCTTTTTTTATCTTTAAGCCACGGTAGTATTAATTTTTTATATTTAAGTCTGATTTATTTGTTTAAAGTCACGGTAGTAAATTTTTAAGTCACTTTAGTAAAGTGTGATTGGTTCATTTATTATTCAAATAATCAAGGCAGCGAATAAGATTGGAAAATGTTTTTTTCGAACTCTTAAGCAGCAGTGATCCCAATAAGCACAGGACGTCCTAAGAACGTACCGTTTAGCTCCATTTGTCTAAGTCCACAATGGTACGCTTTGGGATGTCCAATGGACGTCTAAAAACGTCCAACCAAAAACAGTACGCCCTCAGACATCTATTTCGGATTTGGACGTCTTAGGACGAACGTCCGCCGTTTCTATTTCAATGGAGGTTTATTCTCTTCTACTTTTACGGATTCGTGAATATAAAATATTTTTGAAATGGTTAAATATCTGTAGAATTTAAAATTAAATTGGAATTAAGTATTTAATAATATATTAGAATTAGATACTTTTAAATTGGTTAAACATCTGTAGAATCCTCAGATGTAATTGCACAGATGTTATTACACTTTGATAACTTAAAAGGTGTAACTACATCTGTAGAATCTACAGATGCAGTTGCACTGAGGTTATTGCACATTGATAATTTACAAGATGTAACTACATCTGTGGAATCCACAGATGTAATTGCACAGATGTTATTACGCTTTAATAATTTAAAAGATGTAGCTAAAATGGTGTAATGAATTTCGATAAATGTTTTGATTTAAATTTGTTCTGCACAATATAAATTTACAATGTCAAATAAATTTCTGTACAATATAAATTTAAAATATAAATAAATTTAAAATCTTAAGTTAAAATATAAAAAAATTCGAAAAATGAACTTTTTCATACTTTAGTGACACTGCTTTCCGCGCATTAACTAAATGTTTGCATGCCATCTTGTCGATCTCGCAACAAGGCGTAAAACTTATTTGTCGCTTTAACCAAGGACGTAATATCTATTAATACGTCCTTGGACGTTCAACGCATTGTTATAGATCAAAGGTGCCGCCAATTAGCCAAAGACTATGCGTCTTACCGTCAATTTTCTAAATTCATGATACAGATATTCCGACTTCTATCCGTCAAATTTCTGTCAAAAAACCTCCCTCAGTAAACCCATTATAATTAAGCATTTACTGAAGCTTATGGTTATAAAAGACAAAAAAATTAATCAAGAATAGTTCACAAATCTGAAAAAGGTTGATTTGAGCTATAAACTTTGTTTGTTGAAAATTTAACTGTGTTTAAACTTTTACGTCTAAAACAAGGCTTTTGCAAAAAGGCAATGTATGGTTCACTAGAATGGATAGAGTAAAGTGAAACAAATTTTCCTTGTTAAATTGAAATTGCTATGATATAGTTTAAAGGTCGAAAAAGATAATTTTAGTGTTCTTTTCACGCCAATCTCAGATTATGCTTCCCACTTTAAGGTTCAAATCAGAGAGTATTTCTTATTTTTGTCGGAAATGTCGAACTTATTTGCCTCCCTTTTTTTTCTCTTGCATTTGTGATTTTTATTTTCGTCCTAGTTATAAATTTTCTTATTTTCGATACCTAAATCGCATTTTGTCTAAATGTATTATAAGTAAAAGCATCTTAAGCCTTTCATGCACAGGGCTGTTTTGTAACAACAAATTAAACAAAACTTCCCCAATTCAAATGGTGCATTCTAATCGATTGAAAGCAATATTATTTTATAAAAGAGTTGAAAAAGGCTGTAGAAAAAGTCTACTTTAACATTCCATAGTAACGCTGTCATTTTGTAGATAATTTTTTATGGGTTATGTTAGTTATGGGAAAATAATTGGAGCATGAAAGGGTTGAAGTTCATAAAAAAACTATTGATTTCAAAAGTTGGAAAGAAATATTAAGTTTGTATTTTTAATGAGCAATTTTGATGAAGCATTTTTAAACAGTGAGTCATGTAAAGCTACTTTAACTTATAATGATCTTATTATTTTTATTATTATTGTTGTTACTAATAGTAACAACATGTGATAATAAAAATGATAAGACCATACCTTTGGTTGTATATTCTTGAGCCTTCTACAAGTGATGTACAGTCTTATTTTTAACCTTTTCTAGATATATCAGAAGAAGTAATCTTATATTCCTATCTTTTTTCACATTACTAGATAAATAATGAGTCTTCATGAGGAATATTTAAAACATTTATGTAGAAAGTGTGGCTGCATAATAAAGCAGGATAGTCACTACCAAATAAAACCTGTAGTTATCTTTAAACAAGCAACTCTTAGTTTTTACAAGCTAGATAAAACCTCAGACTATCAAAAAGTTTATCCTGAATATTTATGCAAATCATGTTATATGGTCTTATGCAGGTTAGATTTAAAATCAAAAAAAGGCTTTGAAGTTGAGAAGAGTGATAAACTCTTCATTTTTTCTGAACACACAGAAGCCTGTTATGTATATACCACACTCACAAGAGTTGGAAGAAATAATAAAGTACATGCGATAAGTATTCATCAACAGTTAAAAGCATTTGCATCAAAACATGGTTTTGACTATTACAATGAAAATAAAAAAAATCGTTTTGTAATATAGTTAAAGTCAATAGTTATTGCCAATCAAATGGCATGTGGAGACTAATTGTTTTAAATCGTAAAGTCCTATTATCCATTAATGTTAACAAACCCCTTCCAGATCAACTAAATCTTCAATCTGCTAATATTATATTCTCCAACATTTCATGCATAAACATTTGTAAAGGTAATTATGACTTCCACTATCTTTTTTTCTAATCAGAAGTAAATTTTCTGATTATAAAAATTTCCGAAGCACATCAAATGAGGATGTTACAATAATTGAAACGAAAGAAGGCAATACAGTTGAAAACTTTAAAGTTATTAGAAATAAAGATTATTCATAAATGTGGTCAGAAGTCTGTTGTGATTTTAGTACCATCTACCTTACTAACTTGTGTATAATGGAATGCAGGTTAAAGAGTAAAGAAAGTCAATCATCTATTAACTTTAACTAGCCATTTTTTAACTGTGCACATTTTCTTGCAACAGTTTATGTAATAAATGTAATAAAGACAACTTGCATTCTTCTACATGGAAGTTCAATAGTACATTACAACAACTTACGGTTTTGAATAATTTCTAAAATCAAAACTAAGAGTTATTGAAATAGTTTCATAATCTAGGAGTGTTCGTAAATATAAAATAGCACTAGTTAAGTTGTTAAGTTCCACAACATGTGAGTATAAACACACCTTTAGTACCAATGTAACATTTTTTTTCATGCTTTTTAAAATTCGATTCTTTAAGATATTTATTGTGACATTTCAGACAGGTAAATTTAGTTATTAAGCGTTCTGCTGTTTTTTTCAGCATTTTGGTTTCTTCTGTAATCAGCTTCTTTGTAGGAATTGGTGGTGGTGGTATGAGCTCCATTTCAAAACCCTTTGATAACAAGTCCGCTAACTCTTCAATATCTATCTCAATAAAATCATCCACAACCATTTCAATTTCGTTATCAATATTTTCAAGCAAAAAAGAATAATTTTCTTGATTAATAGCAAAGTTTTCTGTCATACTCATTTTATGTATCGCTGAACAGTGGAGTGTTATAGGAAAAAGTTGATCAAAAGTCGATTTTCAAAATTTTGTCAAAATCTGTTTTTATTGGTGGATTGTTAAAGGTTAATAAAGGTTACATCTCTAAATGGTCATTTCGGTTACCCATCTCCCTCCCACCTTATTGGGGCAGCTTTAAAAATCGAGTAATTGTGGTAATGAATTCAATTGTATTTTAACGTTCCTGTTGACGAGCATTATTAAAAATTGTTTTTTTGAGTTTGTGGTTAGTGACAAATTTTAAAAATCATAATGGATATTGAAAAAGAAGGTAAGCTCATACTTTTGGTATATTTATTTTCTCTATTTTATATGTTACTGTCACATTTCTCATCAATTATATTGATGTAAAAAATTTAACGTTTTTTTTTTATATACACGATATTAAAAAGTGTTTTTGAATATCAATTAAGCCTTATTAAGCTACGAGCTTGTTCTTCACGTAAAGCTTAGATATTCTATTTACCATTTAAGAAAAAAAAAGTTGTGCATGCAAGCGCCCCAGGATTTTTTTAATTTTTTTAGTCAATAAGGCAAAAATATTTTTTTTGTGATTAAAACTTTTATTTCATTTAATTCATATTTTTATTGTAGAACCTCAAGCTATCACAATAGAGATGACTAGACGATCACTTTATGAAGTCTTGGAGTAAAGTTACCAGAAAAAAATTGATGACAAATTTGTGTTTTTATTAGAACACCTTAAAAACATAATTAAATGCCATACAAATGAAGAAAGTGCACTAAAAACCATTTTTTCACTTTTTAAGTTCCAATTTAAACAAAAATGGGAAGACGCTAGCCGTAAAAGAGAGCTTTTTTTAAAAAATAAGAAACAATGGCTCAATACCACCGTAGCTCTACCAACTTGGACGGTGGCAAAACCCAGCCAACCGTCAAAAGAATTTTGTGAATCGAGTTC
Source organism: Hydra viridissima (assembly GCF_058129835.1). Classification (NCBI taxonomy): domain Eukaryota; kingdom Metazoa; phylum Cnidaria; class Hydrozoa; order Anthoathecata; family Hydridae; genus Hydra; species Hydra viridissima. The sequence goes on from NW_028324315.1 coordinate 1,575,269, forward strand.
ACCAACGAGAAGGCGAAAAACAAGAGTTTTTAGGGAACATATACCTTGTGAGCAGTTGATGTATGCTGCTCAAATGAGTCAACGTGCTGCAGGGAACAGTGACGCGTCTAACGTTATAAAGGAAATTCTATTTACACCAACAAAAGCCAAACAATATAGAAAAAGTGACACATCTACTGAAGATATCATTAAAAAGCACACACCATCAGAAGCGTTGTCAATTTTTGTGGAAGCTGACTAAAAAACAATATGAAATTGTTCATGCAGCCAACAAGAATATCTGTGAAATAGAATGTTAAGTGGAATGCTATCCACCAGAAGAACCGATAACAGTTACAGAATCTTGTTCAGAAATTAAATTACAAGATCATTTGGATCACACGTCTAGGTGATTACGTTGTTATTTGAACGAAGTTATTGAAACTTTAAATGAAAAAGAAAGAAACAATTTAGAATTGATTTCGAAATGGGGTTGTGATGGCTCGCAACAACAAACGTTTAAACAGAAATTTCAAAACAGCGACGATAGCAAAGCTAACATATTTCAAAGTTCTTTTGTGCCCCTACGGCTCATATGCCATATTGGTAACCAAAAGAAGGTGCTTCGGCAAAACCCAGCACAATCATCTACAAGGTATTGCTAACCAATAAAAATACGTTTTATTCGGGAGAGCAAAGACGTAACGAATGACGAAATCGAATGCGTAGAGAACCAAATAAAAGGCTTGAGAAAAAGTGAAATAATGAACGCTTTCGGTGGTAATTTGCAAATAAAGCATGTGTTTCTTTTTACTATGATTGATGGAAAAGTTTACAATGCTGCTACAAATACGATATCAACAATAAGATGCTATATATGAGGCCGAACTTCAAAAGATTTTAATAACTTGAATAAAAAAACGACAGAAAGCCGTGAAACACTGAATTTTGGGCGATCAATAATGCATGCAAGAATCAAACCTTTTGAATCCTTGCTGCATATATCATATAAAATACCAATGAAAAAATGGCAAGTAAGAGCAGAAGAAAATAAAAAAATAGTAGCGGAAAAAAAACAAAAAATTCAAGATGCCTTTAAAGATGAATTAGGGCTGTTGGTTGATATTCCTAAGGCTGGATTTGGGAACAGTAATGATGGGAATACACAAGCAGATTTTTCGCCGTTCCCTTAACCGCTTCCCGCATCACAGGGGCTGATATAATTCATCAAGAAAATGTTATGTCATTTTGGAAGCAATTTCGAGTGGGCATCAAATTAATGTAAAAAAAATTAGAAAGTTTTGCAAATAAGACGGCTAAACTCTATGTTAGTTTATATGGATAGCGCCCAATGACGCCAACTATGCATAAGGTTTTAAGACATGGCACCACAATAATTGAACAGGCTATACTGCCTATTAGCCAGCCATCAGAAGAAGCAGCCGAAGCCAGAAAAAAACATTTCCGTCTTTATCGGCAGAATTATGCGAGGAAGTCTTCGCGAGAAAACTGCAATAGAGATATTTTAAACAGACTTCTGCTAACTTCGGATCCTTTGCTAAGAAGTATGAGAAAAAGACCCAAGAAAAAAAGAAAACCGTTCTCCAGTGAGACTATAGGACTCTTGATGCCGGAGACATTAGAAGACTCACAAGCAATATCAGATATTGATTCTGATTAAAAATGATTGCATTAACATGTACAAAAATATTTTATTTTATTTTGAATTAAATATAGGGCTGTAATAATAAATTTAAATTGTTAATTTCAAATTGTTTGGTTGTCAAATCATTAGCCCCTTGTAGCGGGTTAACCATAGAATAATTCAATAAAATAATTCATGGCAACAGGTATGCCTAAGGATTAAGTTCAGTGATTAAGAAACTCAGTATGGGTTTAAATGGATCTTTCAAGTGTGATTATCCTTTTTAGTAATATAAATTTAGTTATTTGTCATTATGTTAAATAGTTGTGAAGTTGTAGATATTTGTAAAGTATGTAAAATGTATAAAAATATGCATTTTTTGTTTAAATGCATAAATTTTTTACATTTCATGTGTGACCAATCGTTTTTAATACAATATAATCACCCTAAACTTCTTTTTACTACATATCACATCGATAATAAACATACAATAATTTTGTTCAACTTTTCAAGTGAAATACTTCACTGTGCGCTGCTCAGAAATATATTTATTGGATAGTCGAGAGCATCTTTTTCCGACGTCGAATGAAATAAAAATACTCCCCGGTTTCGCAGTTATCACCTATTGTTTCGCTTTTGTTATCTAAACGATACCGTAACACGCATATCTTTTTTATAAAACAATGCGTTGAACTTCCATCTATTAATACGTCCTTGCTTAACTTTGTTAATCTTTTTTGACGCACTTGCAACTAACCTGTTTTAATTGCGTCTTTGGATTTGTTCACAAAATCCGCAAAATTTTGAAAGTTGTTTTTTTAATTGCCACAACCGCAATTAAAGATTTAGCGATTGTGGTTGGTCAGACAACTTTAATTACGCATCCGGGCGCGCATTCAACGAAGTTGGAAACAAATGAAGTTTTAAAACATTTTTTTTTGATGATTAAATTCATATAATGAAAGAGTCAACGTGCTGCGATGATGTTTTGTTTACTGGTAGAGAGATATTTTTTGGTATCTCAGAAAGAACAAATTTGGAAGGGATGGATGCGATTAAAAATTTTTTTTTAAATTTTCCAGTTCAAGCTCTAAATATTGGATCAGAAAAGGTTCATTTGAAAAGTTTTTCAAGTATGGTGGACGAAAACGGAATTGGTTTTGGAAAAAGTGAAGTTTCTCAACGTGTTAAAAAAGAACTTATTAGCAAAGCTACCAAAAAATATAATATCTAAGATGTTCCTGCAAAAAATATAATATCTATCCTGTTCCTCAGATTTTTCAGCGATTGCAATGCAATGCAAGTTATGCTAATGAAGTATTAATGCACCGTTCAGCTGATGAGTTTCCGAAAAGTGTTAAAAAATAAGATATCACTAAACTGTTCTGTATTAATGAAAATTGATGGCGCTCTTACATATTTTTCAATTTTGTACTAAACAGTAAGGCCACGCGGTTAAGGTTTTTTTCGGTTCGGTTTTTTTCGATTCGATTTTAAACTTAAACCCATCGGTTCGGTTTTTTTCCGGTTCGGTTTAAAACAAAATTCGGTTCGGTTTGGTTCGGTTCGATTAAAAACAAAATATGGTTTTAAAGATAATTATTTATATATATATTTTACAACTTTAAAATATAATTTTTTTAAAAATACCCAACTATAAATTAATTTTTATTTTTTTAATGTTTTCTTTTATGTAAACAATTTTCTCGACATTTTCAATGGCCAATGTGGTTCTTCTAGCGGTTATGACATTACCGGCAGTTGAAAAAACTCTCTCTGATGTTGCAGAAGTTGCTGTTATACATAGGTATTTTCGTGCATAATCAGATAGAATTAGGTACTGTAACTTCATTATTTTCCACCATTCTAAAACATTTGTTTTTTCGTCTGCTGTTTCGGCTCCTAAATAATGCTCAATTTCTAAATTCAATTTAGTTGTCGTCAAAGCGCTGCGTGCTGAAGTATCTTGTTTTAGTCTTTTTTTAAGCAACTCGTGGTGATTAACTTTAGTATTTGGATTGCTTTCATTGTCTATTTTACTACTTGTGATTGGAAGTTTTTCTTTTTTTTTTGCTTTTTCCTGCGTCAATAATGCTTCTTTTATATCATCAATTTTTTTTTATTCAATTAAATGCAGGCCTTTGTAACGCGGATCTAAAAAATTAGCATAACAATTAATCAGCTGCTCAGCACCATTGAGAGGATATCTTTCCTGTAGTTCACTTATCAGCATTTTTATAAAAATTCTTGTTGGTTTGTCTTTGTGATTTTGCTGGGCAAGTAGTTCTTGGTGCAAGGAGTATAATTCAGGTATTACATCTTGGATTGTTGGTCTTTTATCAGCTGATAAACCTACTGAAATGTTGTAAATTTTTTCAAGAAACGGCATGCTGCATTCTAATGTCTTCCATTGATCATCTGAGGGGCATGACCTTTCAAATTCTTCATTTGATTTTGCAAGTGTTTTGATCGCTTCTTTGAGTTGAAGGACTGACTTTATGCACATGTACTCAGAATTCCATCGTGTTGTACACGGAACAATCAATTTCTTGGCCTTAATTCCAAGTTCTTCGCATGCACCTTGAAGCTTAGCAGTAGAGAGATAACTTTTATGTGCGTGTGATGCTAAATCTGTGCAGTTTTTAATTGCTTTTGAAAGTTCAATTGAATTTTTAATTGCTTTAAGAATAACTAGCTGGATTGTGTGATCGTTGCAGCGCAACTCTAAGTTAATTTCATCACTTTCTTTAGCAGCTAAAACAATGTTGCTGCCATTGTCATTAACGCAGGCTCTTCATTTAAGTTCAAATTAGCAATAAAAGTATCCAGGTTTACTGCGATTGCTACCCCAGTGTGTCTACCAGTAAATGGTGTGCAAGCAATGAGAAAACTCAATAAATTAAAATCTGAATTAATGTAGTGAATTGTAAGACTCATGAAGGAATCATTGTTTCGACTTGTCCAGAGATCTTTTGTAAAACTAACTCCAGTCACATTTGGAAAATTTTTGACAAATTCTAGTTGTAACCCTTCCTTAACTTTGTCATACAATATTGGAAGTTTATGACATCTAAATGTTGATGCAGATTTGACAGTAAATTTATTATTTACTTCATCGATAAATTCTTGAGCTCCTTTATTATCCAAAACTTCAAAAGGTAGACCTAGAGTGCAGACAAACTTTGTTAAATCTAAGTCAAACTTTAATTGCTTTGGATCATTTAACCCATATTTTTGATTTTTTAATAGACTACTTTCAGTTGTTGTTATTTTGTCGTCTTTTTTTATATCAAAGTTTCGTTTATTAGGTGCCTCTATGGTTTTTAAAAGATGTTCCTTCCAAGATGTTTCATGTTTGGTTTTAACATGGCTGGTTATTGTTGAAAAACTGCCACAGTTTATTTTGTAAGATTTAAATTAAATTTTACATTTAGCTTCAAATTTATTCAGCTTTTCAAAGAAATGCCAAATACCACTTTCTTTCGGCATCTTCAATGTCAATAAAGTGTAAATTGCTTGTATGACCGCACTAAAAAAAAATTAAATAAAATAAACATATATACATATTTGTTTTGGTCAAGTAATAGATAACTAAGTTGATAACAAGTAGTATAAGATTAGAAATTGTTAAAGTTAGATTAAAGACAAAGTAAATCACAAATTATATTTAAAGCATATTCACAAATAAACTTAATTGAAGGCTTATTCAAATTTAAAGTTTACAATTGTTTGTATGTTTGTCAAGCTATTATGAAAAATAAATATATGTTAAACAGTAAAACTTATTTGTTTTATTATTTATCTAAATTAAAAAGCAACGTTCTTATAATAAAAATATTATACAATATATTTTAATTTTTAAGTAAAATAAAAAATTACAACAGTTTAGAAAAAAAGTTCAATTTACTCACATGTTACAGTACAATGGTATCAAAAACTGTTAATAGCCAATATTCTTCTTGGTCCGCAGCATTTGATATAGTTTTGCGGCAACTGTTTACGACTATTTTGGAGTTAAGTTTACAATCTCATCTTTTTGACTTATTTTTTTCCTGTGGTTTAATAATACTAAACTTTCATAAATAAAGTTTATTAAAAAAATATAAAATTAAGTTTTATAATTTTTAAAATTTTTATATAGGTTTTCCAGCTTTTTTCGGTTTCGGTTCAGTTCGGTTGATTATTTAAAATATTTTTATCGGTTCGGTTCGATTCGGTTTTCTTAGTTCGGTTTTAACCGAAAGAACGGTTCGGTTAACCGCTTGGCCTTACTAAACAGAACAAAATTTTTGTTGCAGCTTGCTTGTTTTAAGTAGTTATCAGATTTTCAAAAGTCTTATTTCTTTATCTTATTTTTAAATCTTCTAAAAGTTCGTTTATGTTTAATATTTATATTAGGGGTGTCCACTATGCAAAAAATTTTCAAAACCACCCAAATGGAATTTTTTCCCATTCTAGTGTTTGTGTTTAATGTAAAAAACTTTTTTATCAAACTTTAATAACTATTTTAGAGCCCCCTCAGAGCCCCTAAAGACAAGCCCCAGTTTCCTGTTTAAAACTATCTTTTTTAGTTAAAACACAGAGATATAATTATTGTGAATCTCATTTTTCAAGTCTTTAGAAATTAAATCACAGAAATCAAGTCAAACAAAAGCAGCTAGCATAATATATGTTAAATTATCCAGTTTAACCAAGCTAGTTCTGCATTTTTGGTTTACAGTTATAGTCAAAGTATCCGACGGGAACCCCAAAACTAAAATTAAGACTGTCTTTCTGAATGTTATTAATGTTGTTTCATTGTCCAAGAGTTTTTTTGCCAAAATCAGGATATTGCTGCCTGTGATTTTCAACGCCCTGCAGCAACCATTCTCTTTGTTCTGGATAACTAGTTATGATGGTGGCAAATTCTGAAATCAGTTTAACTCCTCTTTCTGCGGTATCATTTACAACTTTTACCGTACGAACAAATTTTTCAGCTTCTTTGTATCCTGGTTGCTCTGTCAACTGTTCAATTGGTTTAGCAAGCCAATCTGTATTGTTGCCAAGAATGCTGAACAATTAGTGAGATTCAGTTCCCAGAAGATTTGACAAACCTGTTTGACGAGTGATTTGACGAAAAACTGGCTTAACAAGACGAAAATTTTCGGGTACTGGAATTTCCAAGAGTTGGGCTGCCATATCTTTTTTCACAGTGGAACCAGCTGGTTTGCTGAAGAAAGCAAATGGAACTACCTCTTCTGTCAAATACAATCGGTGATTGGTTATTTTAGAAAGAATGACATCAGCAACTTCCTTGTCTATTTCGTTGTAGCCCATCATTTGGTGGATGAATTGCAGGTCATTCATAGGTTCATCAGCACCAATGCTAGCTTTTGTCTAAGCTGGTGTGTGGAAAAGAGAAAGATATCTGTTCATTCTAAAAGGTTTGGTCGTCATCCTCTGGTCATAAGGCAATTGTTTAGAAAATATGAACATTTTGTTCGCATAAATGTTACATGCTATCCACCGAGCTTGGTGGATAGCTCCTGGTTTAAGAAAGTGTACACCCCGCGGTGGAGTTTGCCCAAAGATGATCAGTGTGTTCTCAGCACATTTACGATAGTCATCTCTTGGAAATGTTGTAGCATCTTCTTGCTTAGCAAGTAGATTTGTCAAATGCTGTATGGTCTGTTCTTTGAGGTTTTGCAACCAGGTGCCTTCAACAGCTAAAGTTTCGATTGGCAAATGTTTATCCAATGCTGGTCAAGCAGTTTTAAATTCAGCAAAGAATTTATTCTCTGGACCAAAAATGTTTCCAAATAATTTTTTCCAAACTGCTCCAACAAAGATTTCAAAAATGTGATGTCGACAGGCAAGATAGAGAAGTTTTTGACCTAAGTTTTCTTCAATCAATTTAGCAGCATCATTGTGGATGCCACTATTACTGGCAGTGGTACCAAATACCAATGCCACAACATTGTCGCTTAGATCCCAACCTTCTAGGAGATCCAATGTTGCATTTGCTTGAGTCTCTCCTTTCGAATCGACACACCAACAAGACACACAACAAGACACACCAACAAGACACACCAACAAGACACACCAACAAGACACACTAACAAGTCACACCAACAAGACACACCAACAAGACACACCAACAAGACACAACAACAAGACACACCAACAAGAGTTGCACTAGTGCAACTCTTGTTGGTGTGTCTGATAGCATTTTGCTACAGACAGCAAAGGCTAAGTTTTTTAATTCAGAGAGTGAGTGTGGAGTATTCAGTATATTATTTGATAGCGGTAGTCAGAGGTCTTATATTACCAAAGATGTATGTGAAAGATTGAAATTAAAAACTATAAGGAAAGAAGCTATAATAATAAAAACATTCGGTCAATTTAATAATTCCAGGCTTAAAAAGCTCGATGTTGTTCAACTTAAGATAAAACATAGAAATGCTAATTTGTATGTGTATGTCGAGGCTCTGTGTGTGCCAATTATTTGTAGCCCTTTGCAGAGGCAAAAGATATCTCGAGCGTGTTAAAATTACCCGCATATTTCAAAATAAATTCTAGCTGATTTTGATGATGGTTCCAAAGATTTTCCTATTGACTTATTGGTAAGGTGTGATTTGTACCATAAATTTATGACAGGTAAGGTTGTTAGAAGGGTTGAGGGCTGTCTTGTAGCTTCTTCCTCTGTTCTAGGATGGGTGTTAAGTGGCCCAATGCCCTCTGTAAATAATGTTAATAAGAAAGTAATCATGAATTTACGCGTTGATGCTAATTTAATAGGGAGTGTGGAAGATGTGCGCAGTAAGATTGATGAACTAAGAAGTGTTTTACAAAAATTTTGGAGTGTGGAGAAAATGGAATCAACTGATGAGTGTGTGATACATAAATTCGAAAATGATATTATGCATAACGGTGAGAGATACGTTAACTAAGCTTCCTTTTAAACCAGATCACGATTGTTTACCAGATAACTAAAATTTGTGAGATTAGACTAAATAGGTTAAGAAGGCAATTGAGCGATAAGAATTTGTTAAGTGATTATGACGCTATTTTTAAAGTATATGAAACGAATAAAATTATTGAAAGAGTACCTGACAATGAAATCGCTAAGTAATCAGGAAAAACACACTACCTAGCACACAGGCCAGTCGTAAGAAAAAATAAGGAAACTTCCAAGATAAGAGCAGTATTTGATGCTTCCTGTTCTAACAATAGATTGTCCTTGAATGATTGTCTTTATTCAGGGCCAAATCTGTTATCCAAAATATTTTTGTTGTACCACTGCGATTCCGTTTAAATTATATTGCCTTATTAGAAAACATTAAACAAGCTTTCTTAAATATAGAAACTTCTAGTGAGCATAAAGATTATTTAAGATTTCTCTGGTATAAAATTGTTGACGCAAAACAGGACTCAGAATTGATTGTTTATAGTTTTTTAGAGTAGTATTTGGACTGACTAGTAGCTCTTTTTTATTAAATGGAACAATAAGACATCACATTAAGAAACCTGAAAAATCTAATGGAAAGTTTGTAAAAAGATTCGTTGAAAATTTATACATTGATGATGTCACATTTGGAACGGAAAGTGTAACGAAGGGTTAAGAATTTTATAAAAAGTCTAAAATAATTATATCTGAAGGTGGTTTCAATTTAAGGAAATGGAAAACAAACAGCCAAGAACTACAAAACTATTTTGATTTTAATGAGAAAATGATAAGAAATTAGGAAATAAAAAATTCAATAAGCAATCTTGATGATACTACTTATTTAGAAACAGAATTAGGTAAAAGTGATCATGAGTATAAAAGAGTTTTTGAATGGGACTCGGAAAATGATGAGTTTATTTTCCAATTTAATGACTTTATAAAAATGTCACGGGAACTTAAAACAACAAAAAGGAATATCTTGAAAATTTTGGCATCAATTTACGATCCATTAAGCATTGTTTTGCTTATAACAACCAGACTAAAAATTATTTTTCAAGCTTTGTGTAGAGATAAAAAGGATTGGATGCGAGTGTGAGTGGAGGGATTGAGTTTAAGTGGAAAGAATTGTTGAGGAATGTTGAGGAGCTGCGATTAAAAGGACGATTAGGAAATTTGATACTAAGTTATAATGAAAAATATCCGATTATTTTACGTGATGGAATACATAGCTATTTTACGTTGTTATTATTCGTGACGCCCATGAACGATTTATGCATCATGGCATTGAAATGACATTAAGTCAAGTTAGAACAAGGTTTTGGATTATTAAAGGAAGAAAAACTGTCAAGAATGTTCTGCGTGAGTGTGTTATTTGCAAGAAGATTAATTGAAGAACAATGCTGCCTCCCCCAACTCCTAACTTACCCGATTATCGTGTATATGTTTCTATGTTTTCGTTTCAAGCTGTTGCTGTAGATTTTGCTGGACCCTTATATGTAAAAAGTTATTTAAAAACTGATGCTGTATCTAAGATTTACGTTTTGATTATGACCCGTGCGTCTAGTCGTGCTGCTCATGTGGAATTAACTCCTGACATGAAGATCCCTGCTCTCCTCCGAGCACTCAAACGCTTTATTGCACGCAGGGGTATACCTGATAGCATTACTTGAGACAATTTTAAAACATTTAAATCAATTGAAGTAAAGAAGTTTTGTTTAAATAATAAGATTATTCAAAAATTCATCCTACCTGTTTCCCCTTGGTGGGGAGGATTTTATGAAAGATTGGTACGATCAGTTAAGATACCACTGTTAAAGGTTACGGGAAAATCCCTCGTTACTTATGAAGAACTGCAAACAGTTTTATGCGATATTGAATCTGTAATTAATAGTAGACCACTTGTCTACATGAGTGAAGATGATAATGAAGAAGCGCTTACTCCCTTTCACTTGATGTATGGACGAAATATGTTAAGAAATAATGTGAAATCAAATTTATATTTTGATTTGGTTGATATCAAGAAACGTCCCATCTACTTAAGGAACTTAATTAATGATTATCGAAAGCGTCTCAGTAAGGTTTATCTAAATGAATTAAAACAACAACATTTATATAATAAGTTTAATGATAATAAGCAAGAAAAGGTACTAAAAGTAAATGATGTTATGTTAATTAATGACAAAGATATGACACCCAGAAGTCAGTGGAGAATGGCAAGAGTTGTGGAAGTTATTGAAGGAAAAGACAAAGCAATTCGTGGAGCAAAATTAAAGGTTATATCAAATAAAGCAACATCCAAGATGTGTTTCCGACTTGTCCAAAAATTAATTCCTCTGGAGATCGATATTGAAGAAGATAGCAAAGATAAAGATAAATCGAAAAAAAATGTCTGTGCAGTTGAAACCGAGATTGGGCAGAATGATGCGGCGCTCAGGTCAATTAATAAACGTCCAACCCGACAGGCAGCTATTGATGGATAATGTCTAAGACAATTAAAAGACAAATATTGTTGACAAGTCCACAGGGGGAGTGTGTTAAAAGTGACAGTAAAAAATTAATTATTAAGAAGCATGTTGAAAGTGATATTTTTTAATTAATTATTGTAAAATGGATGTTGTAAAATGTGGTATTCGTAACTTAATTGATGTTATTATTGGTAATGGTCAATTTATTGGTGCGTGCTCTCCACAGACCTCTTTTTTATTATATATTCTGTTGGTGGAGCAGCATAGACACTCTTGCATTTATACTAGTTCAAAAATATATTGTCTCTCCAAACGTTCAGCTTTTTAATCCTCGAGATTTTACAATAAGAATTTTTTTCTTTTTTATATAAGAATTTTTTCTTTCCTCAAAAAAAGTGTTGCAAATGCAAACTCAGATAATTAGCTTAACACCTTATAAAATTTAAGTAACTCGATATTTGACAAATGCGCAAAACTACAATTACAACCGTCCGTTTAAAAAGATCCCCTAAGTTACGTACAGCAAATTATTAGGAATAAAATAGAGAAAATTAAAAAAAATTGAACTAATTGCATATATTTATATTATTTTAACTGACAAAAATTTACAATAAAAGGTAATCAGGTTTTTTTTATAAATCGTATAAATGCGTCAATCGTAAATCTTAAAGAAAAAAACAAAATGGAATTATGATACCATAACAACAAAAAAAAAAAAAACACCACGTAAAAACTTAAAATCGATTTACCTATTTAAAGTAACCTATTTTGACATGGCAGCTAATATAAACATTTATCGAAAATGTAACTATAAAATCTGTTTCGAAGTACAAAAAAATCAACAATACTAATATATGTAAAAATAAAAAAAAAAATCAAATAAAAAAAAAAGATCAAATTAAGATATAAATTGCATTTTTAGCATGTTGTCTTGGCTTTTAGTAAATAAATAAAAGCAGTAAGTTTCAATAATGAAATTACCTGTTATTCATTTTTAACAATAGTCACCAACGTGAAGATGTCTATTGTTAAAAATGAATTTCAACACAAAACATCACAACAATAACACATAACAATAGAATATTTACACCCTTGATCCTAAAATCCAGCAAAGATAACAAACCAAATTAAAATATGAAAGATAAAATTAGAAAACCAGTTAAAAGTTAACTATATTAAGAACAGATATACTTTTATGTATTTATATCTATTTACTTAACATATAAATACATAAAAGTATATTTGTTTTTATATTCAATATTACTTATTCAATTACTTCAAACTTAGGACATTAAAACACCCTAGATTTAAAGATCAAGGTTGCATGCTCTCTCATACACATTACGCTAAACATTAACAGACATTATTATGTGTTTCCAGAATAACTAAAAAGGCTACACAACACAACCTAGCTCTGAAGCAGTAAGACCGCCTGGCACTAAATGCTGGCAAGTCACACCTCTGCTATAAATACATCGCTTGGCTGGCAAGGTTATCAATCTTGCTCGACATAATGCCAAGTCACACCACTTTGAAAACATGGAAACACCATAATTTAAACATATATACAACTATAAACAAATATGGTTTTATATAACACATATAAACACATTTTATAACAATATTTAATGACATATATTTATCAAAAACTATAAAGAAAAAAATTAAAATAATAAATAAAGTTATACATAGAAAATGTGCTTACAAACTACAAACAGTAAATTTTCAAAATGAAAATCTAAAGACTATAAATTAAGAACATTAGAAAATATAACATTATTTGTGTAACACTTTTCACCTACCACACCTTGAATGAGATGTTTATTAATTTTGAAAAAAAAACTATTAAATGCCCTAGTTCTTGAACATGCAACATATTGTTGATAATGAGCGAAACATGGTTTTTTGAGATATACCCCAACTCTATCAAATGTTTGACCTTGACTTTTATTGTAATTGAAAAAACCAGTCTGACAGGAAACTCACGACGTTTCAGAACAAAAGGTAAGTTAGAACCTGATGGAGCCAACTGATTTCGAGGAACAAAAACCCGTTTACCACCAGAAACACCTGTCAAAAACTCTGCATCAATATAATTATTTTGAAAAGCACAAGCTTTCATTCGAGTACCATTGCATAACCCAGTGTTTCACTACCTTTTACAATAAGCAGTTAAGTACGAGTAAAAATGACAGCTCTTGATCAAGAAATAAATATAATATATATAAAAAAATCAATTACAAAGATCGCATGCTTTCGCTTCCCTATAATACAAGAAGCTGTTGCGAGAAACGCCTTATTTAAAAACAAAAAGCCATCACAAATAGTTCGTTGCATTAATAAATAATGCAACACTGGCCCCCACTTAAGGGTCCTTATTCACTAAGGGTACATTCTTTTCATCGATAAAGGTTATATTTACATTGTTGTTAATATCTGGAGCTTGAATAGGCTTATGTTCTTCTAATAGATATAATTTATTAATTGGCCTTTTTATAACTTGAGGTTTATTAGTAGAAATACATCTAACTGATGCTGCACGAATCAGATTATCATTTGATGGTATTAATTCCTCTACGATACCTAACTTCCATTCGCAACGTGACGTTTTTGGATCATCTATCATAACGACGTTACCAATTTAAATGGTGTGACCAGAGCTTTGAGATTTGCGATATTTATGAAATTCTCTTAGTTCGATTAAATATTCATTTTTCCATCTCTGCCAAAAGTGCTACAGAATGGTTTTACTATGATAATACTGTATACTTAAATTATGTTCCTCATCAGAAAGGATATTTGAATGCGACGATTCTAAATTAAGCTTACCCCCAAACATAAGATGATTAGGTGTTAAAGATTCATTACCAGGTGTTTCATAAATAAAGGTAACAGGCCTGTTGTTTGTTATGATTACGATTTCAGAAAGAATTGTAAGCATTTCTTCATAGTTTAACCTTGATGTCGTTAATATCTTTTTAAGAGTTCTTTTTGTTGTCCTAACCATTCTCTCAAAGAACCCACCCCACCACGGCGCTGCAGCCACATTGAAATGCCAACGGATACGCTTAGAAGAAACAAAAGCTTGGGTTTCATCTGCTGAGAAATATGTGCCATTATCACTGACAATCTCATAGGGTAAACCATAATGCCCAATAAAACGACGTAGACAACGAACACATGGCTGTGCAGAACAATCAGGTACAAGATCTAAATGAAGAAAACGTGTACTAGAACAAGTTGCAATAAATATCCAAGCTTTAAACATTTCATCTCCAAAATAAATATTTTTAATAAATATTGGACCACAATAATCTACTCCGGCATATTTAAAGGCATATTCATCATTTAGTCTTGACAAAGGTAAGGGAGGTGAAATAGGATATTTGTAAGGTCTGCTATCATATCGTCTACACACATAGCATTTTTTGATAAGCTTCCTAATAGTATTTCTAGCTTTTGGAATCCAAAATTTGGAACGCAATTGAGTTAATATTTTCTTTACCCCATTATGTTTTACTATTGAGTGACAATGTAATATTAATAGTTCACTAAACAAACTTTTTTTAGGCAAAAATATTGGATGTTTTGAATTGTATGGAATTGGGACATTACCAAGACGACCTAAACAACGAACACCACTTTCAATGAAAAAACGTAAATCTTTCTTCAACTGACTATACGATTTTAATAAACTTATGTTTTTTTGAATATATTTAATCCAAAGAGTTTTTAGCTTGGTTTAACTCTATGACATTAGGAGTAGAAGAAAACCCTCCCATATATATTTCCTTTTTAACTATACGGACAAAACGCAAAACAAATGAAGTGACTCTCAGAAGATGGTCATAATTTTTAAATCTCTCAATATGCATAAACTCTAAATTTAAAGGAGAATCGACAGATGTCATCAATGTTGCAACATCAGAATGGAATGAAAATCCCTGCTTTTTGAAATCAAAGCATGGTCAGGAAACAGAATCATTATACAAAAATTTGGCACCTTTGAACCAAAGTTCGTTATTTTGAAAATCACTAAATTTACTTCCACGTGATATAATATCTGCTGGGTTTCTTTCACTCTCAATATAATCCCAAAATTTAACATCATATAGCAACCGAATTTTTTCTAAACGCTTTTGAATAAACAATTCATAGACTTAACTTTCATTATTAACCCAGTTTAGACAGATGATAGAATCAGAAAATAATTTTATTTGAGAAATATTGTAAACACTAGATAATTCTTTGGAAACAACTGACATTAAGTTAGCTAATAATAACATGGCTCTTAATTCCAGCCTTGGAATTGTACTTTTACTTAAAGGAGAAACTCTAGATTTAGAAGTGACCAAACAAGTATTGTAATTGTTGTTAGTACAACATCTCAAATAAACAAAACACTCATATGCTTTTAGACTTGTATATCTAAAACCATACAACTCATATTTAAAATTATCTGGTTTGTCAGCCAATTTTATATGCCACCTTGGCACACAAACGAATGGTACAGAAATTAAATCATGAACAATTTGATCCCATTCATTCAAAATATCACCATCTATTTCAACATTCCAACCGAGTTTCAGCCTACAAATAGACTGAAACAGTATTTTACATCTTACAATGACACAATTTAGAAGTCCCAAAGGGTCGTAGAAGTTAGCTGTAAATTTACGAATGTCTCTTTTTGTTGGGTTAGGATTAACAGTTGTAAGAAGTTCTTGAAACGAAAAAATAAAGCAATCTTCTGATTTATTCCATTTTAAGCCTAAAACTTTTGATTTATTTGCGCGAAATAAAGTCATCCTCTTGAATCAAATCGCATAACTCTTTTGAGTTTGACTCAAACTTTCTCAGATTAAATCTACCTTCTTTTAAACATGATTTGGATTTTTTATAAAATCTAAGTTCTTCAGCAACAGAATCAGTACTTGCATTTAAATCATCTACATGAAGTGATTGAATAAATCTTTTAACAAACTGAGGATCGCTATTTAGCTAACGTTCTGCATGAGTTAGAAGTGTTGCAGACAATAAAAAGGGAGAAGATGTGACACCGAACAAAACTCTGCATAAACGATATGTACTTAATGCAGCTGAATTCAATTTAGTGTTATTTAAATCAAACAAGTCATCATACCATATAAAACGTACAAAGTCACGGTGTTTTTTAGCCAATGATATGTTTAAAAATGCCTTTTCAATATCTGCAATGATAGCAATTCGCTTTGAACGAAAACGTAATAACACTCCAAATAAAGTAGTTGTAAGAGATTGTCCAGAAAACAAACACTCATTCAATGAGGGACCAGATATAGAAGAACTTGCATCAAAGACAATTCGACTTCTTGAAGTTTGTTTATCATTACGAATAACTGGACGATGGGGTAAATAGTGAACATCACCAATATTGCTTTCAAATTTGGACACTCATTCAATAATGCCCTTTGACAATTGATCTTTAATAATATCATTGTAAGATGTAAATAAATTTGAATCTTTCATAAACTTTTTTTCTAATGCCAAAAGCCTACTCTTGCTTAAATTGTAATTATCACCTAACACCGGATGATCTAATTTAAATGGTAACTCAACTTCGTACATTTGGCCATCAAACTTTATATTATTTTTAAACTGATCACATACGACCTCATCAATTACATTAAACTTTGTATCGTCCCATAATGAATTAAACTCCTTTTTAATTGCTAATTGGCTATTGACAAATTCAGAGTCTATTTTTAAAACATGTGTTGATAAAACAGTTGAATTATCTACCCTATCCCTTTCAACAGTCATAGGTCCACTAACAATGTATCCCACTTTTGATTTAATAGCTACTGGACCACTAATTCCTCTATTTACTTGATTTTCTACAAGTTTCCAATAAAAAATAGCTTTAACCAATATATCAACAGATAAAGTATCATTTAATTTATTATCATCAGCTAACCTTAGACCTCTCAAATGGCTATAGTTACTAGAAGCAATACCAATGTGCTGTCCATTTAAAGGAGAGCAAATGTCTTTAATAACGCATTCTATGACAATGTAATAACCATAAATACTTTTGACACACAACCCACTCTGTCTAAGACCTCTGAAATGCTACCATGTCCAAAAGTCTTATTATGGATTTCTTTTTTGCACAATGGTTTTAATTTAAGTTTGGCACATGCTGATGTAGAAATATAGATGAGCTGCGAACAATTATCAAACAGGAGTCGACAGGTTGCAGATTGGAAGTGGTCTTCATTTTCAACCAATACTAATGCAGTTTGCAGCAAAACAGCTTCAGTCTGAAGTAAAAAAGCACTGGCAACCGAGGTTAAATTTGCATTTTGTTTTTCATTGTTAGATTTTGCATGATCCTTTCGATTGTCATGATCACAAATTGAAATATGATGTAAACCATCACATTTAAAACATTTAAAGGAAGAAGGGCATTGATGACTAAAATGTCCATCAAAAAGGCAACAAAAGCATCGCCTTTTCTTGCTCAAAATCTTCTTTCGAGCTGTAACATTTGTATTAACTTGACATTGATGAGGCTTGTGGTTATTATTGCAGAAAATACATGAAAGTTGAGTAGCAGTAGAATTATTTTTAATAAAGGGTATATTATTAACATGATAATTATTTCTTTCAAAATAGGTTGATCGCCTTTTATTTGATGCTCCAGTAGAGTGAAAAGTACTGGCTGTGAATGGTAAACTAGAAGGTTCTGAAGAATTGCTACTCTGTTCACGTGCTCTTAACTCAGATTTTAGTACATCAAGCACATTTCTTATTTCCCAAGTTTCATTATCATTTAATTTACGACTGATAATTAGGTTAAGTTCATCAGGTAATTTCTCGAGTAATACTGGGATCAAAAAAGGGCCATACATTGAGCAATTAATTCCAAGGTTTTCTAAACTACGAACCTGGATTTCAATCATATCTAAAATTCTTCTTAAAGAATTGACATATTTTATGTTGATTACACGCTTTAGAGATAAAAGCTTTTTCATATGAGAAGATATCAATGTTTATTTGAAAAACGATCTTTCAAAATATCTTATGGAATTACATAATTATCATTGGAAAGTGATAATCCTTTAATTGCAGATAATGCTTGGCCTTGGACTAAGTTTCGTAAATATGTCATTTTTTGAATATTAGACAGTTCTTCATTGTGGTTAATAGCACAGTTAAAGTTTTCAAAAAATGAATGCCAATTTTCTGCTTTGCCATCAAATGGTTCAAGGTTTAATGCAGGACGTTTAACCACCTTGTTAGTTAGAAATGTAGCAACGGAACTGGATTCATTACTTTTTGAATCAAACTGTTTTAAGGAAGTATTGATTTTCAAAATCTCACGTTTATAGTTAAGTGTAAATTGAGTAGCATTGTCATCGTCAAGTTGTAACTCATCAACATCTTCAATTAAAACAGAAATCTCTTCATCTAACATTTTGATTTTTTCAAACTTATCTGCAGCAGTGTCTCGTAAGGTTATAAATTCATTTGAAACTTCTATGTGATTATCAGCTCTTATAAGTTCATTAGTTTGATTAAATATTCTCATAACTGAATTTATGTTGATTGTACGAATTCTTCGTTTATTAGAAAGATTGGACATGGTGCAAATCTAGAATCTCACGGAGTAATATTTTTTTAAAAAAATAAGGGAATAATGATATTAATGAGTTTATACACAACTCTTTAAGATGAATGCAAGTGTTGATAGTAGTTAAGATGAAATATGTTAGATAAATAATTAAGATAAAAATGAATCTCAATTGTATGTACTAAAGAACAATTATAACAATTAAAATCTGCACATATAATGAAATTTCCTTTTAGTCAACGTAAAGCACATTAGGACTGCCTACCAGCAACCACATTAACTTAAATGTTTTTAATGAAAGCAAGTCCAAAATAGCAGAAAATTTTAAATTATTTTTAAATTCCGACCAATATAAAATGCACTTCGAATAATAACAATACTTGTCTTTCGAAATATAATTACTCCAAATAGAGACAACGTATATAACATTAAAATATTACAGATGAAAAATAATAACAACTTAGCTGCAAGTATCTGGAAACATCTTTAGCATCCAGCCGAATAAAATTTCAGGATAAACACTACTGTAACAAGCTTAAATCACAAACAAAACTCCGTGGGCTCCATGTTTAACTACCTTTTACAATAAGCAGTTAAGTACGATTAAAAATGACAGCTCTTGATCAAGAAGTAAATGTAATATATTTAAAAAAATCAATTACAAAGATCGCATGCTTTCGCTTCCCTATAATACAAGAAGCTGTTGCAAGAATAGCATTCTTCAAAAACAAAAAGCCATCACAAAGTAATGCAATAATGTCTATCCCCGTGAAATGTCATCATAAAATAATAGGCTTACTAAATGTGCAATTAGAAATCGTTAGACTCATCTTTTAATGAACTTTTATCTATCCTTCATGAAAATGGTTCATCTCTTCCTAAAAATGCAAGGACTTTTTTAAAAATACCAAGAAAAATACCAATGGAAAGAAAATGTGGTGTGGATTATGCATATTATGGAATATGTAAAGGAATTAAAAGTGTTCTAAGTGATAAAAATGTTATTGGTAATATTATCAAGTTGTCAATAAATATTGATGGGATTCCTCTTTTTAAATCATCAAGTATGCAGATTTGGCCATTTCTTGCATGCTTTGATAATTCTGATATATTGTTATTGCAATCTTTTATGGTGATCATAAACCAGATAATATTAATGAATATTTGTTAGATTTTGTTAACGAATGGAATGAGTTAAGATACGCTGGCATTATGTTCAATGGAGAACAGCTAAGCATAGAGATTAAATCTTTTGTTTGTGATGCACCTTCCAGAGCCTTTTAAAAGTTTGTAGTCCCTCATTCCAGTTATTATTCCTCTGAAAGGTGCATTATTCTTGGAACACATGAAGGAAGAGTGGTATTTAATGAAGATGAACACTTTCAATTGAGAGATAAAATCACTTTTGAACAGTTTGGATATCGCAATAGTCATCAACGATCAATGTCACCTTTAATTGAAATTGCATTTACTCTTTCACACTAGATTACATGCATCTTGTATGTTTAGGTGTAATGCGTCTTAAGTTATCTAAAAAAGGACTAGGTGGGAAAATATCTGATGCTCAAATTTCAGAAGTATTGGTTGGTAATGATGGATGTATACCGAGTGAGTTTGCTCGGCAACCGAGAAGTTTAAATGCCTTGGATAGATGGAAAGCGACAGAATTTAGACAATTTTTGTTATATACTGGTCCAGTTGCATTAAGAGGTATAGTATCAAATAAGTTGTATGAACATTATTTGGTCCTAAGTATTGCAATGACCATAATATTAGAAGATGATGACCATCTACGTGTTCCATATTTAGATTATGCGAGTGATTTGCTAAAGTATTTTGTGAATGAAGCTAAACATATATATGGCAACACATTTACAGTCTATAATGTGCATAATCTTTCGCACTTAGTTGATGATTGTCGTAATCATTCATGTTCTCTCAACAGATTATCATGTTTTCCTTTTGAAAACTTTCTTCAAAGAATGAAAAGGAACATACGGAATTCTTCCAACCCAGTGTCTCAAGTTTCAAAACGACAATCTGAGTTTCAACATTTTTTTGGAAAATTACCTAAAACTTTAGAAACTAAAGTTTCAGCTAATAGAAAAGATAGTTGGTTTTTGCTCCATAACTCTTCTATTACTTTTGTAAAGGCTAAAAACAATAATGGTACCTTTCAATTTAATGTTATTGCTGCTAAATATTTAGCAAATGTCTTTGATACTCCAGCTCCATCAATGCAGTATAACATATAATTGTTTTGCACCAAATATTTTAATAAAGTTGTTCAAAAAACATTAAGTTACGCAGATTTTCAAAGGAAATGTGTTTGTTTGAATGAAAAAAAAAGTTTATCAGTATTTTCATTACTGCACAATAAAAAAAGAATTTAACTTAATTTTTTTTCTGAAGTTGATATGTAGATCTATAAATTAGTTTACTTATATAAACAGTTGGGAGAAAAACTATTTTTTATGTCTAGAACTCTTTTGTATTTGTTTTTATTATTATATAAAACCTCTTTAGCTTCTATTATAGTAAAATAAGTATGTCTTGGTGCAGAGCAGTATGGTTGGAAGGGTCAGTTGAAGAAGAGCTACAATCCCTTCAGTGTGGATTGAAGGAACTCCAAATGAAAAGCGTTTTATAAAATGGCCTAAAGGTATCAATGTTTTAAAAGCATGTAAACAGCAGCTAATACCTCAGAGTGATTGGTTTTGCTTTCCGCTCCTTAAGGAAAAGTGTCGTCATAATAAGTATAGTGATATTGATATTTTCTCGATCCCATTTATATGTAAATGATCTATAATATTTATATATATATATATATATATATATATATATATAAATACATACATACATACATACATACATACATGCATACATACATACATACATACATACATACATACATACATACATACATACATACATACATACATGCATACATACATACATACATACATACATACATACATACATACATACATACATACATACATACATACATACATACATGCATACATACATACATACATACATACATACATACATACATACATACATACATACATACATACATACATACATACATACATACATACATACATACATACATACATGCATACATGCATACATACATACATACATACATACATACATACATACATACATACATACATACATACATACATACATACATACATACATACATACATACATACATACATACATACATACATACATACATACATACATACATACATACATACATACATACATACATACATACACACATACATACATACATACACACATAAATACATTCAATTACATGTATCAATAAAAAATTTAAATGACAGAGCAGTATGTGAAGCTTTTGATTTCACAAGTGATGAATATGAAGCACCTTCAAATAAGAAGGAAGTTCAAAATCAGAACATGGCTAAAACCCGAAAGATATATATAATACGTATGCTCTATTGTTTAACTGATTTATGTTGTTTATACTTCTTTCGTTTTCAAATTTGTAGTATATACATATATATTAAAGATTTTATATATATATATATATATATATATATATATATATATATATATATATATATATATATATATATATATATATATATATATATATATATACTTTTATTTATTTAGCTAAATGTCTTAAAAAGCCCACTTTTAACAGAGTTAGGTGTCGATCTCTTTTTAATGTATACTCCAATATATTAAAAGGTGCAAGTTCTAGAACTGAATGAGTTCATGAAGCGTTTAGTAAAAAAGCGTTTAATTCAAGCTACATTTAGTGAAAAAAAAAAAAAAACTGAAGCTCTTTCTATTTCAAAACTTGCTTCTGGTTCCACTCAACCACATATAAAATCTTTTGCTTCATAAACTTCCCCCGAAGCAGTTTTGATACCTTTAGCTTAAAAATCTTGTTCTATCTTAACATCACCTACTGTATCTAAAAATCCAATCCGAAAGAAAGCGTCCCCACCAAAGTGTACAGTTTTTCCAGAAATTTCCATGTCTAGATTTCCTTTTCCTGAAGCTAGTAAGTTTTCATTTTTATTCTTTTTTAATTTTGTTTTTAAAAAAAAGCCAATAAACAAAAGACATCCCAGCCGGATCTCGACGCTTTATCGACTTTGATTTTAAGTCGATATAAAGTCGCGACGTCGTGCGACTTGATTTTGACTCGGTTTTGACCAAGTTTTTTAAAGTCCAGAAATTGTTGCGGCAAAAAAATATTTTTACCACGAGATAAAAACATGAATTCCAACGAAAGGGTTAGAAAGCATAGACTAGAAAAGCATTTTTACAATCAGCTGTGGGAAGTATTATAACATCCTCTTCTTCTGAAAATGAATCTGTTTCATTTCAGTTCAATAATTCGCATGAAGTTTTTACTGATGACGGGAGTGAATTAAATGAATCACTGAATGATGATCATTATGATAAACTTTTTGGAAAATTCGGAGTCTGATTCTGTTATCAGTGTTGAGCTACAAGAAGATCATAACAATGAAGATGTTGTAGACCTACAGAATGAACTTGCAGTTTGGAGTACTTCAAGTATGTGTACACGAGATTCTTTTAACCAACTTCTTGTAATTCTTCGCAGAAACGGGCATCCAGAACTTCCAAAAGATTCGCGAACATTGTTAAAAATACCAAGGTGTACAGCTTCATATTCTATGTGTGGTGAAAATTTTTTTTTATTTGGACGAGTTATCTTTCACAAAAATAATTGTGTTACAAGAAATGACCTAGATTTTAGTCTATTAAAATATGAAAGTGAGCACGAAAAAGATAAATCTCCTCTCGTTGATTATAATTCCCCTTGTGTTACTGGATTTGCCTTAGACTATATGCATTTGGTTTGTTTGGGTGTTATGAGACGAATTTTGAACTTTCTGACTGATGGTCCAAGATTGTGTAAAATATCAATTCAGCAAATTAATTATTTATCAGAGAGTATGAAATCATTAAATAATCACATGCCTAGTGAATTTGCTCTTCAACCTCAATCTTTAGAGTAATTTAAAACGATGGAAAGCAACAAAATTCAGGGAATTTCTTTTATATAAAGGTCTTATTATACTTTGAAGAGTTGTGAAAAAAAAAGAAGTCTACACCTATTTCATTTGTCTTTCAATAGCAATTAGAATTATGCTGAGTTCAAATAACGAGCATTGAAATTCTCGGTTGGAATATGCTCATCATTTGCTTGTATACTTTGTTTCTACAGCAAAAAATATTTATGGTAATAAATTTAATACATATAATATTCATAATCTAATTTATCTCCAAGATGATGTAGCTAGTTATCAATTACCACTTGATTCAATTTCTAGATTTGCTTTTGAAAATCACCTCCAAATCCTAAAGAAACTTGTTCGTAATGCCACAAATCCTGTAAATCAAATAATCAAGCGAACACATGAGTTGGAAAGTTACGGAGCTAGATATTCTGAAAAAACTATAAAGATAGTTAGTTTTTAATGAAGTGTGGTAATTATGCTAATATAAAAGAAATAAAAGACAACAATATTTCTATATGTTAGTCTTACAGAAAAGATAGCATAGAAAGTTTCCTTCTTGAACCTTGTGATTCCAAGAATTTCAATATTCCACTTCTAAAGGAAAGATCACTTAATCTTACATGTAAACCGATTGAAAGAAATGACATTTTGTGTAAAGTTGTTATTATGCCATATGGTGATCTTGGTCTAGGGTTTATACATCTTGTTCATGATGTCAACTGGAAATAATATAGATATATTTGTTTTCCTTTTCTTTTTTAGGAACTGCATTACGTAACTATTTTTAGTTTTAGTAAAACCTTTTTTTTTTCTCCTAATTTTTCACTACAAAAATTAATTGATAAACCTTTTTTGAAATTATTAAAGAGTAAGACCAGAAAAAAAAAATTTATTTATTTATCTTTAAATCTAAATAAAATTGACTTTTGCAAAAATTGTATTTTTATGTCTTTTTTTTAATGGAAAAATAACTTTGTATAATTAAGATTTTATTAACCAATTTCATTTTTGCAATAGCAGTTAAAATTTATTACCTAATAATGTCTTATGCTCAAGGTGTTTGGATGGAAGATGGTATTGAAACAGTTGGTGTTGCTCCATGTAACTGGATAATTAATAATAAATTGTATTGGTCCAATGGTGAATCTGTAATAAGACATTTCCAACTTTTAAGTGAGCCGGATATCACAAAATGGAAACAGTACAAATATTTGTCAACAAAGTGTGTAGGAGGTTGGTAGTTTATTACTTTCATGAAAACTATTTTTAACATAATCTCTGTATAAACAAAAAACCACAAAGAAATTTGTAAGTTAACTAAGAAGAATTCAAATAATTAACCTTCAACTTTTTTATTTGTAAATTCTGAATTAAAAGTTGCAGAGTTTTTACAATTATTATTTTTGATTAAATTCTAGATGAACAAGCATGTCATGATTATGAGTTCATAACAACACAGGAGGAAAAAAATGCTTTCAAAGAATCGTTGCAAGACAGTTCTAATGAAGAAGACAATAGTATGTTATAAATAATATGTGAAAGCTTCACTTTTTAATGTTTTATTGTTATTAAAATTATTATTTATATTATAAATTATTTATATTATATATTATTTATATTATATATTATTTATATTATATGTTATTTATATCATATGCTATTTATATTATATGTTATTTATATTATATGTTATTTATATTATATGCTATTTATATTTTATATTATTTACATTATGTATTATTTATATTATATATTAAATGTTAAATTGTTAAAAAGCTATATTTACAATAATAAAGGGTAGCTTTAAAATATTTAAAATAGTTGTCACAAACAATTTTGCAACTGGTTTTGGTACATTTTTTTAGTTGTTATACCCAAATTTCCAAGAGTTGTGCCTCCACAATTAACTCTAAAATCTAAACCCCAACCATCAACATTAAAAAGATCCTGCAGCATTAAAAAATTAGGAATGAAAAAATCAATTCAAAGTGATAGAAGTGTATCTCCAAGTTTAAAAAGCATGAGGAAGATTGCAATACCATGTAAGTAATCAAACAGTTTTTTTTTTCACAGATTTTTCAATTTTTAAAAACTCCTGATTGTTCTTTTATGACATTTAATTTTAACTACCTCTATTATAATTATCCTTAGCATACAATTGTATAAATTATTTCTTTGAGTTTAGTTGTTGGTGTTGTTGTTCTTTATTATTTTCTTTGTTATAAATATCATCTTTTATACTTCTTAAATTGTTTGTTTTTATAAATAAATAATAAAACTCTCTGCATCAAACGATAAGTTTTTTTGTATACTTTATTAGATTCTTTTTATCTAATATCCTTAGCACGGAAACTAAATCAAATCACACACCCAGAGGTGAAACGTAGAAATAGCTATAACTATCCCTTAACAAATGAGAGTAAGTTTTATATTGTTTTAATTATTTAGGAATATAACATTAGTGGCAGTGTTAAACAAAGTATATGTAGCAGCATTTTTTTATTTAAGGAAGTAATATGAATTCATTAATGATTTAGTTGAACTTGAACTCGAGTTTATGCTTTCGTTGGTTTCATCTTTATCTTATATACCGTAGATTTCCCTAATTCCGAACAAAATCGTACTTAAAGTTGAATAACTTCGCTTTATTTTTGAATTTCATTAATTTTTTTAAATAAATAAACTGGAACCTAAACTGAATCGAACCATATTAAGCAACAAGTATATTAAGCAACAAGTATATTTGTTATAAAAATATTGTTAATTTTTAAATTTTAAAAGTAAAGTTTACGTTCGGAATTAGGAACACGTGTTCCTAATTCCGAACGTACATATCAAATCACAAAAAATGGCATTCAATTTAAAAAAGTAAATAATTTATACTAGCGTAGACCTCAAGCTTAGAGTTAGGTAAAAAGAACTTTAAAGCTTAAAATTACTTTTATTTTAATGTAAGGGTATAACATTGTGTTGGTACAGAGTGTGTATTATCTATTTATTAGATTCTGTCTTCCATTGTTTTTTTGTAATAAATTAAAAAAAAAATCTTCACAGTCACTGCCTGTTTCTGTCAGTTAACCGGAAGAAATCTCAGTTATTAGTATCAGGTCGGTTGCAGCCTTAGCGAATGCTTCCCCATTAATCAAATAGGAAGCTTGTAGTGCTTTTTTTATCATATAGCAATGCAGTTTTATCCTTTACGCAGTTGTATTTTGAAATGGCAGTAATTCAAAGACTGAATCATTGTTCATTGTAATTTTTTATTGTAATAATTGTAATAAATTTTCTTTCGCGATCTTCATTTTTTTAAACTTTGACATTTCTTTTTTATTAACAAACGTTAAGATAAACAAGACGTTAAGAAATTCAATAAAAAGGTTAAAAGCGTTTATTAGTTTCTAAGTTAATGCCGTTAAAATACTATTGTTAAATATTGTTAATTACTTGCACGCAAAAACTATAGGTTTTTCCGACCAGATTTTGAAATACACTTTTTTTTGCAAAAAAAAGTGTATTTCAAAATCTGGTCGGAATTTGGGAAACATTTTAATTATGCAGAAAAGTACTGTTTTTGAGATATTTTACGAAGTATTTTTCATTTTTGACTATTTTTTTTTTCAGATAAATAATCACCATCAAATTCTACATCGAACAGTACGCAATATAAATTGTCTATTTTTTTTAAAGTCGGTTGTACTTTTGTTGCTTTTCAGGGTTTTAAAAAGTGTTTTTCTTGCAATTAAAAAATTTAATGGTATCAATATATATTTTGAAAATATTTTTTCATATTCTCATTACCCTAGTCTTCCAATTTATTAATCAGTTTTCCTTTTAAAAATCCCACAAAAATAAAAGATGTAACAATAAGTGAACTAAAGTTGTTCGGAATTAGGGACTGTTCGGAATTAGGGAAATTTACGGTATAATACAAATTTAATAATTAAATATAACTAATATTTGTTGTTTGTAATCATAACATTTTACTTCTTTTTTTTTTTTTCTTTCTTTGCTTTTTTCATCTTCACACTAGTCAGCTAATCTTTTGAGTTCTTTTTATTATTTCAAAAAACCGTGATTAATCTTTTAACACAAATTTCAAACAAACTTGAAGATGTCACAACTTGTAGCTGTAGAAGCTTAACTCAAACACAGATACCATTAAATGATGAAGTCTTCAAATTTTGCCATATTAATTCTATGGAAGATTTTCATAAGTTAAATAGCGATTTAAATGATGATGCAAGTTTTACTTCTTTTGTAAGTAATATTGATTTTTAAGTTTACAAATGTAATATTATATTATAATGAGAATTGATGTATAAGAATTGAGCTGTTTATTTTGAAAGTTATTGATAACAACGATTACAATGTAATGGTATCTCCTCATTTGTGAAATTTTCACAAATGAGGAGATACTGTTTATTGTATAAATGCTATAAACAAAATGGTAGAAACAACAATTCAACTTAACGCAACAAATCCAAAAAGATTTTAGTAGAATTAATCATAGATTAGTCATCATAGACTAGTCATCATAGACTAATCATCATTAACTTATGTTTTATTTTTTTAGAAAACACAACTATCACGAATTGGTGGAAAGTTCATCAAAATAGACATTAAAAATATTTTGCAAAGGTATGCTGCTAGGGTTGAATAAAGCGATCACAATTTGCAAAATCTGCTGTGTACTTTGCAAAGCTGTGTACTTTGATTTCAAGAAGCAAATTATTATAAATTTGTTAGCGAATAGACAAAATAATTGTTATAAAAAACAAAATGACTACAAAATCAATAATACATTATAAAATTAATAAAACTGTAATAGCGTTATTACTGGCATTACTAATGTTATTTGAACAAATAATGAATTATAAAAGTTATTAGTGCGTTATAAAAGTAGTAACACTATCATAGTGCTATTACTTTTATAATATTGTTAGCTACTAGAGTGTTATTACTTTTGTAGTCGTAAGCTTTATTGTTTTATCTTTTATAACTTTTTCGCTAACAAGTTTAAGTTGATTCGCCCCTTGAAAACAAAGAACACGGTTTTGCATAAACTAAAATTTTGAAGACCAGATATTTTTCCAGATTTTTCATTTCACAATCGCTTAATTCAACCCTTGTGCTAAGATTTTTCTAAAATATTTTAATATATGTTAAAATATTTTAGAAAAACCTTAGCACAAGGGTTGTCATTTTTTTTCCAGCTTGAGGAAAAATTTATACATATAAAAAACTGTTTCTTAAGGTGGTAGTATACCATTAAAAAAAAATCTTGTATTTCAACTTTTTTTTCAATCTATAATAGTGCATAACATATATAATATGATTAAAATAAAAGTAAAAACTTTAAAATTTAAAAAAATTAATTATGCGCATAATTATTGATAGACAAAAGCCTAAAAATGAATAACTGGCGACAGGGTTTTTTCAGCAACCGTAAATAAATTTGAACTGAAACTTTGGCTTGTGATCCTTTACTTATGCAATTACAACATACACTAAAAGATTTGGATTTTGAGCAAAAAAAGTCAAAATATATTCATTTTAGTCATATTTGGAAGTTTTGGTGATATTTGAGAACACAAAATCACTCACAAAAGCAGAACACAATTAGCTGTAAACATAATTCTAGTAGAGGTTGCAAATACATGTGTTACAAACAAGTATGCCAAATTTCAGATCAAATCGGTTATCGGTTTGAAAAATATCTCCGTCGCCAGGCTATAAAAGATGATTTTGAGAAAAACTCAATTTAAAAATAAAAACAAAAAAAAATTGTTCAAAACTCCCCACTTCCATAAACTGCACCTTCTAATGTTTCGCTTTGATCACAAAAACCTTTTTGTATAGCTCTTAGTTTCTTGCATCCTTATTTCACTATACTTGTACATTGTTTTTCTGCTTTAGAAATGCGCTTTGAGTCATTTATAAGACAAAAGTTATGTAGATTGCAACCTACTGTTATTTTAAGCTTATGAATTAACATAATTTACATGTTTTTGTTTCTATTTGAAAGTCAATACATTTACCACTTTAAACTGAAATTGCAGAAACAACTCGATTATTTGAAGTAAAATCACGCTTTTGCCATGAACCATCAAAGCTACACATAATGTCTCTTGATGTTTCACCTGCAGGGATTAATTCATTAGCAGCATTTTTCATGTACTGGTCAACTAAACTCTGATAAACATCTAACAGTTTATATAAAGTTTTATTGTAGCTTTTTTTGTTCATAGGTGGCTTCATATTCATTATTCAACAAAATTTTTCTGATGATGATAACCCTTTACCCATTTCACGAAAAGCCACAATGACACGTGTGTTAATATCAAATGGTTTTTGTCCACTACATATGCTTTTACTAGGCTCTTATTGTTCAATTAAATTTATTTTACAAAATGTAGCAGATGAAAAAAACTCAGTTTTCCAATTGCAACTGTTACAACATATTTTTAAACCAATACTTAACCCATACTTTTTGGAGGAATCAAACATTAAATAAACATTATCTTCACGTAAATTCGGGCATTTCAGTAGCGATATAACGTTTTCCAACAGACTAAAGTTCATAACAAAGTTAAAATCTGTACTTTGAAAATCTTGAAAATCTTTATCAGCAATATTTAACTTTTTTGAAGAAGCAGAATGTGTAGCAGATTTAACAAAAGATAAAGTTTTTGTTTCTGAAGAAGAAATCTTTGTATAAATGTTTCCACGAAATTTTGCTTTTTTATTATTGTATATTCTGTTTCATAATTGTTTTTTCTTTGATTCACCCATATTATTTTTACTTTAAAAAGATAAAAGATATACCATAGCATAAATAATAAAGTTTGAATGTAGCTTGAAACAACAAGCGAATTACGTCAATAAAGCCATCATACTAAACTAATTAGCAAGAAGTCGTTGCAGTCTACAACTTTGCACTTAAAAGAGTTGACAAGGTAAGTATTTCATGGCTTTTTTTATGGTTTAACTTGTTTCTGAAGCGCATAACAACGGAATAAACAAAGCGTTGCTAGGTGGAAAATAAAAAATATTTTATACCGATATATTATAAACAAGTTTTAACATGTGAAGCTTTTTTTATTTAACTAAATCAAATAAAAATTCGAAATCTGCGATGATTATATTGGTTAAATTATAAAAGTAAAAAAAAAATTTTTTTTTCACTTTTATTGGTGTACTACCACCTTAACAATATCCCAGCTAACACAAAACGTTCAAGAAACGTACGTAGAACGTTAGAAACGGTCGGATACTTTCTAAAAATGTTCTAAGAACGTTTCTAACGTTCTTCGAACGTACTTGAACGTTTTTTGTTAGCTGGGATTGTTTAGAAACAATATTTTTTTTCATTTATACATTTTCCCCCAAGCTGGAAAAAAAGTGACGTCACTTGTGACGTTATTGAGAATAAGTTTCACAAGAAAATTGAATAATGTACATTATTGATAATGTTACTTGTGAGCATTACTACCAAACTATGTTTTAATGAAGCACATAACTTTTTATGTAATCAAATATTTGCCAAAATGTTTTAAGTTTTAAATTTAATACTATTTAATTAATAAATAGTAATAAATTTAAAATATAAAAGTAATACTTATAGTTTTCGGTCTTTTTCTTCTGTCTGTCTTGGTAAATAAACCTATATTTATATTTCAGTTTTTTACCAAATGCTACACAACCATTATGTAATATGCATGGATCAGGGGCGAAGTTTGGGTTAATAAAATCTAATATCTACAGAGCAATAGTTGGTGAGCTATAATCTTTTTATTAATATCAAATTTATTGTTGATATTATTATATACACTATTTTTAGTTTTATTATTATTTGGACTCCTGTATTCCCAAGGCCTAGTTAAATACCTAATTAGGTATTTTGTAGGCAAATCAGATTATGAGATTTTTTTAAAAGTAATTATGTTGTATGTGTTACTCAACATCGCTCGATAATTCAATTATTTTTTGTGCTTTAAAATATATGAAAAAATATTTATTTCTTAGATGCTGGTCTTTTAAATAAAAGGGGCGACTAAGTAAGAAATATCCAAAGCAGTTTTGCTTCAACTTAAACATGCACCTCGAAGATCCCATGGTGGAGGATCGATTGCTCGCAAAGTTCCATCTAAAGAGAAAGCGTTGCGGGGATACTTTTTTTATAGTTATTGTACAACTTTGCTTATTTAAGCAGCTATATTAATATATGAATGTTTTTGAAAAAAAAAATCTTAAATATATTTTGTTATTTTTGCTTTTTCCAAATAGCTTTTTTATTACTAATTAAAACAACCTTGGTTGGTTTTTTCGTACGATGTGCAATAAAATAATAAAACAGCAAAATGTATAAGTTAAAAAACAACAAAATTGTGTTGGTTTTTATCTTGGACATTTTTACGTGAATATTGTATAGAATCATGGTTTTTTTTTTACGTCAAATCAACGTTGTTTTATTACGTCAAAACGACGTCGTTTGTATAAATGTTGGCATTTGTTACATTTATGACATGATTTCGGCGTCGTTTCGACGTCACCGTTTGACGTTGTATCGACGTCGTTTAGATGTCGATGTGCCGGCTGGGTATGTTGCAAATATTTATATAAAAATAAGCCATTAACTTGTTAATATTATTATTTTATTGTTAAATTTTTTGTATTCAAACTTATTTAATTTCTATTAAAACTTAGCCACAACAGCCCAACAGCTGTTACACAAACTTGCAATACAATTTAGATTATATCTGGAAAGATAAAAATGCAAGGAACATAAAATATTTAATCAAATTACATATCTTTACGACGAGAACTCATGAGTTGTTCAAATACCATAATATTTTTTTTTTATAGCAAAGGCACTCTCACGATATGTAATTAAAGCCAAAATTTTAGTATTTCCTTAGTATTTCAAGGTTCAATCCGATAATTTTTTTGATGTTTATGTGATTAATATTAATATAATAAACGTCTTTAGAACAATTCAATGTTTATTTTCAGAGTTCCAATATAAAGTTTGTTTAAGTAATTTCATTTGCTTACACAAATTTTTGAAGAGCAGTGTAAGATTGAGGCACACTATGAACCAGAGCATTCTTCATACCATGTGAAGAAACTTGATAATTTAGAAGAATTTGAAAAGTTTGATGAGGAACTTTCTGATGTAGTAAAATATCAGCTTCTCGTAAGTGATAATGTATGTATGTATGTATGTATGTATGTATGTATGTATGTATGTATGTATGTATGTATGTATGTATGTATGTATGTATGTATGTATGTATGCATGCATGTATGTATGTATGTATGTATGTATGTATGTATGTATGTATGTATGTATGTATGTATGTATGTATGTATGTATGTATGTATGTATGTATGTATGTATGTATGTATGTATGTATGTATGTATGTATGTATGTATGTATGTATGTATGTATGTATGTATGTATGTATGTATGTATGTATGTATGTATGTATGTATGTATGTATGTATGTATGTATGTATGTATGTATGTATGTATGTATGTATGTATGTATGTATGTGTGTGTGTGTGTGTATGTATGTATGTATGTATGTATGTATATGTTTTAATAAGAAAAATTTCTAATATGTAATAATGTATATTATAATAATGTATCATGTTAATTTAAGAAAAAGCAATTAACAATGGTTGGTGGCAGTTCCTGTCATGCAAATGTCAAAGCCATTCTCTTTATGTAAGTTTATAAAATATTGTTCTTTAAAACCTTAGTTGTTAATAACTTGTTTAAAATCTTAGCTATATAAAATTACTTTTTTGCCTTTAAAAAATTTACTGATATCAACATTTTATCATATTTTTTAAAAAAGAATTGATATGAAAAAACTGGCAATTTTTAGTTCAAATAATCCAAATGCAGTAAGAAATTTTATCTTAAAACAAAATTTATAAAATAGGCTTATGACCAACAAGTTGATGGTTTGTTACAACATGGTAAACACAAGAAAACAAATATTATAAGAGTAATTACGGGTAAGTTATTTTGAAATTTTTAATGTATTTATTAATAAAAATGGTCTATTTAGTTTTGAGAAAGTATTAACAATTTAAAGTTTAAATAAATTTTGAAGATATGTTCGGTCCTTTGGATATATTTGATGTCTTATATAATTGGGCAAGTTAACTTGTTCTCATCTGAAAGAAAAGTAAAACTTTGTTTAAAATTGTACTTGTTTATAACCAGTTAGTATGTAATTATTTTATATTTTAGATTCTATGACGAAGTACACTATAAATGAAGTGCACCATTCAATTGGCAATGTTCTGAATCGTGTTCCTGACAGAAAAGATGGTGGTGGTCGTGGTAGTGGTAAAGCTGTTTTAGAGGAAGACTTTTTCCATGATTAATCATTATGATCCCACATTAGTTTTATTTATTTTTATTTTTGTGAGTCATTTTACATTAGTTAAGTTAAAGAAAAAAGAAAAATCAAGTAAGGTTATTTACCCAAAATATAATACAATACAGATATAATAAATAAAATATAATACAAGAATGGTTTAATTTGACTTCGCTATTT
Source organism: Hydra viridissima (assembly GCF_058129835.1). Lineage (NCBI taxonomy): Eukaryota > Metazoa > Cnidaria > Hydrozoa > Anthoathecata > Hydridae > Hydra > Hydra viridissima. Next base: position 1,609,522 of record NW_028324315.1, read on the forward strand.
TTGTTCCTTTTTATAATAGGCTCAAAATCTGTTTTTTTCGTATATACGAAAACGTACAATTAACGATCTTATTGGACATATGTCCAAAAGATCGTAAATTGTACGTTCTAATTCGGAAGTCTTTCAGTAAATCCATTATGAACCAAAATCGACCTTAAAATTTACATACAATTTGGACCAAATTTGTAAGTCCAATTTGAATATACATTGCAGGTTCAAATTTAGACGTCATTCAGTATTTCCAATCTGAACCATAACTGATCTAAAATTGTAAGTTCCGTCCGGACGTACAATGTATGTACAATTAACGTACACGTGCCCGCTGGGTAAGTGTCGAACTATGGATGTAAAACTTCAGCAACAAAATAATATAAATATATATTCATATATACTTCTTTCATCAAGAGTCTTAAAGGTTTCAGGTGTGTTACTATACATTAACTTCCTACTAACACAATTCATTTCCAAATGTCTTTGCTTTCGGTTAGTTGAATTAAAAAATTCAATTTTTTAAATAATAAAACTGCTTTTAAATATTTTTGTTATCAATATTATAAAAAAAGTCAACCAAAAAATATTTACATAAAAAAAGTTAGCTTTTGTTTAGAGCCTGAAAACTTTTATGTAATTTACTCTTATTTTTACCTGCGAGTTCAACTTTAAAAGAACTAATTTTTACTTCTAAGTTTTCTTTAGATCTCCCCACAAAGTCAGAGAGTATCATGAGTAAACCTGATTTTTAAAGACCTTGTCTATCTTGTTGGGATTTTGAATAATACTTTTTTTTTTATGACGGCTCTATAACAATATGAATATATGGACTTGGTTCTCAATAATCTAATTTAAAACTTTTATTTTCCTAAAAAATTCATATTTATATTTTTATTATTTTATATAATTTATGAACTTTATAAACAATGCGCATATATTATAAAAAGTGAAAATGAAGTTATAAGTATCAAAATATGATTGCTTTTAATATATAAACATTTCAAAATACTCAAAGATTTTCAATGAATGAAGAATAATACAAACATCAAACACAGAATGATTACAACAATGACATTACTAAAATCCAATAAGCTCCAGTTTAACTTTTTATATCACTTTTACCACATAATCTGACAAAACGCTGAACCTTTCTTAATTTAAAAATCAATTTATAGTTATAATAAACGATCATAAAAAACGCTCATTAAAAATTCATATATATATATATATATATATATATATATATATATATATATATATATATATTACACATACATGCATACATACATACATATGTACATATTCATGGAGCAAATAAATTAACAGATTAAGAGCTTTAATATTTATTAAATAAGAATTTTTTTCTATTAATAAATACTATTGTTTATTATTAATTTGTTATTAAACAGTTCTTGTTTTTTTAGTCTGGGTTATTGAATATTTTTTGGTCAGACGACTGAAACAGGTTGGTGGCAACACGCCATCATCAATTATAAATAAGGCTTTATACAAGACTATGTCGAAAAAGCTGTGAGCTAAATTTAGTATGGTAGGAAAAAAAGCAAAATGGCCGTTTAAGACTACTTACTTGTACAAAGCTCTGCTTGGTAATTTTCAATTTTTAGAAAAGCATAAGAGTAATTATGAGATCATGTTTGGAATTACAAGATTGTGTTTTGAGTATATTTAGTTACAGTCAATTGTATTTATTATTATTTTAAAATAATTGAATACAAATGTCATAGATATTTGTCTAATAATGTCATGCAATGCCACACCTTTGCTGGGGTTCTTGAGTGGTTAATTACTATTTGATTTTTAATGTTATAATCCACACATCACAATTTTTTCTAATATGATTTAAAGTTTTATAATAACAACAAATAGACAATAACCTAAATATGAACTTTTTTGGGTTTTGTTACTTTGTAGGTGCTCTGGTGACGGAAAGACTACCAAAAGAAAATGTCGATCGACTAAATAGAGACCATTTAAAAAGAGTGTAAACACAATTTTTTGTAATGTAGTTTATGCAAATTTCTTTAACATTTAGTATCTATTTTAAGTTATTGTTGTGTTATTTTGCGTTAAGTGTTTTTATAATGCTATTATCATTATAATGATAAACTTATGGTTTTTTAAATCCTATTCATAAATTTTTGTAGTTAAAATCGATACTTTAACTACGAAAGTAAAAAAGCTTAAACATTAAGATAATTTACCTTACGTTTGAAATTATTGCTTTTACACATTGAATCTAATAAGGTTATGTTTGAAATTAGCGTTAAACCACTTCATCTAGACGGAAAAAGCTCCTAAAATAAACGTTTCCAATAAACTACGAAAAAACCGTTTTTTGAATGTTTATTAAAAACCGTCCTACCACCGTTTCCTTTAGACGGAAAATGCTCTGAAAACAAACGTTTCCAATACACGTGTGTTTTAGAAATCTTTTTCAAACTACTTTTAAACATTTACTCTCAAGAAATCCTTTAGATCAATATATTCTTTTAGCCATTTAATTTCCTCAAATTTTATTCTTCTTTATATATTTTTAATTTTCACATCCAATTTTACATCCCAGTTAACACGGTAACGTTCAAAAAATGTTTTTAAGAAGTACGTGCTACCAGTGAAAGATAAACCAAAAAGACAATATTGCCCAGTGGCATGTCTAGAAATTCTGTAAACTTTCATATAAGATATTTTATGAAAAAACTTCTTTTACAATTTTTGCTTAATCTTTGCATTCTTCTTTTATTGAAATAAAATAATATTCCCCTTTCAAAGCAATTAAAATGTGGACAGCTTTGAATAAAAATTGCCAAATTTTAAGGACTTTCTTACATCATTTTCTCTTTTTTTGCGACATCAAATAAAACTTTTTGAAAATGATTAGACTTTTACAAAAAGTTTCTTCGTAAGTTTCCTTTAAGTGCAGTGACGAATATTAAAAATTTTATGAAAAAACTTCTTTTACAATTTTTGTTTAATCTTTGTATTCTTCTTTTATTGAAATAAAATAATATTCCCCTTTCAAAGCAATTAAAATGTGGACAGCTCTGAATAAAAATTGCCAAGTTTTAAGGACTTTCTTACATCATTTTCTCTTTTTTTGCGACATCAAATAAAACTTTTTGAAAATGATTAGACTTTTACAAAAAGTTTCTTCGTAAGTTTCCTTTAAGGACAGTGACAAATAATAACAGCAGCAAATAGTTACATCTGTTTTTCATATTTTATCTGTACTAGTGTTTTAATATACTATAATACTATAAAAAGTTTTGCACAAGCATTAAACAAAACTCATTTGAAAAAAGTTTTACGTTTTATATTTTTGCAAAAGTGAGGTTTTTTAAAAACAATTGAAAGTATTTCCGAAACTTCTTTTATTATTTCTAAGACACATTTATCTAAACATTTAAATATTTTAACATTCAAAATTCTTTCGTTTTTCTCAATTCAACCCTTTTAACTTTTCGATGTTATCAAACTCTTCGCCACGGTAAAAGATATTTAAGCTCTTGAAGTTTGACCCACAAAGCCATTTATAAATGTCGTCAATGAAGTTCGTGTCGTCATGAATGCCAAGGAATAAACATTCAGCTAGTCGAATCCAAGGTAGGAAGAAATCTTCGAACTCGTTTTTTGATAAGAAGATTTCTCTAGTATCAATCATTACCACTTCAACCTTATGATTCGGGGTCCATCCATCGATCTTCAATAGTTGACCTAGGTAGACGAAACGAACATTGGTTGAACATGAAATGAAAAGTTTTTTCTCATCCTCAAATAAATTTTCTTTAGTGACTAATAAAACATCCAACTTGAATCCTGTATCAATAAATTTCTCCATGAAATATTTCTCTTCTAAAACATTTGGAGCGGCACTTTTATCGTTTATTTCAATTATCCACTGTCGTTCACCGATTGATTTTTTCAAGTCATCTGTTATTAAAGCCTGTGCTTCAAAGAAGCATTTCATGAACAACTCCACCATCTCAGACGTCTTTGTATCTGAAGAAGACAAATAATCACATTTTGATTATTTTATTCCTTATTAACATCAAAATAAGAGTTATCTTCAATAGCTTTTCTTTTAAAAATGGCCCGAAATTTTTCATGCGGGATGTTTTTTGACAAGGAGTAAATAATTTTTCGCTTACACACAGTTTAAGCAGCTTGATATGACTTTAATTTGCAGTAAAAGCGTTATAAAAAACCTAACAACTAAGAGAGTGTCGATTAAAAGAGAATGCAATTAACTAAAATCTTTTGTCAATAAGCGACAAGAATATTTCCTACAAAAAACTTATTACTAGTAAAAAAAGAAAAATTTCTTTTTTTGCAATTAATCTAAAACTTTTCAAACTTCTGGAAGAAAAACTTATCCTCAATATTGATTAAATACTCCATACATTTTTAATCTAAATCCTAACTAAAAGAAATTAAACTCTGGTCAAAATTTATTCATATGAATAAGAAATCAAATGAGTTAAGTACTTCATCACCAACATCCTTCACATTGCTTTAACAGTCATTTGAGATTTTTTACATTTTAATGAAACTTAACAATCTGGGTGATAAGTATATTAAATCTGAAAACAAAATGTTACACAATAAACAGTTGAAAAAAGTTACATAGAAGAAATGATTCTGTAAAAAAATTTCACAGAACGAATTAAAAGATTTGGTTTACGATTTAGATCCATTCAAAGAATCTTCAAAACTTCTATTATTGATTTTAAACACGTGTTAACAAATTACTAAACAAATTACAACAAGGTTAAGGAAATTAGTTATTGACATGAACAGATTTTATTATTTTTTCCAAGACGAACAATTGTATAGAATTGCATTCCCACTACTTTATATGAAGTTAGGTCTGATGAAGCCATTTTAGGATGCCCTGGATACACAAAGAGATTTTTTCGTTACATTCGTAGAGGATATTTTTCAAGGATATTAAGTTAAAAAGCTCATTAAAGACTCAATCTTTGTATTTCTGTTAACAAAAACGAAGCTACAGCATTGAGTGCTTTTTAAAACCTGTTGCTAAGTATCAAATAGGGTGGTTACAATAGGGTACCGTTTTGCTTTCGTCACGCACATTTTAAATAAGTTAAAACTAAGGATTATGGGATCGAAATGCGGACAAACAACACAAAAATGTATAATAAGACTGCAACAAATGCCTTAGTTTTTCTCAATGAAAATGATATTCCTGGTAAAAAACTATTCGAAGATCCTTTAAATTTTTAAAATCTTTTCTCGACCTGTTTTCCCTGGCTTAATTTAAAGCTACGAAGAAAATCAACTAAAATTCGCTTAGAAAAATGGTTTTAAATGGAAATATAAATATCATTACAACCTACATTCAAAGTATCAATAGAAGGCCATGAAAAGAAACCTGCTGAATAAGTTTTTACATTATGTATATGATATACAACTGACATAGGTCATGCAAGTTTGACAAGTAGTCATTTCCCCTGTTTTTCCCCTGATTTTTTTGGGAGAAAACTGAATTCCCTGACTATTTCCTGTTTAATCTGGCCGACACCATGTATGTATTATTTCTACTTTTTGGTTTATTTAACAACTTAGTAATTAAATTAAAAATTAACTTAAAAATTATATAACAAATCAAGGAAAATATCCATCAGCTAAACAACGACGACAAAAATCCCCAACTCATTAAAAAACAATTTCAAACTTAATTATATTACTTTCTTTTTAAATACCAAAGAAAGTACCAACCAAAGAAAACTATTATAAGTTAAAACAAAGGAACAACAATTACTTAAACAAATACACACAAAAAAGCAAGTTAAAATTATTTAACACTAATTTGAATACAGTTTTCAGGGTTGAAATTTAGTGTTTATTCTTAAATCCTATGGAATAAGATGCATTATTAACAAACTTACAAAATAAAAAGTAAGTAAAAACATCCAAATGTATTTAATACGAAGATATTCAAACACACAAACATTGTTGAAAGTTTACCAAGCATAATGCAACAAAGACTAATTGAGATGCTATTGGTGCTAAAAAAAGAGGCATTACTCTATCAAGTAATCTAAACTTTTTCAAATGTTCATTAAATCGTTCAACATGACTCGTGCTTTTGCAATTATTTTGTTTGCATTACCTCTTCTTTCGTAAACATTTCACGGTCACCTAAAAATGGTGGAATAACTATAGTTGCTTGCTTTTGTAGAAGCAAGTCTTGAATGGTAAATCCTTTATCAACAAGAAAGGAATCTTGAAAGTTAATAAGCTCCATAATTCCACACTTTTGAAATAAAGCCACATCACTAATGCTACCCTCGTATAAATCTGATATAAATGATGCAGCACCATTTGGATTAATTGTAATAAGACATTTGATTGTGCAATGGCTTTTATACGAAGAATAAGTATTTCCTTGCTGCACATAATTCTCTGGCACCTCACACCTAAACTCTATACAGTCGATGATGGCACGGATATTCTTAAATAGTCTAAATACTTTTGGACGATTTCTTTCATAAACTTGTCTTTCTGGGAAAATTTGAAGCTCCTGAAAATGATAAAAATGAACATTATCCATGTTGTAAAATTAGAACGAATAAAAAATTCACTAACATTAAACCAATGAGCAAGAGTAAAAATATTGAAACCTCTTCTTAGTCTCAACAATGTGACAAAGAGTTGCTCTTTTACAGATAACTTCAAAGACTTTGTTTCAAGTCTCACACTCCTAGAGCTGTTCCAATATGAAAGTTTATACTTCGCTGGTTCAAGAAAGTTGTACAAAGTAGAAAATTGAAATTGTACAAAGTAGAAAATTGAAATTCAAGAAAGTTGTACAAAGTAGAAAATTGAAATTCAGTAATACCAATAAAATATTTGCAACTTTTTTTTGAAAATAAAATATTTTCCATAAACATTGTATTTGCAACTAAACAATTCAACGAATTAGGTAAAGTCTGATTTAAAAGAGCAGTGTGATTTTCTTGATTTTGATTTAAACTATTTTTTAAAACTATTGTTTCAATCTTTGCTCCAAGCATATATTTATCATATATAGTTTGAGTAGATTTATGATATATTGTAGCAGTAAATGATGCAGAAGAATCTACAATAAAGTCATGGCTATTCCCAGCAATAACATCATCAATATTGCACTCTGTAACTGTTACAGAGTCTGTAGTGTTATAAGAACTAACAGAGAGATTAAAAACTATGTTAATATTGTTGTTATCATTTTCGACAATAAAATCTACACGATGTAAACTTTTCAGTTTAGAAACATTATTTCGAATAATCGGTAATTTTCTTTTTCTTTTATTATTTTTCTCCAACTGATCTTTTAAATGACTCGCACATATAGGATGTGGATTTTCTTCAGAAGGACCCTTTCCTCCAATAAAATGCAAAGAACAAATATAGGTGTCTTTTTTAACTTTATACGTAGGAAAAAATTTACGACCACAAGCATGAAGCCATATCTTGCATTTATCTGTTCTCAAACTTTGCTGAAGCTTTCACATTTTGTCATCGAATCTTTTATAATCTTAAAAAAAATATACCAGGTGGCAAACTTTCAGGGTAGCGAGAATCTGATGTGCATAAACCCCAACAACAGTGTTTAGTTGCACCCTTAGACAATTTTTCTACTTGCACTGATAGTAAATTTACTTGCATTTTGTTATGTTTGTCCGCATTTCAATCCCAGTAAGCTTTGCGAAATATTTATTAAATCTATTTTTAGAACCGCAACGGTACCCTATTTGATTATTCAGAATTTAAGTATTTTGTTATATTTGCTAAATGCGCATTAAAGTACATTTCTTACTTAGCCGTAAACAACTTGCAAACAAAACTACTTAATTTCAAATGGGGGCGTGTATTATATAATAATTTTCAATTTCAATTTAGTTCATATGAAAAAAAAAAGGTTTTTCTGATTGTGCTACGGCCCTTGTCAAAAGTTGAAAAAGATTGCAAATACTGTTATACTGAGTTTCAGTATGCCAAACGGCTTCAGAAATTGATTCAAGCAATATTCAATGGATATTTCCTAATACAAGAAGACACAACAGATAGTTTGGTTATGAAACAGTTGATGATTCTGATCATTTAAAAAAATGTCAGAGTTAACAAACTTGTTAAGCATTTTTGTAAAGAATAAGTTAGCTTTGTCATTTGAGTTATCGGTGGCATGGTAGTTGGACATGGATAACAGTCATTTTTTACTTATTTGAGTATTATTCTGACATTAGGGGTAATTTAAATACGCTAAACATTATGGAAAGCTCAAATCTGATTTTCCTCATTTAAATACATATTGTTTAGCGTCTTTCTTTAAAGTTGATTTGTATAATTCCTAATTATAACACAGAATAAGTTTATTGAGGTTGTTATTGTACCTCTAAAAATGTTTAAATTAAACAAGTTTGACACATGGTTTATTAGATTATTGTTAATAAAACTTTTTTCACCAAAACCAAAATATAAACGTTGGAAAAAAAAAATCTGTATTAATAAAAGATTTCTAAATTTAATTAAGATAAAAAGAGATTTCATACATATACATGATTTTATCAAGTAATATTAAACGATTGTTGGAACCAGAAAGCAAGAAAAAAAGAATTGAGTCATTACAATTCTGTAGAAACAGTTTGAGGTTATTTACATATTTGGTTTGATTAATCTTTTAATATATTTTATTGTAATTCAAAGCTTAGGTGTTTCATTTAATTGATTTATTTTGTAGACTTAAAGTCTACAAATCAAAAAGCTTATCTTTAAATAAAATTTTTTTCTTCTTCTTTAACATTGAAGTAAAGATACTTAAGTTAAATACTTTTTGAGGTTCCAAACTTATAATTGTAGCTATGAAGATGTGTAGTACTGCTCAAACATGAAAATCTATGAAATAAGATGACTGCTACAAAATACAAAAATATTCTCAGAAAAAAATTGCACAATTGTATAGTTCTCAACAAACTGAAATGCAAGTGAAAAAGCATTGATACTGGAGAAGAGTTTGGTCCAAAATAACCATCATCTAACCGCAAAAAAACTCCAAGAGTTGAGCGTATGATCAGAAATATCATCCTGAAAAGTAGAAAATAGACACAAAAGGTATGGGCTAAGCTTATCCACGAAGCTATTGCTGTTATGACAGACCTTATCGTTTGAAAAATGCTGAAAGAAGAAATATCGATTAATCATCGCTCAGAAAAAAAAACATACCTTGAAGAGTCTGCTTAATCATTTATGCTATCATTTGATCCATTAAGAGTCTGCTTTATCATAGTTGTTCAAGTAGGAGGATATCTCTACAAAGTGTTTGGGAAGATGAGACAAGACTAGTATAAAGAATTCGAGGAGTGTCAGTCACTTCCCAAAATAACAGATTGGTCAAAAAACATCAGTTATTATGCATTTTGCAAGATGTTGAAATATGTTTACCGAGAAGTGTAATGCTTTATATGAAACAGGAAAATGTTTATGCTTCAAATAAAGTTTTCTTGGGAGCTCTTCTGACTGCAACCCTATTGATAATAATTAGGAGTTTGTAAAGCAAGACATTACAACTTTTTAGTAACACCTTATAAATAAGATTATCAGGATCTGGAACAATGACTAATAACTAACAGAAACTATAAAAAACGTTGATTGCAAGCATGATATGGCTCATCAACTCCGTTATTTCAAATAAAGACGGTTTTACAAAAACTGATGTCTTAAGCATTATTTATAACAATCAAGAAACATTCGAAACGCGTAAATAAGCGAAAGACAGCCGATATATATATATATATATATATATATATATATATATATATATATATATATATATATATATATATATATATATATATATATATATATATATATATATATATATATATATATTAAGAGAGAGATAGCCGATATATATTAATTTTCAAAATTGAAAGAAGCATGTTGGAAACATTCACCAAAAGAAAGTGGTCGAATTTTTCTCTATTTTGCGCGATGATGGAAAAAAAACTCATTAAACATAAAACTAAAAAAATCAAAGTATTAATACTTACAGTATTCGTTCATTGCTATAAATTCGGAAATAATACCTAAATAAAAATAAAAAAACATATCGCGTTTGGAAGTCGCTTAATTGCGTTTGGAAATTACTTAATTGCTAATTGCTTAACTGCAAACTTAATTGCAGTTGCAATGTTTAAAACAGGTGTTCAGATCCCTTCTAAACATTTTAAAAATAACACTTAAAAACATGCTCGGGTTTCACAAAATCATAAAGCAACATTTTTAATTTGCAGCAGTCAATATAAATGTTTTAGTAACAGTTTTTGTAGAATTTATAACAAAAGAACTTAACTTCTGCTGATATATCTAAAAATTTAAGTTAAAACTAAAAGAGAATACTTTTAGATAATTAAACTACTTTTTTAATTTATATAAATTATATTTAGATCAAATGATAAATTTCTCTGGTAAATACCTGAGATCATTTCTAATATGCATTTGAAATTGAAAATGGCTTGAAATAAAGAAGTAAAGGGATAATGTCAAAAAAAAATTTATGGAGAGAAAATTTCTGCTGGTTTCCATGCACTATTCTCCTTTTGTGGTAGTGACAGTGCCGAGAAGGAAGTTTTTAGTATCCATAAATCATCACATTTAGTGAAAAATTGAGCTTCAAAAATAGGACGATTTTTTATGGAAAAAAAATATGTTAAAGTGCTGATTAGTACTCATTTATATTCATGTACATTTTTAACTTTTCTTACATTTAAAAATTGTATTGGAATTGCAAATTACTAAAATTAGAAAAAAAAAAATTGTATTGGAATTAAGAACCAAAATAAGTACAAAATTAATCTAAAATTTTAACATCTCTTCATAAAAAAAAAAAAGAACTTCAAGAGCTTAATATTATACGTCAAAGTTTTTTAAAAAAGATCCTAGAACTTGCATAATCCCAGAAAGTTTTTATAAACGTTTTAAATAAAATTAACAGCGATTTTAATAACGTGGCAAATATTTATTATAAATTTAAAAAATGGTCTTCCTTTAATTTTAATTGGATTAACCGCAAGTGTAATAATTACTTTAAAAAAAACAAACTGTCTTTTAAAATATGAATAAATTTTTTGAGTCTTTTTGTTTTTATTTTAAAAAACAAACAAACAGTTGGTATGTCCTCCTAACCGGCTGAGCTTTTTTCAGTAACTTAATTTTAAAAATGATGTTGAAAAACAGGCCATTATTATTTTTTTATCAAAATTTAACCAATATATTAAGAATATCTTTCTCAAAACAGGTACAAGTAATGTTTTTCGATAAAGAGTTTAGATATGATGCAATACATTTTAACTTGAAATCGATAAGATATAGTTGAGGTTTCAATATTAGCAATATCATTGGTATCTCTATGGTTATTAACATTAATATTGATTTAATTATCGTTTAAAATGCTTTTTTAACGATATTTTTTTAAAAAAATACCGTTTTTCATTTTTAACGATAAATAAATCGATTGTTTCGCAAATATATATCGAGACTTTTCGATACATTGTATTAAAAACTTGTTACTTTTAATACAATTTATCGAAAAGTCTCGATATATATTTGCGAAACAATCGATTTATTTATCGTTAAAAATGAAAAACGCTATTTTTTTAAAAAAATATTGTTAAAAAAGCATTTTAAACGATAATTAAATCAATATTATCGTTAATAACCATAGAGATACCAATAATATTGCTAATATTGAAACCCCAACTATATTTTATCGATTTCAAGTTAAAATGTATTGCATCATATCTAAACTCTTTATCGAAACAAATATCAGTTACTTTCGATATTTCGATAAGGATACGCAGACGCTAAGTTGCAAGGGAATTTTAATTAAAAGAAAAGCTTGTTCAAGATAGGATAAAGCCAAAGTAAAAATTAAAATAATTCTACTATTAAAGAGAATTGATAGTATAAAAGCTATTTAGAGGCTATACCTAAAGAATAATTAATGAGAAAAATTGAAGAACTTAAGAAAATCCACGTAAGAGAAAAAAATTCTATTCAATTAAAAGCAAAAGAAATCACTTCGGCAGAAGACAATAGTTTTTACTTATATATACTTCTTAGTCTTAGAGATTTATGTTTTGCAAAAAAATACAAATGCCCCAGAAGATCCAAGAAAGATCTGAAGAAAACATTTAAACTTCTTTGATTACAAAAAAAAAAAAAAGACTAATAATGAAAAAAAGGCTGAAATACTCACAGCTAATAAATATACAATTAACACCAAAAACATTAAGCGACCAAGAATTCTTGTGTAATTTTTATACAACTCTTAGTTTAATTTGCATCATTAATAAATACATATCAGATTTTATATATATGTATGCAGGGGCAGGGTAAGCTTAACCCTATTTATATTCATATTTTGATGAAAAACTATAAAATACTCCAAGAGATAATAAATCATAATTATCTGTCTAAATACAATATTGTGTAGAAAAGAATAACAGGCTTAATTTTAATTTGAAATTCATGTTAAATATTAAAAAAAAAAGGAATAAACGAATTAAAGTTAACAAAAAATAATCAAAAACCCATAAAAACTAAAATTTTATGAAAAAACTTATTTTTAAGTAACATATTTTATACATATAAACTTTCATGTAGGTACTAAAAATGCAACCTCTTTAGCGGTTTGACATGCCAATATCAAAAACTTTATATTAAGCCTTGGCGTTTGGTTTTTCGGTTTTTAACGAGTGATAACGAAAAGTGACCAAGTTTGAAATCAGTCTTTTAAGATAAATCAAGTTTTCTGAAATTTTTAGTGTTACATTTACACTCATGCATGTATTTGTTATTTAAAATTTGTTTTAGAATTAAGTTTTACGGTTTTAACAGATTAAGTTTTGCATTTTAAAGGATCGAAACAAAGTAATTGAAGATAGGCGAGTTATCTCAGTTTTACTCTAAAACCTTAAAAATTTTTTAGTGTATGACTCTTCTAAAATCTCAATGCTTTTAAGCCTTAGTTTATATATAATTTGAATTTGATTTATTTAAAGTTACAGATAGTGACACGGTTCTTATTACGTGTTGAACGATTCTTGTTACTTAGATTATGGGTTAGGGTCTACCCTTTTGTACTTTTATAACCAGCCTCCTAATCTTTATTCTTTAAATTTTTCTTTTTTTGTTTTTTAATTACATAAATTATTTTGAGCTTTGGCGTCTTATTGTTTTCTCCTGATTTTATTTTAAATGTTAATGGTTGTTTTGGGTGGTTAAAAAATTGCAAATGGCGTTTTGTTTATATTTTATTTTGGAAATAGCTTCCTCTCGATAGAGAACTTGTACTATATTCATGTCCGTTAAAAACCAAAAAACTAAACGCCAATGCCACTAACTCCTGGGCATTAAAAAAATAATTTTGTAGTTGTCTTAACTTACAAAGTTACCGGTACAAAGTTAAAGGAATAACCAACCCTAAGAAACAAAATTTTTCGAAAGGCATACTTTTTCACTTACACGAAAAAAGATGGTTGGATAGATATGTATAAAGTTATTCGTTAAAAAGTTCTGAAACCGTCATTCTAGTTGAGAATCACGTCAAATACCATCAGCATGGAATTCATTTAATGCTCATTTGACTGAGTCTGTGAAATAAATACTAAAAGAATATTGTAACACTGATTTAGCAGTGATACGAGGAGGTCTTACCAGTGTTGTTCAACTGCTTGCACTTGGATTAAAAAACCATTCAAGGACAGGCTATGGCAAATATGGTTAGTCAGGATTATTTCAGAAGAGAACACTTTCGCCGATAGTGGTGTTATAAAACCAGCACTTTTATTAAAACTTTCTTGTTGAGTAAAAGAGATAAAAGATGAAGATATTATAAAAAAAACTGCTTTTAAAATGCTCTTTATTTTATGGATTTGATGGCACAAAGGATGATGCTTTTTAAGAAAATAAAACACTTTTTCTTCTGATAAAAGTAGCAGTAAAGAGGTTGACCTTTTGGTTTTTAATATTTTGTTTATTGTTTCAGACCCACCATAGAGCTGTCATATTAAGTCCAAAGACAAGTCCATTTGATCAGAAACATCACCTTTGCATATGGCTGTAATGTCTGATCTGCTTCTAATTGAAGATATGGTTTGCGCAAAAAAATAAATAATAGTTTGTTAACCATTCTTTTCTACTGCCACAACTTCTTCGCACAAGTTCGAATCTCTTTAACTGCTGGATGAACCTATTGGCTTCTTTCTAGTCTAGCACTGGCCAAATTTTGTTTTTATTGCGTTGAACTACTGTCATCAGTAGAAGCTGGCCCTTCAGCGGTCTCATCTCATCTTCATCATATTCTTAAAAACCTTCTTACTTTATATACTTTTGTAAACCTTTTTGTAATATCCACTTTTGGCTCTCATACTCTTGTCTAACGTCTTCTGAAACCGAATACTGAGGTACTATGGTTGCAGATATATTCAGATCGGCTAAATTTCTCCATATCCTTTAAACTATCAATTTCACTTCATCAAACACTGGCAGGGAGTCCCGCTTCTTAATTTCAAATCAACTTTTACTTTCTCATTTTTATCTATCGCACACGCATTCCTCGCCAAAAAAAAAAAGAACTAAATATACGAATACTCAAGAGAGATTTAGGAAAAATGCAAAAAATGTAGATTGATTTATGAATAAAGTTAAAAGAAATCGACTTTTGAGGTTATAAGTAATAGTCCCCACAAAACAGTACAAGCGACAGAAGTAAATATGGCTCATTTTCACGAAAATCTAAAGCAGAATTAGAGTTCGTGGCAATTATATATATAAAGTTTATATAAATATCTTGCAGTAATTCTAACAAAAAAGTTATCTTAACAAAAATATTTACTTTCTAATCCATTTGTTATATCTAAACAAAGAAATATCAAATTTTGCAAAGCTAGCTCTTATTAATGTGGTTTGATTTCATTTATAAGGCTTAGATTTTGTTTATATAGGTTTTTAACCCTACGTATCCAGCTGCTTGGGTAAAAACCATATAAATAAAATTAAAAAATTAAGCATTATGTTTAAGACATTTATAAGAAGTATTTTGCTCTTTTTTGAGACCATATATCTTGTTATTTTTTAAATCTTATTACAAAAATAAATGAAAAATAGTGTAAAAAAGATTTATATAAAAAGAGAATATCTATTTAGACAAAGTTTCAATACCACTTTATGAGCTCGGTTGTTTTATAAAATTTATTGGGTTAATTTTAAAACTTATCAGGACTTGTTTTAAAGTGTTATTTTATAGTAAAGTTACAACAAAAAATGGTCAATAAAGTTAAAATACTTAGTTTTTAATTTACGATAGAGATTTTTTTACTTTCATGTTAGTTTGTATTTCACTCACCTATCATCTACCCGTGTTAAATTGTTTCAATTTTTCACTGTTCACGTTATTTTTCATTTTCAAAACTTCAGGTGACTCTTATTAAAAGTAATGTTATTTCATCATTTCACTCCATTCTTTGCTTATTTGAAGGTTCAATATTATGCGTAATATTTTAGGTGTAAAATCGCATTTAAGGATATTAAAGCACGAGCCTTCCAATATATTCGAAGTTATATATCGAAAATGTAATATACCTTCAAACACTATCAAAGATCTTTTTTATTCATTTCTCAAAAAAAAAAGTGAAAAATTAAAAATAGTTTCTTTTAACTTTCTTAATTATATTTATTTCGAGATCTCTTTATTTAATAAACTATAATATTCGGAATCATACTACTGTTGATTTTGATGATATCACTCAATACTTTGTTTGTTTTGAACTTTAATATCATGAATGTTTTCACGAACTCAGAAAAAATATTATTATGAAAAAAAAAAAAATCCGAAAATCATACTTTCTGCTTTTTTTCATATTATTCTTGCATGATCAATGTTACATAGTGACCAAAGTTACATAGTGACCGAACTAGGATGGTGACCGAACTTATATGGTCATCGAACTTACAATGTAACCGAACTTAGATGGTGACCGAACTTACATGGTGACCGAACATACATGGCGACCTAACCTAGTCAATATTCTTTATAAAAACTTTAATAAACATCTTGTAGTAAATATAACAAAATTACCAACCTTCATCTTCTATTTGCAGTTCTAAATGAAAAAAGTTCACTTTCTCAAAACTGCTATGGAAAAACCATATTAATAAAATTGAAAAATTTAGTAAAAGACTCACCTCAGAACATTTTAAAGGGCAATAGGAGAAAATACGCTTGACTTTCACAAAAGTGATAAGCAAAGTTTTAATTTTTGACAAGCAACAAAATTATCAATAAGAATCCGGTATTATATAAAAGTATTTACCTTCGGCTTTTGGTATTAGTTCTAAAAAAGATATTTTTAGAAAAATTGCTTTAGGAAAACAATTCAAAACAGAAAAAAAAGTAAGTTGCTTCAAAATAAATGAAACAAACAAATATTTCAAAAGGTTATCAGCCATCAGTTAAATATAAATGTAGTTAGAAGAGCAACACACGGTTAAAAAAAATGACCTTCCATCCAACGTTTGACCCAGAGGAAACCTCAAGAGGGGTAAAAGTACTTGCCTAGAGGAAAAAAAAAAAAGTTCCCCAAAATCAGGGATTGGCGTCCGAGCTAGAAAAATGTATCTAAAGGTTAAGCTAATATTGTTGATATATGCAAACCTTAAGATTGCTCAATTTAGTGATTTTAAACTACATACTTTGACAAATATCATATTAATATGCATAAAGTAATGAGAAAATAAAAACAGGTTACAATTTTTACAAAGTAAATATGCTTCTTTATTCTAAAAAGATGGAAAATGCGCAACTAGTAGATATTTTTTTGATTTTCACATGCCTTTGCTTTTCAGGTCCACAAGGCAGTTGATCAGGTTCACTTTGTATTGAGGATGACCGGAGGAGACTTTAAATCTTTACCATTGATGCTTTAAATCAAGGTGAAAAGCCAAAGCCTCTATTGCTTATTCACTGAATATTCCTAGAGAGCACTTTAGCCTTTTTATGAAATGTCTAATGTGGTGGAAAACTGCATGGACTTTGGGTGGAATTGAAACTGCTGTGAGAGCAACATATGATTCTTGGAAGCTTTGAGTTTTTTCTCAATAGCTGTGTTCCAAATTATTGCCGAAACAAGTCTCAACAACACCATTGAACTTTCGGGTGGCCAGCCACTTTGTCCATTCAAATTCCCTGACTTTTCCCTGACTTCTCCCGGACTTAATATATTTTTCCCTGATTTACTTGAACTTTTTTTCCAGCTTGATATCATAGATTATTACAATAAAGGAAATAACTTAAAAGCTACAAGTAAGAGTTTTTCTGTTGAGAAATCATTTATGTTATACAATCGTATTATATGCTTCAGCCCTAAAGATTGTAATAAACTTATAAAAAAACATTAACTGCTAATTTAATAAAACATCACTAGTCTATAAAATTTGAATTGTTGATTGTGTTATGTACCTTTTTCTACTGTATTATAACTTAAGGTACTGTACTGGGTCTGCTACCAATATATATAATAGATTTGCATATTACCGATTAGGGTTCAGAAAATTTTTTAGAAATCTTTAAAAGAATTATCTTAAATTTTCAAAAGAGTTAACACACACATATAAAAATGTTAAAAAGTAAAGATTTTAAATATAAAAAAATATTTTTTTTGTTTTTCAAAAATGATTTATTTCAGATTAAAAATCATTTTTAAATTTAAGGAAGTAAAAGTAATTAAAATCTATCTAATCAAAAAAATGTAAATCTGTTCATTCCATTTTGAGTGAAAGCATTTTTATTTCAACTTTAATCTCACGTATATCTTCCTGATGATGTTGATTTAGCTTTGTTTTTTTAGCATTTAATTCCTTGATTTTCTGCACAGCTACTCTTTCATCAGTACTTTCTTTTTCTTCTTGCAACTGCTTTTCTCTCTTTCGTTACAATAAATCTTTGTAATGTGAATGAGACATATTTAAACTATTGATGGTTGATTTGGTTATTTCAACATTACAAACTCCACCAATATTTTGAATTCCGTCATATACCTGTCTTTTGAGCAACTACAGAGCTCTCATGTAAATTTTCAACAAGAACATCTGAATTGATAGAAAACTTACTTTCAACTTGTGCATTTCCATGTGAAAAAGTGAAGACAATTTTAGATACTTCAAATAAGGAACTAAAGTTCTGGCTTAAAAAAGGAAGCAAAAAAACATCCAACCTATATTTATAAACATTGTAATTTGTGAACTGTAATCTGTGGATGCCTTTGGCAAGATCACATAAATCTTGATACTGAATATTGACTTTATCAGCTAATATAGCATTAATCCATTTAGATTCGTGAAGGATTGTGAGTATATCAGTCATTCTGCTTTTTACTGTCAGAACTAGAACAAATAGTAATGGGGTATAAGCGGATTTAGCTCTTGTAAGTTTATATTTTAAAGGACTTCTCTCCCTCAGTTTATCAACCACTCTGATATAAAACTGGATAAAATCACTTCAAAATTGTTATTTTTGATTTTTACTTACTTTATTTTCAAAGAAGCGAAGAAATTGTAATACCAAATTTTACTTCTTTTTGGTGACACTTATGCATGGTTAGGTCTATTTTCATTAGCTTAATAATAGATTTTGCCCCATCCAATACTTCTTTTTGAATAAAGTTCTGCATGACAGATCTCATTAGTTTTTCTAGTTCTTGGTAAAGGGTCATTCCACGCCAAGTGGTCCAGAGGTCCCCGCACTACCATCTCCAATTTTGATAAAATTTTGACAGTATGTTGTTAAACATGTTTCATGAACATTGCCAAAATTTCAGATCAAAATAATTATTATTTCGGATTTTGTGGTACCTTTTGTAAAGCGTACCCAAACTTCAATATCTGTCAGTAGCTAAAATTCGTATATTTTCATATATTCCTATATTTTTGCAATGAAAGGGTATTATATCTTAAAAACGTGGTTTCTTAGTAAACCGAAGGTGCAGATCACAAATAATTTATTACAAGTTTCATATTATGTCTATATTTTAGTCTATGGCTCGCCAAATATCGTCACAAACGCAACACTATAAATATTTTTTATTTATTTGTAGGGTCATATCTCTAAAACTAAAAATTTTTGAATATTGCTATTTTGACAAAAGGTTCTACATACTTTCATAATGATATGGATTAAAAATTTGCTATTTTAAAAATTTCTCTGCTGAGTTATTCTGAGTGCAATATGGCGAAAAAAGTGAAAAACCCTAAAATAACGTGTGTTTGAACCCCTAAAACATGATGTGGGCAAATTTTTTTTGTTTTTTTTAATTGTATTGTTGGAAAGACCTTATTTCAAAATTTTAGAAACAATAAAAACTGTCTTGGAGAGATTTTTCTTATGAACGAAAAAAATCTAGTTTTTATAAGCTAAGTTAGGTCTGCAAAGTCTTTGATATTTTAAAAATGATATTAAGGTCCGTATATTAACTATTGCCATGTAGAGGTAATTTTAGTAAGTATATTATTATTCTTGGGACAAATCTCTCTAAATTAATTTCAAATATTTAAGTTTATCACTAACATCTAATAATCGAAGACGGAATTTAGAATAGATGTTATAATAAGATTTATTTTAAATTTATCCTGACATGTCTGTTGAACAAAACTTAACTACTTGTTGTATTGGAAAATTTGATGGAAGTTTATGTCATTTAAGTACTTATTCTCGAAAAAAGGGTTTTATTGACTTTTGCTCAGAACTTTCCAACGAGGAACAGAGTTTGATTGTGAGGCAAACTTATAATTTAATTAAAAATATTACTTTAATTTGTTTCCACCACAAATCACTGCTGTTGGTTAAATACACGCATTTACAGCGCCATTGTTTAAACCCTTTTGGTATGGCCAATCGTTGCTCAGTTAAAGGCTTGAGATGTATTGACCAAGAGACTGCATTTGTCCGGGTCAAAAATTGTGTCCAAATTGCCGAAAAGCTTATTCAACCACAAGCTCTTCAAATGAAAAAATTGACGATATTGATGACATTGATGATATATTTTGTTCAACTGACACTATTAATACCAGCCTTTCTGAGCTTGGTATTTCACCTTTAAGAAAACGTGTTAGTAAGAGAGATCATGCTAGTTATGTAAAAAGCAAAATTTCGAAAGTGCAAATAGCAGTTGCAGAAAAAATAGTTGTTGTTAGTGGTTTGTTACCAGATAATAGTGTCCTATAAGCATCTGCGTCTTGAATCAAAAAGTATTGTTATGATAATTTTTAGCAAGACTTAGCAAGACTTTTCAAGACTTAACAAGACAAGACCATAATGGTCTTGTCTTGTTAAGTCTTGAATCAATCAAAACTAACTTTTTAAAAAAATTACTTTATCAAGAAATAACAAGACTTTAAAAAAAATAAATTTTAACAAGACTTTTCTTGTTTATAATTTTTAACAAGACTTTTCTTGTTAATGATTTTTAACAAGTCTTTCATGGTGAATTCTTTTTTACCTATACAAGCAATCTTTTTCAAAATTATTGGATCTTTTTTACCTATATAAGCAATCTTTTTCAAAATTATTGGATCTTTTTTACCTATATAAGCAATCTTTTTCAAAATTATTGGATCTTTTTTACCTATATAAGCAATCTTTTTCAAAATTATTGGATCTTTTTTACCTATATAAGCAATCTTTTTCAAAATTATTGGATCTTTTTTACCTATATAAGCAATCTTTTTCAAAATTATTGGATCTTTTTTACCT
This sequence comes from Hydra viridissima, assembly GCF_058129835.1. NCBI lineage: Eukaryota > Metazoa > Cnidaria > Hydrozoa > Anthoathecata > Hydridae > Hydra > Hydra viridissima. The sequence continues at coordinate 1,630,340 of NW_028324315.1, forward strand.
ATATAAGCAATCTTTTTCAAAATTATTGGATCTTTTTTACCTATATAAGCAATCTTTTTCAAAATTATTGGAAAGAATAATATATAACAGAATATTTAAATATTTTGATCAAAATAATATACTATATTCCAAACAGTTTGGCTTTAAAAAAAATGAGCACGCAATTATTCAATTTGTTAGGGAAATCTCAGAATCTTTCGAAAAAAAACAATATACCCTAGGAGTCTTTATTGATCTTTCGAAGGCTTTCAATACCGTTGAACATGAAATATTGCTTAAAAAGCTCGAATACTATGGAATCAAAAACAACATGCTAAAATGGTTTCATAGTTACTTTTCAAATAGAAAGCAATTTCTTACCTATAATGATGGCCTTGAAAGTGACTATACTGAAATAACCTGCGGTGTTCCACAAGGATCTATTCTTGGTCCTCTTATGTTTTTAATTTATATTAATGATTTTAGCAAAGCAGCTAATCTTCGGAGTATTATGTTTGCTGATGATACAAATTTGTTCTTATCAAACAGTAATATTAATGAGCTGTTTTCTGATATGAACAAAGAACTTAAATGCGTATCTGAGTGGTTTAAATGTAACAAATTGACTTTAAACCTTGATAAAACGAAATACATTCTATTTCACCCTATTTCTAAAAAACGTTTTTTACCAACAACCATGCCAAAAATTCTTATTGGTGAACTAGAAAAAAAAAAGGAAACTTTTACTAGTTTTCTTGGCATTTATCTTGATGAGAATGTTACATGGAAACCACATATTGACTACATTTGTACAAAGGTTTCTAAAAATATAGGAGTCCTCTATAAGTCAAGAAATTATTTAAACAAAACCATTTTAATCCAACTCTATTACTCATTTATACATAGTTATATTAACTATGCAAATATTGCTTGGGGAAGTACAAGTAAAAGTAAGTTGCGTACTCTTTACCATCGTCAGAAACACGCATTACGCTTAGTTTGTTTTGAAAATCGATTTACGCATTCAAAGTTTTTATTCAAAAATATAAAAGTACTTAACATTTATGAAGTGAATGTATACAAAATATTATGCTTTATGTTTCAATGTAAAATCCATCCGTCCTTACATGTTTTTAAAGATTTTATTACCTTAAAAACAAAAAATAAGTATACACTACGAAATGATAACTCACTCTTTGAAACCTTTTGTCGAACAAAATTCAATCAGTTCTGTATAGCTTATCGTGCACCCAATCTCTGGAACAAAATTGTTTTACCTAATTTTGATTAATCAATTACCTTCCCAGTCTTTAAAAAGAAATTTAAAAAATTCATTCTCTTTAATGACAATATGTTGAAATACTTTTAAAATTAAGAAATTTGTATAAACACGCTCTTTTGTTTTTTGTATTTTGTCATTTTTATTTGTCTATATCTATCAATGGCTTAAGTTATATTCTATTATAACTTTTTATGGTTCTGGCGACAAGATCATTAGATCTTCTATTAGATACCAAGTTTTTATTTAAATTAGTCTATATATCACGGATTTTATTGCATCACGAAAGCATATATCTCGGATTTTGATGTATTACGAGAACATATGTCATGGATTTTGTTGTATTACGAGAGCATATATCACGGACTTTACTATATTACGACTAATTAAATGTAAACCTGAAAAAAAAAAAAAAAAAAAAAAAAAAAAATCTTAGCCACCTTGCAAAGTTTGTGTTAATGAAACTATTAGATAGTATAGATGAGTGCAAAATTTTTAACTTGTACTATAATATGTCAATAAGGCTTCAGGCCTATTTCCGGTGAACTGTAAATAAACGGTGAAAAACCTTTGTTTGGATCATCTTTAGTTTTAAAAATTTGAATTTTGTGATTTTGAAAATGCCCCGGCCCCGTGGAATATTGTGGGAGCACTTTGAGCACATCAAAGGAGCTGATGGAGCTGCTACTGCAAAGTGCAAGAAGTGTTTCAAAACTTTTGCAATCAAAAATTCCAATACATCCGGTTTGCTGAAGCACTTAAAAAATTTTCAAAGAAGTACAAAAGTCCAAAGACCAACAGAAAAGGCCCGCTGAAGAAATGGATGAGGAGGAGGAGGAGGAGCCACCGCAGAATGTAACAAAAGTTCAAGGACACAAAAAACAGTGCCTTGACAAACCAAGCACTTTCAACAACCGAGAAGGTCAACAAACAGTTAGGTTATATTTCTATTCTTATTTAAGTAATTTAATAACTATACTCTTAACATATCTTTGACTTTTCCCCTCAAAATATTGCATTACATTTTTAAAACAAGCTTTATTTTTTTACCAAAATTATAAAAAATTCAATGTAAACTTTGTAAGTAAAAATTTAAAAATTGATCTTTTCCAAATTTTCTTTTTTCAGTTCTTACACAAAGTATAAGACTTATGACACCAAACAACTGAGATGGGATCTGGAAATCATGAAATTCATCGCAAGGAACAATCTTCCCTTCAACATTGTGAACACACAAGCAACCAAGGACCTCTTTCACTTTGCAGACCCCAAGCTCACACTAAAGTCAGCAACAACATTCAGTCGGTTCAAACTACCTTTTTTTGTATGAAAATGTGAAGTTCGCTGTTGACAAGGTTCTCTCAGAAGAATTACCTGGCTCTGGTGGCATGGCAGTGTCAACTGATCTCTGGACTTCAAGGGCAAATGATAATTACCAGTCATTGACCATCCACTTCATCAACACATCATGGAAACTTCAAAACTTCGTTCTCAATGCATCTCAAATCAAAGGTATATATTTCCTGTATTTCTCTATGGTTTTCATTATACAAAATACAACAAAATATCTATTACAATACTGCTTTTTCCTTATCCTTCAAAGACTGATGCAGTTTAAGCCTTTGAAAAATTTTTATCTCATTATATTTGAATTGGCTAGTTTATATTTTCATTCCATTTACATGGCATGCATTTTCAACTCCATTGATTCCATCATTTAAAATTCAAATTAATTTTAGTTTCAATCAGCTTTTATTTCATACATGCATTAAGACTTTTTTTTGCCCAAAATTAATGTGGTTATTGAGTCTAGCAAACTTTTAATTTTACCTGACTTAAAAGTTTTAACCAAAAAAGGTAGCCTACTTTTCATTTATTCAAATAAAATTGATAAAAATTTGTTTAGGTCGTCACACTGGAGAGGCTATATCAAAGAAAATTGAGCTGCTGATGAAGGATGTCCCATGTGCTGAAGATCTTCCCATTGTTGCAGTTTACGATTCAGCAGCCAATATGAAGAATGCCATGAAGCGAAGCCAGATCATCGACATTTCCCTCTCCTGCTCTGATCACTTGTTGCAACTTGCAATTTCTGGTGCTGTTGCAGACTGTTTTAAGATGAGTGAGGCGGTAAAGTGCTGTACTGCCTTGGCCTCCAAATCCCACAAGTCAACTCTGGCAAAGGAAAGGATTCAGTTGGAATTTGAAATTGAAAAAGATGAAATGGATGTTACTTAAGGTAAAAATAATCCTTTGAATCAAATTCCCTGCATACTTTTTGAGAATAAATAAGCCAGTAGCTTGTGAGGAAGAATCTATTGAATAGGTAATAAAAGATTGATTGTTTCCAACAATTGCAGTTTGCATTAAGTCAATTATTTAATGCATAAAAAAATGTGTAATGTATTTATATTAATGCTTGGTAATGTTTTGTTATACCCCAAAATGAATTGTTTTTTCTTTAGAGGAGAGTAAAAACTATGCTCAAATCATATCGCCTGTTGCTACAAGGTGGAATTCGGTGACCATGATGCTCCAAAGTGTGTTGAAAATGCGCAGGGCGCTCTCAAACATTCGGGACAATCCATGTCGTGAGGATGGAAACCTATCAGATGTCTTTCCAACTGAAGAAGATTTTGATCTGTTTGAAGAGTGTTTGGATGTAATGGTTCGTGTAGCAGAAATCTCAGAAGCATTTTCTGCTGAAAATCATCCAACTATCAACCGGGCAATGTCTCTGTTGTTTGAACTTCAATCCACTATTAAGAAAAAGTTGGCCTAAAATCCGTCAGCGGTGGCTGAGTCCTTCTTCAGTGCCCTAACCACTGAAATTGAAAAAAGGTTTCCAAAATGTGGTGGAATGGTGGCGGCCTATGCATTTGGCAACATGCTAAACCCTTTCTATCGTGGTGTGGGTGTGGAATGCATCAGTCAAAATTTTCCGGAAAAATATTCTTTGTTGATCACCAATCACGAAAATCACCAAATGTGGCTGACAAAAACGAATCAAGGTAAACAACACTTTTTAATTTACATATATTTTCATCTTGCCCTCTGCATTGTAAACATTTTTTATTTGGATTCCTTATAATTTCTTTTTTAGAGATACCTTGCAGCCATTTTAAGATATTTCAAAAGATATTCCTATAAAGCAAAATAAGATGATTGATCTTATTGTTTATTTAAAGTTAAGAAATTTTTGCTTTTAGGTCTTGTCAGTATGATTTCTGATGAAGAGGAGGAGGATCCCCTAATGGCATTGGCACTCTCACAAGACCTTTGTGAAGCTCAGCGTCAAGCAGCATTGTCGAAATCTCCGATTGAGACAGAGTGGGAGGAGTATAAATCAATGCAAAGGCCAACCAAAGATGATGGAGCAGGAAACATTTTAAATTGGTGGAAAGCAAATGAGAAGAAGTTTCCACTTCTGGCAGGCCTTGCTCGACGCTGGCTTTGCATTCCTGCATCATCAGCCTCATCAGAACGAGCTTTTTCTTCTTGTGGAAGCATTGTCTTGCAAGAGAACCAAACTTCAACCAGAAAAAGTAGATAAACTTCTTTATATTCAGAGAAATTATGACAATGTTGAAATTAGACGTTGGAAACTCGTCTCTAAAGATAAGTTTGATGAATTGCCAAGATTTGAAGATGAGGCATTTGAACTTTTGTCATTTTCTGGTCACAGCAAGGTGTAAATAATTATTTAGATTTTGGCAAACTTTTTTTTTCACTTAAACTTTTTCTATGTCTTTCCTCTTTTGAAAAATGAAATAAATATTATAAAATGAACCACTTTATACTTTGGGTCGTGGAAAGTATTATTATGAAAAACATTTTTTTTTCAATTATAAGATCTATTAGAAAGGTCTTGAAAAGTCTTGAAAAGTCTTGTTAAGTCTTGTTAAGTCTTGTTAAGTCTTGTTAAGTCTTGTTAAGTCTTGTTAAGTCTTGTTAAGTCTTGTTAAGTCTTGTTAAGTCTTGTTAAGTCTTGTTAAGTCTTGTTAAGTCTTGTTAAGTCTTGTTAAGTCTTGTTAATCTTGAAATCATAAACCTATTACAAGACCCATTAGATAGGTCTTGAAAAGTCTTGTTAAGTCTTGTTAATCTTAAAATCATAAACCTATTTCAAGACCAATGTAAAAGAGTCTTGAAAAGTCTTGAAACATTTCAAGACAGCATAAGTCTTGTCGTAGTCTTGGTATTGAAATAAAATTTCGAGACGCAGATACTTAGTGTCCTACCACTAAGCAGTGCAAGTGTAGAGTGTGAGAATTGCATTGACTGGTCAGATTTCATATTAGAATTGAAAGATAAAATATCTACAATCAGTAATCCCCGTGAAAAAGTTCAAGTTTTAACTCTTATACCAAACAGTTGGTCAAGAAAAAAAATATGTAGTGAGTTTAAAGTATCAGACAGAATGGCTAAAGCAGCAAAAAAGTTAAAAGCAAAAAGTGGAATCTTAGCACTTCCAGAAAGAAATGGAGCAAAGAAATTGCCAAAACATGTTAAAGAAAAAATTTTGAAATTTTATGAACACGAAGCTTTTAGCAGAACATGTCCAGGGAAAAAGGATTTTGTATCTGTAGGCATTGGTGCAAAGAAAGTGCATATGCAAAAAAAATTACTGTTAGTTAATTCAAAGGAACATTTTTTGGAGTATAAAAAAGAAAATGGAGCTAAAGTCGGATTTTCTAAATTCTGCAAGTTACGTCCAAAATGGTGTATAACTGTTAGATCTTCAGGTACCCATTGTATTTGTGTATGTACTATTCACCAGAATATAAAATTAATGCTTGCAAGTAGCCCAGTTACGGTAGACTATTAATGTCTAATTGAAAAAACAGTTTGTGATATTGAATCTAAAGAATGTATGCTTCATCGTTGCGATAAATATCCAGGGAATGAAATGTTAAAGGCTTATCTTGAAGAGCAATTTAAAGACTTTGAATCTGATGAAACTATAACATTCAAGGAACGGATAAAAGTAGATCGTGAAACTTTAGAATCTTTGCAATTACTAGTAGACGACTTCATAGATGATTTAATTTCAAAAGTATCTATTTTATCTAAGCATCATTTTATTGCCAAAAACCAAAACAACTATTTGCGATTGTTGAAAAATGAACTGAAATCAAATGAGTTGATCATTTTGATGGATTTTTCTGAAAACTATTCATTTGTTGTGCAAGATGCTGTTCAAGGGTTTTACTGGGAAAACAGCCAAACAACTTTGCATCCTTTTGTTGTTTACTACAAACTTAATGACATACTTAAAAGTAAATGTTATTGTGTTATCAGTAATTGCATGCATCACGATACTATTTCTGTTCATGTATTTCTTAGTAAATTATTAACTGAACTTAAAACATTTTTATCTTTTGAACTTATTCATTATTTCAGTGAAGGTTCAGCTGCACAGTACAAAAATTTCAAAAATTTTATGAATTTATGTCACCATTATTAGGGTGATTCTATTTTTTAGTTTGTCATGCAAACCTTTTCTAAAACATGAATAATTGTATTCTAAGAGCAACTAAATAAAAAATAATTGATGATTTTCAGCCTTTGTTTGAACGACCCAAACGGAAGTTTAAATCAAAGGTGAGTAATAATAATTTTTGGAAATAAAAAGTTTTTTTATTAAATTTATATTAACTTTACTTTTGGTTTAAGGCGATGTCAATTGCCATTATGTGCGCAGAAGCTGGTATCTCAACCCACAAAGGAGTTAGTGTAACTCGCTCATTAAGTTATTTCCATAGTGACATTCCAACTCCAAATCAATCGGCTATTTTCAAAGCTGGTAAAAGGTTGCAAGTCACAACTCTACTTAAACTTAAAGAAGCTTTGTCTGTTCAATTATCCTTTATATTACACTTTGATGGAAAAGGTGTGGCACCATATGATTATGGGATTAAAAAAGTGGAACGCATGGTCATCGCCCTTCAGTCTGATGGACCAATATTTTGGTACATTGGCCTCAAAACATTACATACTAGCGGAACTTCTGAAAATCTAGCCGCTATGATAACGGAAACATTGTTAGAGTATAATGTTGTGCATAAAATATCCCTTATAATTTGTGACACCTGCTCTGTCAATACAGGTTAGTAAAATTAAAATTATTTATTTTTAAATAATAAAAAAAATCCAATTAAATAAGTTATTCCATTTTACTTCAGGTGGATCTTATGATGGTTCTGTTGGAGTAGTAGGGATTTTAAGATCTAAGCTATTTAACAGGCCTGTTCCTTATTATGGATGCAATGCTCACATTTTGGACCTTGTTTTGAAAAAAATGGTAATTTTCCACTTGCCAACACCATCAAAATCGCCTACTCTAACTGATTTTAAGTTCATTCAAAAACTAAAAAATAAGTATCCGCAATTGAAAGAATCATACAATATCCTGCATAAAACACCTCATCCTCCTCCTACTGTAAAAACCTGGAGAGATGATTATAAGCTATTGGCTAGGTTTGTTTTATTAAAAATTATTATTTTCAATATCAATGATTTGTATATGTGATGAATGCGTTGATCCATTTTATTGTTTATTTTTCCAGGTTATGTATTGCATTTAGGCACTATTTGGACACCAATATTTTACCCAAACTGCAGCTACCAACGAAATTACCAAGTTCTCACTCAGCAAGGTGGAACAGCAGAGCAATATATGTCTTGTTAGGCTACTTTCTACTTCCTGAAGAACGACCATTATTGAAAGAAATAGCTAAGTTTATTAGCTGTTCTTGGTCACTTGCATGGTTTAAAATGAGAGAGGAACCCAACTGGGAAAACTTAAAAGAAACTACATCAAGTTGCATTAAAGCCCAAGAAGCTCTGACAAGACATATTCTTGGTGTCAAAATCTCATTCAAGAATGTGCATCGAACAAATGAGGTAGCTGAGAGAGGGCTCCGAGCTATGGACATCCGATGTTCCCGGGCTAAGTCTGATGATGCTCTTGAGAGACTTTTTTTAACAGAAATGTTTATGCAAATGTCGAATAAAAAATAACTTCACTTTATAAACTTTGTCGTATTTCTTTTGCTTATGTATAAAATAAAAAAAGACTAAAAAAAAGAAATAATTTTGTCTTATTTCCATAAAGTAACTTTTTTTTTTGACCTAGTAAAATTTTCAAATTTTTAATTATTTTTTATTTAGTTGCTCTTAGAATACAACTATTCATGTTTTAGAAAAGGTTTGCATGACAAAATAAAAAATAGAATCACCCTAACCATTATACTGACTATGAGCAGAATGGAATTTCTTTGCAACTAGTCATGGAAAATCTCCCTGTGATGGAATTGGAGGAACTGTGAAGCGTTTAGCAGCACGTGCCAATCTTCAACGGCCAATTGATAATCAAATTTTAACGCCCTTAAATTTATATGATTTTTGCAAGGAAAGTATCATGGGTATTTCATTTATTTATGTTGATAGTGATGAAGTAGACAATATTAAAGACAATACACAAGAGAAACGATTTAGTTCTGGAAACACAGTTGCAGGTACTCGCGATAATCACAAATTTGTGCCTGTAAATGAAAATCAGGTTTGTGTCAGTCGTATTTTAAATGACTCAACCAAGTTAGTTTCACTGTCTGATCTTAGTCCTGGAAATTTTGTTGTATGTATTTACGATGCACATTGGTGGATTGGAAATGTTTGTGAAATTTCAGAAGAACAGGAAGATGTTTTCATTGATTTTATGCATCCTCATGGTATGGCTCAGTCATTTTACTGGCCTAGCACCAAGGACAATTGTTGGGTTCCTGAGCAGCATGTTATTGCAGTCATTCCAAATCCAATCAGTTCTGCAACAGGTCGACATTACAATTTACCGTCAATTGTTGTTTCAGACATTAATTCCAAATTTGAAGCTATTTTAAATATGTAATTTGGAATCAAGTTGATTATAGTTTCAAACAACTGAATTTTTTCTATCACAATTTTTTTTTTTTTGTAGATAAGAAACAATATGTTAACATAAAAATATTTGTTTTTAGTTTTTTGTTGCAGAAAATGTGTTGTAAAAGCTGTATTGTCAAACTAGATTTTGCATCTATAACCAGGACCGCATTTGTGACGTGTTGGATTGATGGTGCTCTTAGGCATATGAATAATCGTCGCCTAAAATTTCGTAATAAAATTTAAAAAGATACATATATAACAAAAAAACAAGCGCCCTTTTTTGGTTGGTGCCCATAGTCAGTTGCCTCAACTTCTCTAGTATTTTAAATTGCCAATAACATGCATTTATCCGCAGTATTTTATAGATAATAAGATAATCTCTTCAATAAATCTGTTGTAAGTTTTTTTCTTTTCCTTGGCGTAGTACCATTTTCAAGAGATTAAAATAGCTCTTCTAAATCTTGAACTTAATGGCTATATATTCTAGTTTTTATTGCCATTAAAAGCTCACTACTTAAAGTACCATTAGATTCTTTTAATTTTCTTAACATAAAATCAATTGCTAATTGGGATGTTGCAAGGTTAGAAGCGTTTCTACTAAAAGCTTCAACATTTAATTTAATAGGCTTTAGCGTATTGTCAACTCATGTTCCATATTAATATTATCTTAAAGTGCACACTTCCAATACCTTGAAGAGTTTCTTAAATGATACAAAATTGTTTTAAAATACATTAGAAAATATTATAATTTATTTTTTGCCTCTTTCTGGATTAGATTTACCCAACTATTTTGTAATTGACAGTTTTGATCCAACCGTTAATTTTATGAACTTTTTTTACCGTGGGTTGCCCTAGCGATAATATAACTACAGCATTATCTAAGCATGCTATTATGCATCATATACAGATGATTAGAGAGGTCAGGGATTCAAACAACACCCTGATGCGTCCGAAATAAGTCCAGGCATTCAAATCACGAGACTCGCCGAGTCTTAGACCGGGTATTCAGCCACAGACTCGCCGCGTCCGAAAAAAACCAGGTAACCAGACCCGAAAATCCCTAGAAATAACTCAAGCAAATGTTAAAAAATATTTTTTGAACATTAAAATATTTTGATTTTTGGCACAATAAGCTTTGATTTTGATGCAGTATGATAAATCTTTATGTTTAGGACGAAATTGTAAAATTCAAAAAATTTATATATTGACCGAGTTTTTTTCGTTCATAAGAAAAATCTCTCCAAGACAGTTTTTATTGTTTCTAAAATTTTGAAATAAGGTCTTTCCAACAATACAATTAAAAAAAACAAAAAAAATTTGCCCACATCATGTTTTAGGGGTTCAAACACACGTTATTTTAGGGTTTTTCACTTTTTTCGCCATATTGCACTCAGAATAACTCAGCAGAGAAATTTTTAAAATAGCAAATTTTTAATCCATATCATTATGAAAGTATGTAGAACCTTTTGTCAAAATAGCAATATTCAAAAATTTTTAGTTTTAGAGATATGACCCTACAAATAAATAAAAAATATTTATAGTGTTGCGTTTGTGACGATATTTGGCGAGCCATAGACTAAAATATAGACATAATATGAAACTTGTAATAAATTATTTGTGATCTGCACCTTCGGTTTACTAAGAAACCACGTTTTTAAGATATAATACCCTTTTATTGCAAAAATATAGGAATATATGAAAATATACGAATTTTAGCTACTGACAGATATTGAAGTTTGGGTACGCTCTACAAAAGGTACCACAAAATCCGAAATAATAATTATTTTGATCTGAAATTTTGGCAATGTTCATGAAACATGTTTAACAACATACTGTCAAAATTTTATTAAAATCGGAGATGGTAGTGCGGGAATTATTTCGGAAATTGGACCGTTTGGTGTGGAATGACCCTAAAGGAAAGGTGCTAACGGAGAATCTGACAGAAAAAGTCTTAAGAAAGGCTCTGCAATTGAAGCCAAATACTGAAAAAATGAAGTTTTAGCCAAGCATAAAAAGATCATTGACAGCATCATTAACAATATTTACAGTATAAATGTTTGGTACTTTAGACTGTTTAACATACAACTTCACATTATCGTAAACATTTAAAGCTCTCTGACTTACAGATACATTTTCAACCCATCTTGTTGAACAAAATTTCTTAGGAAACTTCCCAGTAAACACGCTTTAGTTGGTCCAACTGACGGGCCAGTATTGGCTATAGTTGGCTAACTGTTGGCATTTCTTGCCGACCATTAACCGACTGTGTACGGCGTGTTTTTGAATCGTTAAAGTTTCCCGTAAGTTTTATAGACGTATTTTAATAATTAGTCGCATGGTCTAAGTCAGGGATGGCCAGACTTTTTGGCACGAGAGCCGCATTCAAATACCTGCGTGAACCGAAGAGCCGCATTAAATAATTCGTTAAGAAAATTTTTCTTCATTCTTTTTTTAAAGATATTTTGCCTTACAAAAAAATTAGAAACTGGTGGCAAGAAAGTGCTGTAAAATACTCCATAAAGTTAAACTTAAATGTTTATGAAAAGAAATAAATCTTTCTAAAGAACTTTTTCTAAAAAACTTTTTGTGTACAAATTTTATGTTTGCAACTAGTTTTTATGTCTAAATTTAAAAAAATTTTTTTCAAAGTCAAAAACTATACTTTAAATGTAAGCTTGTTTAGAATTTCAAATTATCTTGAATGTTTCGAAAAACTCATTTCAATGAAGTTAAATAAAAATCTGATTCCCTTTTACTCTCACACAAGAAAAACTAGTTATAGAATTGTTTTAAGAAGCATATTCACGTCATAATTTTTTAAAAAAGTAACAAAATTACAAAGTTATGAATTTTCCAATCAGGCACTAAGATTCTGAACTTTACTGGTAAGTCTCTTAAAATCTGGCTTCAAGCTTGTAGTTGCTGTTCTAAGTAATTCTGACAAATGATCAGTGGTTAGACTTGCACGATACTTTGATTTGACAAATTTCATAGTGGAAAATAAAGATTCACATGTGTATGTTGAACCAAAAATTGAAATAAATTTTATGCTAATCTTTTTCAGTAGGGGATACTTAACCTCAGGCACTATCTTCCAAAATTCCAATAAAGTTAGTGTTTTATGCAGCATCAGAAGATTTTGATCTTCTTGGAGATCTAATAGTTCTGTTTCAAATTGAGATACTTCTTCAACTATGTTTGATGGAATTGGACAACCATTACCAATAATATCAATTAAAAAAGGATTTATTATAAATCCTAAAGATGATTTAAGTGCATGCAAATCTATAAACATTTTTTGAAAGTCTTCTAGTAAATTCTGTAATTTTTCCCTGTATGATTCAATCTTATGGTCATTATACTGAATTGAGGGATTAGAAATAATCATCTTCTTCATTTGAGGAAAATGGTTAAAGGTTTTTAAAGTAAGATCTCTCTGAAAAAGGGTAATTTTTTTTTGAAAACTAAAAATAGTCTGAGCAAGATCAGATATAATTTTTTCTTTTCCCTGAAGAGATAAATTCAGACTTTGTAAATGTTGCATTAAATCAGTCAAAAACAAAAGATCTTGCAAAAAGTTCATATCATCAAGAATTTCAAAAGTCTTTTTCTTTTCAATCAAAAAAGATTTAATTGGTTCTAATAAATCTACGAACTTATATAAAGCATCACTACTTCAAAGCCACCGTACAGCACAGTAAAATGATAGGTCATTTGGTTTGTCAGCAAGATCCAATTCATCAATAAAGTTTTTAAACTGTCTGTGATTTTTAGCATTTGATCGAATGTAATTTACAATTTCTGTCACTGATTTTAGAACGATTGAAAAATTAAAATGTTTTGCTACTAAATGTTCTCGATGAATCAAACAATGAACTGGAATGAACTCTGGATACTTAGGATCACTTTTTAACAAACCAATAAGTCCAACATGTTTGCCAACCATTGCTGGTGCACCATCTGTAGCAACACTAACAAGTTTATTGATAGGTGCATTGGCTTTAAGTAGAACTGTTTCAAGAGCTTCCTTTATATCAACTCCACGAGTTGTATCTTTTAGCTCAACCAAATCTAGTAATTCTTCTTTCACAATTACATCTGATGTTACATACCTAACAAATACTGCCATTTTAGATTTATCTTGAACATCTGTTGATTCATCCAGAGCTAAACTAAATGCTTCACAGTTTTTTAAGTCATTCAACAATTGCTGCTCAATATCAGCACTAATCTCAGATATTCTTCTTTCAATTGAATGTCGAGAAATAGGAATCTGTGAAATTAACCTTTGGATTTTGCTATTTTTAGGATCTAAAACTAAGAGGACATCTGAAATATTTTGCTTTACAAATTCTCCATCAGACTAAGAATGTTTTACTCTTACAATGTTCCATGCTATAACAAAACTTGCTTCTGTAGAAATAGTTGATTCTTTACTGAAAGATGAAGCATTCATTTGATTGTTAATTATTGTTTTGAGTAATTCAATTTTATTTTTCCTGTAATCTGAATTTAATGGATATTCCTTGGAAAAATTTATATGTTTAGTTTCATGGTGGCGTTTAATATTCCCTGACTTGTTGTGAGCAAGTTCTTTATTACAAATTAAACATATCGGTTTATTTTCTTTTTCAATAAATGCAAATTTTTCTGTCCAATCTTCATTAAGTATTCTTTTCTCGTCATCAATTTTTCTTTTCTTACTGTTGTAGCGAAGTGGATTATTGTTAGTATTTACTTTGTCCATTTCAAAAAAATAAGTTTTGCGATTAAGTAAAGTTAATACGAAAAGAGTCGAAATGAAATTCCAAGAGCCGCATGCGGCTCGCGAGCCGCATTAACATTCCAAGAGCCGCATGCGGCTCGCGAGCCACGTTTTGGCCATCCCTGGTCTAAGTGAACATATTCACTTAGACCATGCGACTAGTTATTAAAACTATTCAAACAGATTCATTCAATAACTAAAACTATTCAATAGAGTTAGTTTAGTTTGAAGCTTTTTATTATTTTTTTTCTTTCAAACGCTTTTTTTACCTTTTAACTAAACTTTTAAACTCAAACTCTCCTACACCTCTTAATATAACTGTTACGCTGGTAAGTTCAAATATTTTACATTTATCCATTAGTTTCACATTCAGATATGATTTTTGACACTGGTTGAGTTTTTAATCTATTTTTATGATGACACCATTTTTGTATTTGTATTAGACATTTTAGCTCTGTTTTAACTATTATTAAAAGTTAAAATACAGCTAAAATTTATATGTGCGTGTTTACTAGTATGTTTATGTGTGTATTTCTGTATATATATATATATATATATATATATATATATATATATATATATATATATATATATATATATATATACACACACACACATACATACAGGGTGTCTGCTAGATCAGGGGAAATCAGGGAAAAGTCAGGGAAATCAGATATCTGAAAAATATCTAGGATTATCAAGGAAATTAGGTCGAATTTTAGAAAAATCAGGGAGAAATCAGGGAAAATGGCTTTTCATCAAACTTACATAACTTAAATAAGTTGTATATAGTACATGTAATATAAAAGTTTATTTGGCAAACAGTTTTATGAACTTTTCTAGCATCAAGCGAATCTTGAATCTTCACTTGCAAAAATATAAACAATAATACAACCCATATTAAATGTATCATTACATGATACATTTAGTGTGGGTTGTATTAATGTTTACATTTTTGCAGTTGAAGAGCATTTTTCTAAATGAATCTTGGTCAATTTTTGTGAAGTTGATTTTCGGTAACTTTAAATTAAACAGCTAGAAGATCAGGAAAATATCAGGGAAAAGTCAGAGAAATCCAGCTTAAAATATTGGCTGACATCCTTTACATAACATGCATGCATAAAAGTTGTTATATTCTAATATAAATGTTGTATATAATAATTTATATGTATGTATTTTGTATATATTGCATATAGTATATGCCATATATACAATATTGACATAATATAAGCAGTATCTTAATATAATTCCTACAAAAATTAATGTTTAATGTCGTCGTTTCGTCATTAGTTACTAGGCTTTGAAAGAGCGCGTTCTTAAAATGCACGCGGCCATAGGAGAAAGATCCATGAAGCGAGTTAAAACTTTCTTCCTTTTGGAATCTAATTATTAGTTTAGATATATTACATAAAGAATCATATGAAGATAAATAATAATAGTTAAGATCATCTTATAATTGAAGTAAGTATATAAAATAGTTGTATATACATTTTTATTAGAAAAAGTAGAAAGGATTTAAATTTTATTTAGATAAAGTAGAAAGGATTTAAATTTTTATTAGATAAAGTAGAAAGGATTTAAATTTTTATTAGATAAAGTAGAAAGGATTTTAATTTTTTAAATCGTTTATATTTTGTTTGTTTTAGTTTTTCATTTGGCAGTTTTGTTTTTATTATCTTATTTTTTAGAAGGAAAACAGGGGTATGTAAGTTATTTAAAGTTATACTAATGCTATTTCCATAAAATGGTTATTACTACTTTGGAATTTCTGTGATGCTATTAACTATTTTTGTTCTTTTTTAGAAAATTTAGAAAAATAAATTAAAATTTTGTGCCAACACTGACAATGCATTTCACATGTTATTGTATGTAAAGGTTAAATGTTGTTATGAAGATTACAGTTCTTATGAGAAAAAAAAGAAGGTAAAGAGAATTGTTTGTAAATATATATTTTGTATCTTTTTAAATTTTCTTGCATCATTTTTAGAATTTTTGTTTGCACACATTTATTGTTTGCATATATGCTTTTTTGATTTGTATGTGTGTGTGAATAAGTGCTTTATAGTTGTTTTATCAATGTGTTTTTATAATAATGTAAAGTGTTTTTTTACTGTTTGTGTATGTGTTAATATGTGTTACATAATTGTTTTAATAATGTGTTTAAATATGTATATGAGGTATTTATTTATTTTAGTATATATTTAACCTTATATACATATTTAAATACATTTATTGTGCTTATAGTTTGTACATATGTTTATATTATGTTCTTTCCGTGTTTTTAAAGTGCTGTGACTTGGTAAACACATACCTGAAAATCAATTATTGTATTTTAGAGAAAGAGCAGAACATATGGCTTTAGATCGTGCAGCTCAGTGTGATATGCACCTAATGGCATGGATTAAGTTAAATACTGAAAACGAAAGAGTACATTGCTATTCGTATGTAGACATTCCTTATCACTTTATATTTAATGATAAACATTGTAAATGGAAGGTTAGATAAAGGGGTGGTAATAAGGTGATAGTAAGAATGTATAAAGTTAATCCAACTGGAGAATTGTTTTTTCTTAGACTGTTACTTTTACAAGCAAAACGAGCAACATCTTGGGAGGATGTGCATACTGTTAATGGTATTGTCCTTGAAACGTTTTGTGAAGCATGTGTTTTGAAAGGCCTGTTGCAAGATGACACTGAATGGCAGAATACTCTTTCTGAGGCGGTTTTAACACATATGCCAAAGAAAATTAGACAGTTGTTTTCAATTATTTTGACCTTTTGTGAACCTGACAATCCTTTACATCTCTGGAATACATGCAAAGCTTTTATGATGGAAGATTTCATTCACCACTCAGTCCCACTTCTAATAGCTGAACAAGCTACTCTTCATCAAATTGAAAAGATTATTAATCAAATGTGTTATATAAAACCATATTTGTTTATAGTTGTATATATGTTTAAATTATGTTGTTTCCATGTTTTCAAAGTGGTGTGATTTGGCATTATGTTGAGCAAGATTGATAACCTTGCCAGCCAAGCGATGTACTTATAGCAGAGTTGTGACTTGGCAGCATTTAGTGTCAGGCGGAGTTGCTTTGGAGCTAGGTTGTGTTGTCTAGCCTTTGTTGTGTTGTCAACCTGCTTAGGTTGTGTTGTCAACCTGCTTTGGAGCTAGGTTGTGTTGTCTAGCCTTTTTTAATTATTCTCCAAAAAAAAATATTATAATGTCTGTTAATGTTTAGCGTAATGTGTATGAGAGTATGCAACCTTGATCTTTAAATCTAGGATGTTTTCATGTCCTAAATTTGAAGTAATTGAATAACTAATATTGAACATAAAAACAAGTATACTTTTATGTATTTATATGTTTAGTAAAAAGATAGATATAGCTAACTTTAAATTGGTTTTCTAATTTTGCCTTTCATATTTTAATTTGGTTTGTTATCTTCACTGGATTTTAGGATCAAGGATGTAAATATTCTATTGTTATGTTATTGTTGTGATGTTTTGTGTTGGTATTCATTTTTAACAATAGACACCTTCATGTTGGTGACTATTGTAAAAAATGAATTATAGGTTGTTTCATTATTGGTACTTACTGCTTTTATTTATTTACTGAAAGCCAAGACAACATAATGCTAAAAATGCAATTTATATCTTAAATTGGTTTTTTTATATAAATATATATACTATTGTTAATCCTTTTGTACTTTGAAACAGATTTTATTGTTACATTTTCGATAAATGTTTATATTAACTGCCATGTCAAAATGGGTTACTATAAATAGGTAAATCGATTTTCAGTTTTTATGTGGTGTTTTATTTTTTTTTGTTTTTTTGTTGTTGTAATTATAGTATCATAATACCATTTTTTTTTTCTTTAGGATTTACGATTGACGCATTTATACGATTTATAAAAAGAAACCTGATTACCTTTTATTGTAAATTTTGGTCAGTTAAAATGATATAAATGTATGCAATTAGGTCAATTTTTTTAAAGTTTTCTCTATTTTAAGCCTAATAATTTGCTGTACGTAATTTAGGGAATCTTTTTAAATGGGTGGTTAATATTTTAGTTTAGCGCATTTTTCAAATATCGAGTTACTTAAATTTTATAAGATTTTTAACTAATTAATTTGCTTAGTTTGCATTTGCAACACTTTTGAGGAAAGAAAAAATTTTTATATATGTTAAATTCTTATATTAAAAAACGAAAATTCTTATACACGTAAATCATTGTTTTACATTTCATTATTCTGGTAAAAGGTCTTGATCAAAAACTTGACTACTCTTAATAAAAATAACTATTCTCTTGACCACCATTAAGGCAAAAACGGGGAAGGGAGGTCCTTTATTAGTGTCAAAATATTTATGAGAATTAAATTTCGAGTAACAAAAGGAATTTTTAGTAAATGGTAGTAAATTACCGTTTACTAAAAGCTATTGAAACAGAGGACATATATATAAAAATGGTCAGATTAGTGCCATATATAATAATTGTCAGTTATTTTTAATAAATTTATTTGGTTGTGTGCATTTAACGTTTTAAAGACAATTTCCTGTTTTAAAGAAAAATGTATCAAGGGGATACCAAAAAATTAACAAATCATGTATAATTTACGTTCGCTTAATATTAATCTTATTAATTAAAGTTCATGTTATAAAAAATATAACAAGAATATAGCCTTACTTTTTCGTCAATATAAAGCATGATAAAGTGTTATTATTTTGTGTTAGTAGCTAAAAACATATTGTGTTGAACTTAGTATCGAGGAAAATGGTTCTGCCTTACACTGATATGATCTGTCAGTTGTAAATTACTCAATGTTAAATAATTGGTAAATTATTTTACCTCCGCATACTTTTTATTTTAATTTTACAGATGGTTCAATTTTTTAATTTGAAGGGGTTTTTCTAAAAGGTTATTAGTTAAGGTTTCGCAACTTTAAATTGTGGAAAACAGCCACTATAAAGTAACAGACCGACCATAACCCGTATTACGGGTTGCTTATTGCTAGTATAGATAAATGGTATATGCAATTGCATATACAATGTGACATATACATTTCATATTAAGCATATATGACATTTGTATTATATTATATATGTGTGTGTGTGTGTGTCTATATATATATATATATATATATATATATATATATATATATATATATATATATATATATATTTATATATATCGTTTCAAGATGGTTTCAGGGCGCAAATGATCAAGGAGAAGGGCGAATAAATAGACAGACGAAAAGCAACGTTATAAAAAATCAGTTGCAGTTAATCAATGAAAAGAATATTTAGTTATTATTTTCTTTTGAAAATTTATAAAAGCTTATTTATCTTGATTTTATTTATAAATCCAATTTTTCTTAATTATTATTAATAATTATCTATTAAATCGCCACGTTTTTAAATATTAGCGTTTTACAATATTGTTTTTAACTAAAGCTGCCAATATTAGTTTCAAACCTTTGATAATATTAACTACAATAATAGAATATTTTTAGTTCTTTATTTGTAAATATTTTTCTTTAATGGTCTGGAAATAAAAGTGTAATGATAAAAAATTTGTTCTTTTTTTTGTATTCAACTAAGTTATCTATAAATGATACAATATTTTGAGTGGACAGTAGTACTGTTTGGTAAAATCTGATTTACAAACAATCACTATTAAATAAAAAATAAAATATTAAAAAGCAAAGTTATACTTTTTTATTAAGCAATATTCAAAACATGATTTATAACTTTTGCACTTTCAATTTAAGCGCAAAAATAAATTTAAGAAATCGCGAAAAAAAATCATATAATTGGGCCGGTAATGGTACCAACTGTTAACCAACTGTTTTATTACTGTTGGGCCGTTAATGGCAACCAATAGTTTAAAAACAGTTGACTAAGTGTTGGTAAAAGCGTTACGTTTTTTTCACGGTACCAACTAAATAGCCGACTGTTGGCCCAACTGTAGCTAATAGTTGGTTATTAGGATCGGGCCAACTACTTGCGAACTGTTCGATGTTTACTGGGTTATCACTTTCACAAATTGATTGATAATCTGCCCTACTTGCAGGACTATCAAGAAAAAGTTTATAAAAACTCCTGGATACTCCATTAACATTCTAATTCACTTTTTTATGACCTGCTTGAAATGCACATGTAGGCCACATGACCCCATTTCAAGAATAGATGTTTCAAATTTTTCACCAAATTCATCATCGAGTATATCAAAAAACTTCCAATTTACATTTGGTCCAACCATAGATATTTGAAAAATTTTAGCTTTGAGATTTTCATTTAGGACATTTGTAACACCTTTGCACAAATCATAAGCAGTTACATGGCTAAGAAACACAGACAAAAAGTATCTTGTAGTCACTTGGTTACGCATTACATCACAATATCGAATGCAAATATCCATTTGTCCTTTTTGAACAACTTCATTTAAAGATTCATCAAAACATACAACAATGTGAGTAGAGTTGAAGACAGCTTTTGAAACTAGATCATGAAAATACGGGGCAAGTCGGTGTGTAATATTATAGGCCACTTTAGTTTTCCCAATAGTCATTTATTTAGCAGTATAACTGTCAAAAAACATTTGCTGAAATAAAAATCTAATTTTGGAACATGATCTGTATGAAAAATGTTGCTGAGTTACGTGTAGTGCCCAAAGTATTTCAGAACGTGTTACATCATTTTGAGCCATAAATAGAGAGAAAGGTGGTACTACTGTGCTTGAAGAAGTTTTTGAAACGATTGATACTAGTTTAGCCAACCCATGATGGATAGAATTCATGATTGATCCAGTCATTGTCAAAATAAGTTAGTTTAGACAATATTGTTACTGTTTTTTAACTATTTACCTGGAAAAAATCTACACTATATAAACATACAGTTGAAAAATATATTATATAGATATAATATATATAATTCACATAGAAGTACACAGTTAAACAAATTGAATACAAAAATAATTTATTTTAAAAATAAGTTTTAAACTTTTGATAATGATATAATTGCAATCATATTTACTACTTTTATCAGAATTTAGGAGAATTGTAACCACAATAACAAAAAAAAATATTAAAATAAATTAAATTTTTGTTTTCTTCTATTATTCACCTCTCAAAGGCGAAGTGGGCCATTTCAGTCAAGGAGGCTACTCATTTTTTTTAAAATTTATATTTCCCAGACTTTTGGCAAAAAAAGTGAAAATCCCTGACTTTACTTTCATTTCACTGACTCAAATACTTTTCCCTGACTTTTCCCTGATTGGCCTGATTTCCAGTTGGCTGGCAACCCTGATCTAAATGCAGATTCACTTTCTGAGAAATGTTGGAGCAAACCAATATTTTTCAGTAACTTTTTGCATTCTGGTCCTGCCATCTGACCCATTTGGTTGGGTGTAGTTTGGATGTCCAACTTACCCCTTCTCAGCATTTGACCATGCCTCTTTGAGTGATTTTAGGAATTGACTTACTAACCCTAGCAAAAGATGCAGTTCAATGGGGGGATTAGATCTATTATTAGAGTGATGATTATCTGTTGAGCCAATGAATAGAGCATAAATGGTGTTGTTAAAGTTCTTCGGAAATTTTCCCTCTCCACCAGAGGAGATGAAACCTTCAAAGTATTTCAATATCACACCAAATGGATGGGTGCAAATTTGAATGTAATTGAATCCCAAAAAATGTAATAGCAAGTTTTAAGTCACAGGAAAAGAAGAAGTGTATATCCTTTACTTTCTTCAAGCCAAAGATCAGCCTGAAATTATAATATGTTTCTGGGAGTTCTTCACACGCAGCAAGTAGCAGTTTTCGTTTTACCCTGGAATCTTTTGAGTTTTTTTCAGTCAAGAACCTTCTTTTGTGCAGTTGAGAAAGGTTCTCCAGGTCTGTAACACCAAAACAGACTTTTAGAAAACCACCTCCTCCGTCAATCCCCAGCTATACAAGATGGTTTTGTAAAATACCTCTCTTTAGGACGGTTTGCTTAAGGAGGCATTTGACATTTATGCAATGAGCAACAAACCTGGATGAAACACACCCTTTTCCAGAAGATAGTTGAATGTATGTATACATATATTTAATACAATAATATATATTGATTCCTTGTCTCAATCATTAAAAACAAAATAAGTAATTGATAAAAAGGTACTACTAATTACATTAAATTTGCATTAATTGACTTCTCCAGATGAATACCAGCCACAGTCGTTTGAAACCTTATATTGGGATTGAGCCTCCTTGAGCTTGCTTAAGTCTGACAGTTCCATAAGGAGAAGCAGAAGATGAAAATATAACTGACACTATAACATTGTCAGCAGTAACTACGTCTTTTGTTGAAACTTCTAATAAGTTCTTGTGTAGGCTGGTTTTTGCAAAGTCATGAGAAATACCTCGTTAAATAATAGAGAAGCACTTTACAATACAATAGAGAAGTCTTTTTTCTGTAATACTTTGGGACTTGGGGGTTTTACTGGTCAGGAGGTAGAACTTTCCTGTAGGTCAGGTTTTGCTTTTGCTGATAGTCGTGCAATAGAGCAAATTTTACATTTTTGATCTTTGAGAACTTTACTTTTAAGTAATTAAATACAAGAAACTTTTACTGACAAGAAACAGATGAAAAGTTTTTGAAAAATTAGACAAGCTTTTTCTCAGAATTTTCTGCTAAACGAATTGAAACGGTCAAATACTCATAAAACTAGTGGCAAAAAGTTTTAGGGTGTTGCTGTGCATAATTAATTGGCAATATGCAATGCAAACGAAAAAAAAACGTTTCGCATTCTAATTGACAATTATGACTAAGATTGAGCAAAGCAAAATTATGATCCTTTTAGAATAAAAAAAAGACTAGCTTTAATGCACTCTTAGAACAATATCACTTTGTAAAAAAACATTTCATTTGTTTTCTTAGTAATTTTTTGTTATTGTGGAAATATTAACGCTTTAAATTGAAATTTGATTTAAAACTATATTTTGTAAATTAAAATATATTTTCAAAAATGACAAATTAATTGATTTGAAAAAGGGTCTAAATACGTATTTTATGCTGAATCTTGAAATGCATTTTTCTTTCTCGGACGCCAATGCCTGATTTTGGGGGAAATGATTTTTTTAATGCTCTAGGTATATATCACCCCACCAGAGGTTTTCACTGGGTCAGAAAGGTTGGTTAGAAAATCATTTTTTTGAATAGTGAACAGAAAATATATTTAAAGCACTTATTAAATTATGTAAGAAAATTTCTGAAAATACTTATTTAAATATATTGAACCTATGATTTAGCTTTGCAATCAAAATAATTTTAATTGCTACTCTTGACTTTTTTTTTAAAATTAGCTACACTTAATAGACGGACTTTTTAAATATACGTAATAAAATAGAAAAAAACTATATGGCATGATTAAACATGAAGCAAAATTTAATAATGAAACAAACAAAAAATGGTATTATTCTTCAACTTATTATAGGATAAAAACATTATCACAAGAACATGATAGCATATACTTTTAGCAAACTATTTTGTGACTGTAAAAACATTATAGTTAAAACAAGATGCCACGAGCTTCACGAAGTAATAAAGTTTAGTTGAGTTTTAATATTGATGTATGTCATGCTGTATACTAGCTGCATATTGTCATATGTAAATGCAGTGTTGATTTTCAAACAGTTTTTTACAAAAGTGGAACTGTATAGATTTTCTTATCTGTTTTCAGTACTGTCTTGTGTATTACTTACTTTTACTTGGGTGTGACATGAACTGGAAAGTCAAGTTGATACAAGCAGCTACTTTAATTATATCCATGGTTTTTGATTTGTTGAAGCTATTAATTTTAAATATCATCATCTAAATTGTCATATTTTAGGAAATTCATTGTTTCTGTAAAATCTTACATTTTAGTTTCAAGTTATTTTTTTAAATTTTCATTAAATGCTTCTACACAATGTATATTACTGATAGCCTGATACTTGAATGTGATGCAGTTTATTTTAATAATTTGTAATGTTGCATTTATTTGCAGTATGCATATACAAATACATGCAATTAATAGCTTGAACTTGATTGACTCATCTCATTCCATAATAGCATTCCATAGATCAAGAAATGTCAATGATACTTTATTTCGTATCATGAATCAATCTTTATCAATGGGATCCATATAAAAATGATAACTTTGCAATAAAAAACTCATGAAAAAAAAAAAAAAAATTTATTTCAATCATTATTTGGATTCTATATAGTGTCTAAATATTGATTGAAATAACAAAGTGCTTCAATCAAGTGGTTTTTCTTCATACCATAAACAAAAAATACAAAAACGCTGTCTGGATAGTGAAAAGAAAGATATTAAGAAAGACAGTTGAACAAAATGCTGTTTCAAGTAAATCAATCCTTCTTTATGGACGACAAAACTTGGTTTATAAAGGGATTTTACAATAAATTTAAAGGTAAAGATGTTAAAAACAATTTAATTTTTCTTTAGAATGAGAAATTTGCTTTAAGTACAAATGATTTTCTAGTTAAGATCTCCATATGTCACTAAGCAGAATGAAGAAAGTGGAGTGGCATGAGCAGAGCAAAGCTAATTTTGTTCCAAATTCAGCTAATCAGTCCCTATTACATTAACAGCGCTCCTTCAAATTCTACAATTTAATTTTGAAAGAAACAAGTGGTTTAACTTGAATGTATGAAGAAATTAAGGGTTTTGCATCAAATAAGTACCAAAAGCACTTTTCTAAGATATGATGGCGAGTGTAAAGACAAAAACTAAAACTTTATATCGAAAATCTTATAAAACAATGGTATATATAACTCTTAAGGTTTAAGCTTCATGAATATTTAGTAAAAAAACAAGGTAAATAGAAAAGGCTATTGTGATATTTCATTTTGATATTAGCTCTAACTGACAAATGACTAAATAGTTTTAAAATGTTTATTTTATTTTCATTACTGAGAAAAAATATTACCATTCTTGAAAACGGAACTGATTACACAAATAAAGATGGCTATTTGATGTTTGAATTACGAATGGTTTAAATTCCGAGATGTTTCAACTTCTTAATTGTTTTAATAAGTTGTTGATGCTCTATATTGAGAATCAACATTTTGACTTATTGCTACAAAATAATGATCTACTCTTTATTCTTCATAGAAACTTCAGTTAGCTTCATCTCAATTATTTAAAAGTCTTTTGGAAAAACATGAATTTAAATGTAAAATTAAGTTTTGCTTACCACAAATATCCTTCAGTCCATAATTCTCTGTATGGATAGGTTTTTGTAATTGAGTAATTAAACTGACAACCTTTTTCCCATCACCATAACGTAATCCATATGCAACAGGTAAACAACTGCGCAACTGTTTGTG
Organism: Hydra viridissima; assembly: GCF_058129835.1. Lineage (NCBI taxonomy): Eukaryota > Metazoa > Cnidaria > Hydrozoa > Anthoathecata > Hydridae > Hydra > Hydra viridissima. The sequence continues at coordinate 1,655,661 of NW_028324315.1, forward strand.
TTGTAATACATCTTGAGGTCTTTTGTAAAAATAAAAATGAACAGAAGCACAGAAAGTCATTAAAAAGAGATGAACAAACTGATATTCATTAGTAAGGTTAGACTTTACAATTAGACCTATTGGTTCAAAGCCATTATTATCAAGAACTGTGGCTAGTTCATCTTCGAAAACCTTCACCCTTCCTTCATTTACCATATTGAACGCAACATTACACACATTTAAAATATGCTGCTTGTTTTCCTGCATAACTAGGTATAACGGCTCAGCTGTTTTGTTGATATGTTGAACTAAGTGTAAAAAGATTAATGTTTTTATTTCGGTCATGGTTTTTAAAGAACTACCAAAACATAAAGAGAGTGTTGAGCAGACAGCCTTTGTATAAAAAGGAACAGACAACAAGGCCTTGGCTGCAGGAGAACTTGTGATTAATTCTGCTAAGTCACTTCTCAAATTTTTACACAACAGACTTCTTTCAAAACTTAGTTTTATTGTAAGGTTACTGAAGCCCATGATCTGTATGTGTAAAATATCATTATGCCTTTTAAATAAACTCTGATATTTCATTACAGATTCAACTCTTCCTCCAAAAACACACTTAATGTTTCTTCCACTGAAAACATCTATTAATGTAGACATAATTGGAAGGTTACTAGAATCTCCAGATATGCACTTATAAAGTTCTTCCAAGTGAACAAATTCGTCCAAACCATCTATTACAAACAAAACAGTCTTTTGAGAACCCATTATATCTAGTTCCTTCAGAATATTTTTGTAAAACTTGTTAATAACCTCTTGTGGATTTAAAACATGACTAAGTTCGTTAAACTTTTTGAACGTGAAATACAAAACAAAATCAACGTTTTTCCAAAGTGAACCTTTTGCCCAACAAAAAATACACTTTTGAAGAAAACATGTTTTTCCAATACCTGCAATACCAGAAAGCAAAAGCAATTTTGGTTGTACTATACACATTTCTTCAAATGCTACTATTGTATATCTACTATCATTAAGCTTTTTAACAAAGTATTCCCATTCATCAAACTTTTCACAAGCTGTGTAAGCTAACATATCCTCCACATTAACATAAGCAAACTCAACATTACTCATGAGAAGGTCAGTGTTCACCTGCCCAAACCTCTGTGTGTGACCATAATAACTCATATAGTAAGATTTGAGCATATCACTTGCTTCTAAAAAGTAGAATTAATATTTAACACTAATCAAACAAAAAGACATATAAACAGAAGATTTAATTAAAAAGTAGATTAATAAATAAATTAAAAAATACAAACACAAAAGTTTCATGAAAAAAATCCAAAAGGGTGAAGAAATGGTACATAATCTTTAGTATTTGGTATGCTTAGGAAGTATAAGAATTTCGCTGATTTGATGACTATTGATATTTTTTTAATGTTGAAAAAAAAAAAAATTTGGAAGTCCATTTTGTTCAATCAAATCAAAATTATAATATATAGAACTATGTTATACAATATGTAGTATGTAATAAAATAACTTTGAATAACATGTTGTTTTTAACTGATTAAATTAAGTCATTATCAAATATTTGCACAATTGCCAAAACATTTAATGTACATAACTAAAAAGGTTAAAAAGAAATATTCTGTAAGCTAAATGGTTGTAAATATTGTTTAATCAAGCCTAATTACTTTTAGAATATAATAATATATTATTATAAAAACATAAATTTAGAGGTGAAGATGATTCGTTTTTGATATTATAGTATTTGGAATTTTAAGTTACAGAGCTTCACTTATGCTAAAAAAAAAAAATGATATAGCAACACCAAGTCTATTCGATCCATTAGTTGAGAATATACCTTTGAAAAAGTCTATACCCATCTTTTTAGGGAACAACTGTCAATTTTAAGTTTGAGAAAAGTTCTTTGATTTTTTACATCAATTACTTTTCTTTTGATGTATCACATTGAGCTGTAAAATGGTAACTGTGGTGCCATTTTACAGCTCAAATTTATAAGTAAAATGGACACCAGTTGACTTTACAAAATCTTTCTGGGAAAACCAAGAAAAAAAAATCTTTGTATAGAAACCAAAAAGAACCTTATTAAATTTAATTCTTAAAATAATTCACCAAGTGTCTTGTTAACTAAGAATAACTTTAAACCTTATCTACACAACAGTTATACCATTGAACAAGATGTATTAAATAATTAAACCCTAAATAATTTTTTTTCAAAAGAAAAGGCAATTGCCTTTTCTTTTGAAAAAAAATTTATTTCGGGTTCAGTTATTTAATACATCTAGTTTAACTTTTCGCTTGAGCGAAAAGTTAATGCTTAAATCCCTATACATATTTATACAAGCATAAACATATATACATATGCATGTATATGCATATATATGTTTTGATGAGCAGTCATTAGTTTCTGACACTTTCATCTTTAAAAACATTGTACAAATTTTATCTGTTTTAACCCTTTGTGTCAATTTTATTCTTATAAAAATAGACATCAAGAACCAGTTATATATTGCAAAAGCTGCTTCTTTTTACCAGCCAAAAAATCATAAAAATTATTAGCAGACTGGAAGGTACAACAAGGCCTTTACTTCTAAAAATATGCCCATAAAAGGTAGTAAAGTTTAAAAGATATTTAACTTTTAACTACGGAAAAAAAAAAGGAGGCGCTGTAATTAAAAAAAAAAAAGTTAGTCGGAGAAATTAAAAATTACTGCAAAACTGCCTGTTTCAAGTTTAGCAAATGCTTTTTATGTATTTGCTTAATTTGCTTTTAGGCCGTTTTTAAGATATTTTAGCCCCATTTGCAGATATATTGTTGCATTTTATCATCCGAAACATAGATTGAATGCACTGATTTTAAAAATCAGTTCAGTTAATCGCCATTACAGCTAAAGTGTTCAACAGTTAAATTGGTTCAAAATGTACTTTCGATGAAAGCTATAGGCAAAATTAAAACGCATTAAAAAATTTTATACCTAATTTAAGTAATCACGGTTAAAATTTCGGAACAGTGACTAATGGAGCTATGGCAATAAACAAGTTGCACTGTTCAAATGAGAGTATCCTAAAGTTGTTGCTATATAACAAAGACAACAAATTAGCAATTCTTACATATACTGTGTTATGATGAACCTTATGATAATAATGATTTGAAAACTGCTTTTTAATTGAATAAAAATAACAGCAATCAAATCTCTATCAAGTTTTTAATGCTATTATCGATAATACTGAATTTGTAAAACTTATCCTTAATTTTTTTATAAAATAACTGAGGAACTTGTAGGAATTAAAATATCAAATTTCTATTTCTTGAGATTGAATTAGATGTTAAGAAAAGATTAGAGCATTTCAAAACTTTGGATATGTTGGCAGATGAGACTCCAGTTGGCTTAAAAATTATTCAAAAAGAATTGTTGCATACACAGCACTTTCTCATACTATTTGGCTTAAAAAAAATTTCCAGATTTTGAGAGCTATTTTGAATTCATTTGGTTGGTATTTACTAGGTAGATAGTAGGTATGGCTGTTTACTTTTTGTTATTTACGAGTTATCTACCTTGCTGGCACTTATTTTTCGTTTTCGATAAAGGATATTGTTAAAAAATGTTTAGCTTTAAATAATCTTTTAATTTGGATTAGAAAATTTTATAAATGTAAAATGAAATACCTCCAGTTAATTTTATCTGTAATAACTCAAATTATGTACTTAGATATACTTTGTTGTAGACTATCTTTCCATCTGAAACAATATAATTTAACTTCCTGTCATTTTGTTTTTTGTTTTAGATGTAAATTTTGATAAAAAAAAGACCTCAATTTAGATAATTACATTATTGTAGGCTACCTCCCCAACTTAAAAAATCGAATTACAATGTAATGGGAAGAGTAGGTTATATTTCCCCACCTAACTAGGCTAAAATAGATGCTCTTCTGCGACAGAAACAGATTATACCCATTGGAGTACCAAAATTATAAACATCTCCTTGGCTAGTTGAATAGCTTAAACTAAATTCAAATGGAAAAAGGGACCGAATGGAAAGTACAGAGAAAGAAGTGCTGTGATTGAAAAAAGACAAATTCAAAGAAAGTATTATCTCAATTAAAAAAAACGCTAAAATCTTTAAAAATCCAAGTTGTAGGATGTCAGTAAGATAACTGAGAACCGTTTTAAAGAACCAATGCATAAACATCTCACTTGGATCCTTAAAAAACTGAAGGTACAAACTCAAATTTAAGTGGAGAAAACCATTGAAGAAGCAAAACTTTATGCCTTTGATAATTAAAAAATATCTTACTTATGCTAGGAATTACTCTCCTTTTTCTAAAGATGACTGGAATGTGGTAAAGTTTCTACAAAATGTTATGAGGATAACATAGTTTCATATAACTTTCTAAATTAGTTTATATAAATATAATATGTAAAATATATGATGTATGAAATAAATTATACATATATGTATAATTATACATATATATATACACACATACATACATTTTTAAATATATGTATATATATATATATATATATATATATAAATATATATATACATACATAGATATATATATATATATATATATATATATATATATATATATATATATATATATGTATGTATGTATGTATGTATGTATGTATGTATGTATGTATGTATGTATGTATGTATGTATGTATGTATGTATGTATGTATGTATGTATGTATGTATGTATGTATGTATGTATGTATGTATGTATGTATGTATGTATGTATGTATGTATGTATGTATGTATGTATGTATGTATGTATGTATGTATGTGCCTTCCAAAATTCAAAAAAAAAATTACTTACTCAACAGCTTTAATTCATTTAGAATATCTAATTTCCCAATATCTGCCAAAGATTTTTCGATTAAAGCCATGTAACTTGATGAATTGTTTTTAATGAGCTTTTTTAGAAATGACTCTAATTTCAATTCATTACTTTTATTGCCAAAATCAATATAGTCTACAACAAAGTACCCAAAACCTGTGGCATAAGCAAATTTCTTCTACTCTGATGCTAGATTAGTTAGCAACTTTTTCACTCTTTCATCCATCTTGTCACAGCAATTAGTAACTGAAAACTAACTTTACTAAATATTGCTCACCAGATCTTGTGAAAGTGCTACTAATGTATCAATTTGATGTCTAAATAAGAAAACATTTATTAACAAAAAAAGAAAAACCTTGGATGCAATTTTATGTCACCAAACCTTCACTATATTGGAAAGAACGACATAAAACTTGCTCTAAACACCCTCATGTTTCAAAATATGAGACATTTTCTGTCTTCTACATTTAAAAAACTTTCCTCTTAAAGTTGAAAGTTTTGTTTAAATTTAGAATTTGGACAATATGTTTACAATAACTATAAAAAGTCAAATACAAAGTTTAAGGTGTCACTCAATATACTTTTTGATACACTTGGGTCAAAATTTTCACACTGCAAGTCGCCCATTATCAGATAGAAATCTATCTTTCAAACATTTAAACTTTTATAATGATCCAATTTCATCTAATGCATTTTAAATTATGAGCAGTATCATTTAGAAGGATGTAAGATCTATCAATATTTCACTTTGAAATAATGAAAGGTTTTTTGATCTACGCGATGGTTGTCATGTAAATAATAATAAATCACAAGTTATCCATTTTTAATCCCAAAGCATTCCTAAGAAGGTGTAGACTTCCAAGTGTGATTTGCTGTTGTAATTCTTCTATCATGCCTTACTTCAAACTTGCAGTAAAATTACAAACTGAAAAAACTTTGAAAAACAACGCAAGAACATCCAAAAAGACAAACTTCCATTAGTGTTAAAACGTTTTTTTCTTTTTGCTGAACAGTTGCTGCTTTTGCCATGCATAATATCTATAGTGTTAAAAAGGAATCAAACAGATATTTTTACAATTACTAATTGTTACTCATTGATATTGCAAAACCATAGCTTCCTGAATAATAAGAAAATAATTGGAACAAAGATATAGCCATTCAAGATAGTCGAAAACTACTTGCCACCAGAGTATTTCAATCTGGGTTTTATGTACATCTTATTAGTGTAAAAAAACACTTTTAAAATTCCAGCAGTTTGTTAAATATCATCTTTAATACTCAGTGTCATCAACGTTATTTACTTCTTTCCTCATATACTGTATTATGTATATGTATATGATGTATATGTATATGTATATTATGTATATGTATATGACGCAGCTTTTTTTACATGATTTTAATACTCTTGTTAAAGTTTTGAAAAACCGGTGTTATGTTAATTTTTAATTCTTAAAAATTATACTGCGCAATAAGATTTTAACATTAAAACTTTGCTGCACTTGTTACTGTTTCACTGTTGTCAAGTAAACCGAAATTCTCAAGGTGATACACTCTCATTAAATCTAACTTTTAATCTATATCACAGGTCAACAGCATTTTTGGGGCCAAAGATATTTCAACGAATTTAGGGTAACTTTGGGGTGCTGATTCTGAATACGTCATCAGTTTTGCCAGATTGGCTCAAGTTTTTGAGATTTTTCGTAAAATGTGAAAAAAAAAAGACGTAATTTGCTACACGCGCATTAACTTTATTGATATTGTCATGAATACAATAAATTTAACAAAGTAAATGTTGACTTTAGTTTATTTTAACTAGTTTTAGAAAGTAATCTTCGAAAATGAACAAGACATGAAAGATAGGAGACATTTAATCGCTGGAAAAGCGCTTTTTATATGATTTTCTTCTATGTGAGCTATTCGGGCAGTCACGCTGTAGATTCCAGCAGTAATCAGCCATCATATGTCTGTCCCATCTGCCTTGGTACCTTTCCTCCATCACCATAATATCCAAATGAAATCTCTCCCCTTGTTCTTCGCTAAAATCTCCAAGGTTTTCTGGAAATCTGTCCAAGTGACTGTGAAGATAATGCAATTTAATGCTTATGTGTACACCCAGATTTCTAAATCTCAATAGCATGTTTCGTACCAGTTCTTCATAATTCTCTGACTTTTTATTTCCCAAGAAGTTCTTCACTACCAACACAAAACTACACCATGCAGCAGCTTCAATTTCATTCATTTCCTTAGGAAAATTTGAATCTTTAATGAGTTTCCGAATTTGAGGACCATCAAACATTCCTGCCTTCAATTTTTCGCTATTAAGACCAGGGAAAGATCTGCAGATGTACATGAAGCAATTACCATCTTTGTCTAATGCCTTTACGAACTGCTTCACTAATCCTAACTTTATGTGAAGTGGTGGTAGAATGATTTTTTCCCTGTCCACCAAAGATTCGTTCACTATGTTTGATGCTCCTACTGTCAAGGTGTCCCTTGGAGGCCAAATCAGTTTCTCCCAGTGCTGATGTTTTGCTCGACTATCCCCCATGCAGATGAAGCAAGGATACTTTGTGTATCCACTTTGCTGTCCAAGTAAAAAGTTGACCATTTTTAAATCAACACATATCAGCCACGAATGTTCATGGTAGCACAGTTTCTCCAAGACCATTTTGATATTTTTGTATTGTTCTGCAATTTTAGTTGAGTGAGCTACTGGAAGAAATGCACACTGATTGCCATTGTTCAACAAAACACATTTCAAACTCCTTTTAGAACTATCTATGAAAAGCCTCCAGTCTTCAGGACGATATACTTGTAAACCCATTTGCAGTATCAGGCCAAGAATATATTTACAATATACAAGTAGGTCATCTTCACAGAAAAATTGAAAAAGTGCTTCTTCTCTGGTCCTGTAAGATGTAATTTTAGTTCCAGGCGTCAGACAATTTTTTTCACTTAGCCTTGAAGCTAAAAGTTCAGATGCACTTTTTGAGAGGTTGAGGTCTCTTATTAGATCGTTGAGCTCTCCTTGGGTAAATTGCGTAGGTGTTCTGAAACTTCCTTCATATTCTGGTTCACTTCCAGAACTAATGCTTAGCTCCATACCCTGGATTTCATCATCATCAGGTGGGGGAAGTTCAGGTCACATGGTAAACACAGGTACAGGCACATTTTCACAATGAGGGACAGGCCTTCTTGCAGATTCCATGTTAGGATACTCCCATTTTTGTTTCTTATGATTATTGAATCCTTCCACTTGCACTGCACAGAAATAACAGTCATCATGAAGATTTTTTTGCTCTCTGCACACCATTGGAACACCAAATTTGAAGCTTTTTCTTTGTCCTTTGCTCCATTTTCGTAATAATTCGATACATGCTTTGCACACTATGTGTGGTGCCCAAGACCTGTCTTGGTCCCCAAGCATAACCCCAAAATAGGCCAAATACACTTTTTTTATGAAGTCTGTTATGTTTCTTCTATGTTTTTGCACTGTATATTCACCACAAATGTAACAGAATGAGTCTGGATCGATAAGACAACTTCTTCTTGATGAGTTCATGCTTTTCACTGGAAAACAGACAACAACATAAAGTTAGTGCAAAAATCAAGCTTTGAACAAACTTTTAGAACACTAATTAACAAAAAACTATATTGAGAACTGCTCAGTTCAAGTACTAATCCCAAGAAATTAATGAGATGATGCGTCGCATTTACCAACAAGTGCTATAAATAAGATACCAAAAATATCAAAAACTTGAGCCAATCTGGCAAAACTGATAGCATATTCAGAATCAGCACCCCAAAAATACCCCAAATTCATTAAAATATTTTGGATACCAGTAAATTTTTTTGTTGTTGTTGACCTGTGTATTGGTTCAAAGCTTGTTATCAACTTTTTATACCTGGAAATTCTATTAAAACTTTTTAAAAGAAAAATGAAATTTGCATTTTTTGATGCTGAGTCAGCATAGTTTGTTTAAAATCTTACCTTTGCTAAAACATGTATGTCTGGATGAAGTTTGCACTAAAGCAACCCTATTTTGGTATATGGTCCCAAGAGAGTTGCTCAAGGACACAAAGTAAAATGCTTTTCAAATGTTGGGTAAATCAAAAATGGCAGCATTAAACTTACAGATTTTGATTTATTGCCTGAGTTGGTTTGATAAACTAGATTTTAACTAATTTATTATTTATTTTTTATAAATCTAGTCCCAGCCCTCATAGATATATCAATAATCATACTGTGAAAAGACAAAAGCTCTATTTAAAATGAAGATATTTACGTTTTCGTAAATAAAACATTAAAACTTGAAAGTCTAAAAAATCACGTTTAAAAAAAATTGAAAAGAAAAAGTTTCACTTAAAAAAAGGTTTCTACGGAGTTGCAATGGAGTTGCTAAGGAGTAAGAAACTAAATTAATCACAATAATTGTCTTTTTTTTTATTTTCAAAGCACATAATAGTAAAAGTATAATAAGGACTTTTTACTTCAATATTCAAAATAACAAAATTCAAAGAAAGAGTTTTTTTTAATTTTTAAAGAGGGTGTTCCACCTTAATGTTTGTAGGTGAAAAGAATGTAGTCTAAGGAGGCACTTATTTAAAGATTTTGAAAGAGAAGAAAACAAGAATTACTTGATTTATTAAATTGAGACTATTTCAATTTATCTTCCTACGAAAGTTTTATTTCACAATGCATATATTAAATGATAGGCTAATTTCCAGGTCATATTTAGATTAAAATTTTTATGTAAAGTTAAGCAATATCTTAGCATTAGAAAATTTTACCTTTAGAAAAACATATTAAACAAGCTCACCAAATAACTGAAAGCCATAAGTTATTGACGCTTTTATATGACGAATGGTTTCACATATACTTACACTAGGGTTGAATATACTCATATAGCAACATGAAAAGCAAGTGGAACAAACAACATTCTCGATTAGTATAAGCTTTTCTCACTTAAAAGTTTAGTGACAAAAGAACTTTTTTTTTTATTTTATAAAGGAATACTCTAAGATGTTAGTTAGTGGAGTTTAGTAGATACTGAATATTTGAGCGATGTAAGTTTCTGTCCTGTAAATGACCACAGAGCTGTTTCAATTCCAATAAGATTTGCAGTTCCAAGAATATCTACATCAGTAGCCCATATTTATCTATAGTCATTCCAATTTTATTGTGATACCTTTTCATGTTATCAACTAAATATCCTGATAAGAGACTAGAGCAAGGTTTTGATTTGTGTTTCACAACTAGACCGCAAACACATACAGGGTGACATTCAGAATCTGTCAGCAAAAACATAAAATTGCTGGAAAAACACAATATCCATCAGATTTTTATACGTGGATTTTCAATGGTACCATCTTTCTTTTTTTTTCAATCTGTAAGATTAGGCATAACAAGATTTTAGGCCCTTGTTTTTCAGCAACTTTCTAACAAAATATTTGAACGGATATTTCATTAGGTTGAGGTGACAATGAAATTCATCTTGAATACCACGTTCTAACGTTAATTCACACAATATTGAATTACTTTCATTTTTAACAAATGGTTTAAGATGATGTAGAGATTATTTCTTTTGTAAAATCTCCTTCCTTTTACTATTCCTTAATAAGCATGCTTAATTTGATTAAACATCCAGAATCTCGAACGGATCCAGCCATGAGACCTAGCTACAATTTTTGCAGCTTTCCTATCATCTCTTTTAAGATTTCTTAAAAGTACCATCTGAACAACGAAATGTTGTTCCATGCGTTTTTAGAGCAAACAAAGTCCTATCTAAAACTGACACCCAACTTTTAACATTTTTACTTAAGATTTTGTGATTGCTTTCTTAATTTATTCATTCTCTCTGCAAACCCATTGACTAACGGATGAAAAATAAGCGCCACTAACTGTAAATAAAAAAGTCAGTAAAATAATAACAATAACAGTAAAATTTCAGCTATAAAAATACACTACGTAGCAAAATTTTAACGTGGAAACTTTACTGAGCTGTGAAACTTTAACGACAGTAAATAAGAAATGCTTCACCCGTAATGCTGAAAAGTGGCGGCATAGAATTCAATAATATTTTGCTTGAATAAACACTGCGGTGGTGAAAATGAAAATATCGAGACGAGACGACAAGATCGTCGCGATGTTTTTTTAATTACTGGACATTCAGTTTAAAATGTTTAAAGTGAATATGTACTCCTACAGTTTGATAAAACTCAGTTGATAATTGTTCTTAAAATGGTCATAGGTTCTTTACTACATGCAAATGGTCATTGCTGACACGCAGTTTAATCAAATAATATCGAATTTCGTAAAGTGAGTGTAAAAATCAGAAATCGAGCAATTCTTTCTGAATCAAATAATTATCCACCAAGGAATTTCGCATTGAAATTGATTTTTAAATTTTATTTTTAACAAATTTTAAAAAAGAAAAGTTTAAAAGAATGAAAGAAGAACGCTAAAATGAAAAACTTTGCTTCGGAGTTTATTTGTTCCTTTTTACGGATAATAATGAATAGCGACCAAGTTCTGTCTTAGTCTATTAAAATATTAGGAAATTTCTGAAGTTCAATTTAAAAGATCTCTTTTGTCTTAAAAACAGCACGGCTTTTGGTGTGACAAAGTTATATTCATACGTAAACTTCATATTTAGCGGAATGGCATTTCTGCGCAATACCTTATTTGATTAAAACAAAGAATCTTGGGGTGTGCGAGTTATCACGCTTTTGTTTGTGGAATCTTATCGTTTTGTTTAACTAAATATGTAACTTCTTTATAAATTCAATTTATTTCAAATGACTGATATAGAAAATTGTACTTTGTTCGTTACTGTTCTATAAAATAGCAAAAAACCAAGTGCAGATGCTAAATTATTATACAGATTACATCACCAAAAATGGCATTAGGTTTTGTTCCGGAAAAGCAGTTCAGATGGTTGTTGTTTTTTTTTTTGTTAACAATGAAAGACTTATTGAAAATCAGCAAATATTAACTATCGGAATTTATAATACTTATTCTCACAGTGGTTAGAATAAGTATTATAAATTCCAAAAGTTAATACTCCTAAAGAAACACAAGTTTCTCATATTTTATCTGTAATTTTTGTTAAAAACACACTGTAAAAATTATATAAAAAACAAACAAAACTTATTTGAAAAACTTTTTACGTTTAATATTATTGCAAAAACAAGTTCTTTTAAAAAACATAAACATATTTTAACAATATTATTTGTTATTCATTTTACGTGTTTACCTTAGCATTCAAAATCGTTAAACATTTAAGATGTTTTGATGTTTTTCACTTAAGAACTCTTCGATGCTATAAAATTCTTTTTCACGGTAAAAGATAATTAACCGCTTGAAGTTCGAACCACGAAGCAGTTCCTAAATCTCGTCGATAAAGTTCGTATCGTGGTGAAGGGTAAGACCTAAATTATCAGTGAGTCGAATCCACGGGAGGACGAAATTTTTGAAATCGTTCTTTTGTAAGAAAGTTCTCCCATTGTCTATTAACACTACTTCAATAAAATATTTCGGTGTCCATCCATCGATCTTCAATACTTGTCTTAAGATGAGCTGACGAACGTTTGTCGAACATAAAATGAAAAGTTTTTTTCATCCTCAGATATAATCTTTTTAAGAACCTTCAAAACATCCAATTGAATCCTGCGCCAATAAATTTCTCCATGAAGTATTTCTCATGTGAAACTTCTTGAGGAGATTTTCCATCATCTATTTTAATCATCCATGGTCGTTTATCAGTTCACCTTTTTGAGTCATCAGTTATTAATGATTGTGCCTCAAAATAACATTCCATGAACATCTTGACCGTCATTGTATCTGAAGAAGAAATACCATTATTATAATTGTTCATTCATTACTAATTTTAGTCATCAAAATAAATGTCCTCATCAAAAAACATTTATTTTGAGAACCGTAAAATAACGGAGCAACTCAAAGTGTGCTGATCAAAAGAGATTACAATTAACTTGGTCTAAAGCAAAAAGAATTTTTTATACAACAAATTTGTTAACTTCGTTAATACGTAAAACAGAAAGGTTTATCGTCACAATCAGTGTAAAGCTTTTCAAAATTCCAGAAGATAAAATTTAGCCTTAATATTAGTTAAATATTTTGCTTAATATAAAACTTAATATAAAGAAAGAAATTCTGGTTAAAATTGCTTTTATATTTAAACAACTTTAATATATTTTGCTTATAATTAGAACTGGGAATGGTTTGAAATGCAGAGGGTCATCAGCATCAATATTTCTTGGGAAGTTTTTACAACTTGTTAATAATTTGGTTGTTGCAAGAGAATTTCATGTAAATCAAAAGCTTTTCGAGATTAGAGAAAGCAAAGGTTACCTGTTACTTGAAAAAAGCTTTAAGAGTCGGATTGAAGAACTAAGGAAAACAAATTTCATAGTAACAAGATACGCTATTCAAAGCAAAAAAAAATCATAAAAGCTAAAGAAATTGCCTCGGCAGAAGACGTTAATAGTTTTTACAAGTGGATGTTTCTTGGTATTTGAGTTCTTCTGGCAGTCAGAAGAACCTTAAAAGTACTTTGAAAAGTTAGTGTCGCTCGACTTACTTTGAAAAGTTACCGTTGCTCGACTTTTGTTTAAAGATATGCTATCTTTTCGTCAAAAGATAGCATATCTTTTGACAAAAAGACTAAAAGTTGAAAGAGCAATCAAAAAAACTTCTGAATCAGCTGAAAAGTCATCCTTCATCAACAATCAAATTTTCGCAGATGGAAAACTTTTTAGTATTGATTGTGTGATCAGTAGGCAAAATGACAGAGTCATAGTCTAGAAGGGTTACAGAGCACCACCTGAGTGTCACACCAAGCACCCGCAGTCCGTAATGATGCTAGTACTCTAATGATTAGTATTAGCTAATATTTTAATGAAAAAAAAATGTCTACCAATCTATATCAAAGGAAAGAGAAAGTTAGTTCCGATGGGTATATCATCTTAATAAAACGTTATGTGGTGCCATGGCTGAAGAAGACATTCCCAGAAAACAATAACTTCTTTCCACAGGACAATGAACTCTGTCATGGGTCAAGAAAAAGTCAACAATATTTTTAGGACAATATGGCTAAATTCTGGCCCAAAATCTTGTGGCCATCATCCAGTCTTGATCTGAACCTATAAATGAATATTCTATTGTTGAGAATAAGACTTGCAAAACGGCCCACTCAAAGTCTAGTGATTAAAGTTACTTAGTACCCATGCTTAGAACGTAATCTCAAGAGACTATCAGTACCAGACAATCCCTCCGTCTTAGGCTTAAGGCAGTGATCAAAAAATAGGATACCTAATGAAATTTTCTTCAACTTTTCTTTTATCGATTTTTTATGACTATCATTTTTTAGTGCTTTAAAAATTGATTTTGAAAAATGTTCGCGAACCATTTCCCATTTGCGGATCATCATTCGTTTCATGGAGGCCAAGTTGTGATGTTATTTAGCATTGACCTTGGATTCCTAAAAATGGAATCCAAGGTCAATGCTAAATTGACCTTGGATTCCATTTTTAGGAATCCAAGGTCAATTCTAAAAAGCATTGACCTTGAAAATCTGGTATAAAGAGTTTTAAAACGTCAGCTATTAGTCCGCCGTGTAGTTATTGTCTGACTAAAGTTAAAAGAGGATTGCATCATAAATGCAATGCAACAACGCTCAGGTAAAAAACGTTTTTATAACTTTGATTATTTGACTGTGAAAGGTTCTATACCATGTTCTGTAGAAAACAAGTTCGTAAATGTAATTTTTTTTTCAGAAAAAACATCAGATGCATTCGGATATCAAGGTATTAGAAAAACCGTATTAATTTGCATTACTTATAGAGAGATGAGTGAGAGAAATGTTAAGAATAATAAATCAAAAATATAATTTTAATTTAAAAAAACCTTTGTAAGCTTTTGAACCTATAACCTTTTTAACAATGTAGAGTAGTCAAAACTTTTTTCATTCAGTCTGCATAGTTTTGTAACTTATTTAGATGTCAAGGAGCAAATGGCTTCTCACGTTATTAAAGAAAAGCTATGTAGTGAAAGTGGTAACACCATTTCATTGAAGACAGGAGGTAGTAAACTGAAACTATCTATTGGATCTGAGAATACTCCAAAAACAAGCAACTTTACTCACAAAAATCTTCTTTATATTCAGAATTCTCTTTCCTTAAGTAACCATACAAATTTAATTCTGCATAATAAAATGATGCAATATCCGGAGTAAAACTTATTATATAAAAAAATTAATAATTACAGTGTTGTTGAAAAACGAAGAAACGCTGTAGAACCTGGACTGAAAAACTGTGTCTCTGATTTGGACAGTTATCTTCTCCCATTATTTACCGAAGAAAATATTTTATTTGAATTTAAAAACAAAGATAAAACTTTGGAATATAAAAGCATTACAGTAGCGTACTGCAATGATGTTACTCTTTTTGTTAAACTACTCCTGGATCTTAAATGTGCTGATTCTAAGAATCAGTTGCTAAAAATTGCTGTTGATGGGGGAAGTGGTTTTATCAAATTTTGTTTAAATATAGTTAATCTCAATGAAACTTTTGAAAATTACGGCAAAGTTGAAATAGATTACCTGAAAACAAAATCGGGAGCAGCTTGCAGGTCTTTATATAAAGATGGTCTAAAAAAACGTTTAAAGATTCGTCAGTAAATGCTTCATTTCTACTTCTGGTAGCTCCAGAAATCCCAGAAAGATATTTAAACATTAAAATATTATTTGAAAAATTAAATCTTGAAAAGGTTGAGCACATTGTGGTATGCGACATAAAACTTAATCAAATTCTGACAGGTATATCTCCAAGTAGCAGTTCAATTCATCCCTGTTATGTATGTGAGTGGGATAGAAAAGAAGCTTGGACAAATGCTCCATACAGAACTTTCGAGAGCTGTCAAAACAACTATACAAAATTCAAAGAATCTGGCTCAAAACCTAAGAGTGCACAACATTTTAAGAATTGTATAAACACTGTATTAGTACATGGAAACCCCTCTGAATTTCTTGTAGATAGACTTGTTTTACCGGAGCTGCATATAATGGAGGGAACTGTCAACCATGTAATGGATAACATGGAGCGGATTTGGTCGGAAATGAATATGAAGAAGATTTACGAACAGTTGCAAATTATTAAGACTGGCCAGCATAGTGGAAAATTTAATGGAAATTCTTCTTGAGAAATACTTAAAAAGTGGGAAGTCTTTAATGATAAGCTGCCAAATAAACTTAAGTTTTTTGGAGAATGCTCAAGGTTGTTAAATTTAGTCGTTGATTCTTGCTTTGGATCCGGACTTGATGAACACTTTCAAACTAATATCGAAAATTTAAAAGCCTGCTATAAAAATTTGATGTTGGAACATGGCATTACTTTAACACCAAAATTTCATATCCTGTTTAATCATTAATCTGAATTCTGTAAAACAAAAAAAATGGGCCTTGGAGTTTATTTGGAGCAGTCCGGAGAAAGTGTTCACTACCTCTTTAAAACTGCCTCGTGGAACCGGTACAAGGTGTCCGCAAATAATTCTAATTATGGACATAATTTAGTAAGGGAATTAAGTTCTTATAATGGAAAACATCTTGTTTCTCTTGGACATGTTGATCTAAATGTTGATATTTTTTAGTGATTTAATTCAAGAAGTTTTTAATTTTACATTTGTAAATATTTTGATCAGTTAAAACATTCCGATTATGTGATTATCCACTCTTAAACTATGTAATAGCACACAATACCATCTATATTATTCATTTCCAACAAATTGTCTGTAACTTTTACAATAAAGTTTTGAATAAAAACTTTGTGGACCAAAAAATGGCGCGCAACACTTGCAAAAAAAGACGCAAAAATAAAAGGCGCGAAAAAAGGCGCGAAAAAATCTTTAAATTGCCATAATTACTTAATAGGAGTTTTCTGATTTGGTGGACTATATACATAGTGATCAGTAAAATATACTCTTTCAGGAAACGTTGAAATTAATTTGGACACAATTCAGAAAACCTAAATTTAGTTAAGGCTAACTGTGGAGGCTATTGAAAGAGATTAATAGAGCTTGTTTTGTGCGGATATTTGTACTTTGCAAGTTTTTTAAATTTTGCAAAGTACAAATATCCGCTGATTTCAAAAGGAAATTTAAAAAAAAAAAAAATTAATAATCATTAAAATATCTTAACAATAGCAAAATCAAATTACTTCATTACTTTACTCTTAATACATCAGATATTAGTTTTAATTAGAATTTTAATGCAAAATGTTTGCAAAAAAAAGTTAACGCAATATCTGCATAGAAATTTTAAATTGCAAAAAAGTCTTGCAATTTTAACTTAAAAAAAAACTGAGAAGAAAAAAAAATCAGGAAGAGGAAAAAATTTAGAAAGAGGAACAAAATCAGTAGGAGGAAAAAAGAAGAGATTTCAATAACCAAAAAAATCAAATTTAGTAACTTATCCCTTACGACATTTTTCCAAAGGAATTCCCCAATAGAATAATGGAAAACCCCAATAGATTAATGGGGACCCGTGATGAAACCATAGGTACCGTGGTTTTTTATTCCTGTGTCGTATTGCATACAATGGGTTTATTGGGTTAACCCATAGTTTTTTTTGTTACTTCATGGGTCTTCATGATACTTCAGGCCCTTTATGGTTAACCTATAGATTCCTAATTCAAAATCATTTATGGTTACTCCATTGATTCCAACTTATGGTTACAACATAGATCCCAATTAACTCATTGGTCCTATTTTTAAGTCCAAGGGGTCACACTGTATTCCCTTGAGTTCTGTTTTTATCATGATTTCCAAGGTTACAATTTTTAACTACTACACCATGGGTTTCAATTGTAACAGCCATAATAGCATACTTTGCCATGTTTTATCATGTGCCAAGTTAAATGACAAATAATGTGCTAAATAAGGATCTATGCATAGATGGATAAAGCCTTCAGGTTAAATTATTTTGCAGACCCAGTCTAAAATAGTGACTTGATCATATCTGCACTTAACCGCAAAATTAACGCACCACATAAGTTCGGACTAAATATTTTGAAAAATATTATGTATTTATCTGATTTATCAATTACAAAGATGATAAAAGTATTTATTATGACACCTTTTCAAGGTTTTATTCCTTTTCCCTTATTTTATTTCCAAATTATAGCAGGATTTCATTAGCAGCATGTTTTGCTGTAACTAAACCTCACTTCTAAAAAAAAAGCATGTATTTGTTTTAAACTGTTTTAACAGTAGAAAAGAGAACTGTTATTTGAGCAACATCTCTGTTTGCAATGCATCGTTCTAAACTATATTTAAGTCTTGATAAATGCGTTGTAATTGCTACTTTGTTCAATAAAGGATTAACAATTCCCCATCTTGGTGAAAGATTTGGAGTTCCTCATAAAACAGTCGGTAGGGTTCTACAAAGGTTTGTAGAGACAGTGGATTACGCTAGACATATAAGCCAAGGCAGACCACGAGCTAACAATCCCTTGGAGGACCAATTTTTATGGCTTTGAACACTGAGAAAACAGTTCACTACTGCACGAAGTCTCCAAATACAACTAGCTAAGGTTCATGGAACTGCAGTTAGTCAAGATACCAAAAGAAAAAGATTTCTTGCTTTAAGTTTACTAGTCCCAGATTGTTTGTAGACCGCCGAAGAAACATGCTCGCTTTCGCAAAGAGGCATATGAATTGGGAAATACATGATTGGGGACAGGTCTTAATTACAGATAAGTCAAGCTTTGCCTTTTAAGTTCTAATCGCCGCCCCAGCGTGTACAGAAGACCAAATGAAAGATAATTCACTTGTAATATTTGAGAAACCGCTTTATATGAAAATGGCTCATTGATGGTATAAACCGGAATACATTTAACAGCTCGCACAGAGCTTTTGATTATTGATGGAGGACGTCTGACTTCTCAACAATACCAATCAGAAATTTTAGAGCCTTTTCTTTGAAGGAATAGATTGAAGATGGATTCTTTCTTATACAGGATAATGCAAGACCACATAGGGCACATATTGTTGCTGAACACTTATAAAATTTTGATATTCAAGATTTAGAGTGGCCCGCTAGCAGTCCAGATGTTAACTCAACAGAGCATCTTTGGGACATAATGATATGTCGCGTTAAAAGCCAACATCCACCACCTAACATTTTAGACGAGCTGCGACAAAGTCTTACCCGCGTGTGGGAAGATATCCCTCAAGAGACAATTAGATTTCTAATTGAAAGTATGCCACGACTCTCTCAGGCTATAATGACATTTAGAAGTGGTAACACTAATTATTGATAAGTCAAAAAGGTTTCAATTTAAGCTGTATTAGGGTGCATAACAGTAATAGTCATTTCACTTTTTTTTTTTTAACAAACCATATGATTGGTTTTAGTTTTTTTTTTTCACCATCCTCCGTCAACATTATTATTATTATCGAAAAAGTTGTGTTCATATGTTCTATTCTTAATATGTTTGCCAACTAACATAATGATTTTGACGACCACTGAAATAAATCGAAATGTATAAGTGGTGCGTTAATTTTTCAGTTAAGTGCATAATAAATATATATATTTTTGCTATAAAATGAACATGTATATGATATGCATGTACATATCTTCTTTAGAAATATTGTAATAATTTTAAAAATACAATAAAATATTTAAAAATATTATACTATAATATTAAACTGTATTCGTATAATTTTTTTAAATTAGAGTGGTGTTTAGCTTGAGTTATACCTGCTACCATAATATTATCTAAATAAACCTAGGAGTTTTTTATAGGGTTCTCAATTACAAACTTGTCAATTTTCCGATTGAAAACTGCAACGGTACTTGTTAGACCGAATGGCAAGCGATTAAATATATACAATTGCATACAGCATCAAATGCTTTGTATGGCTTGTCTTCTATTAAAAGTGGTACCTTGTGCTGAATAAGTGGTACTTGTACAACTTGTCAATCTGGTCTTCTATTATGGGTAGAGGATGGGCATTGAGGTAAGTGAACTTGTTTATAGTTTGGGAATAATCAATACACATTCGTGTTTTGTGTTACTCATTTTTAGCGATTACAATTTGTGCCCTACAAGGTGAGTAATTTGGCTCTATCATTTCGTTCTTTAGTAATTTCTTAATTTCGCATTGAATGTACAGCTTATCAACGAGACTGAAACTTCCGTATTTAGTTGCAATTTGTCGACAATCTTTGGAAAGATTTGCAAGTAATGTTGCAGGTGATGTTTGCATTTTCTCTTAGCTACAAACTGACATAGGAGGTAATATTCCTCCAAAAGGGATTGTTATATCGCTATGCAGTTTCATTTAAGCTTGATCAAGGACAATATCAGCACATAGATTAGGTAAGATCGACAAGGTAATATCAGCATACTTTTGGTTTTGGAAAATCATAATTACCCTTTAGTGGCCTTGGATTTTTGTACTGAGAGATGATGATGGCATTGATCCACTGTCTCTCTTTTCTTATACGGGATTTGTTATTTATCTACTGTGTATTTGTTGATAAATTTCTCGAATCCTTCTGTATCTATTAATGCAGAAAAATTCCACCCATTTATTTCCACCTTCCGATTTTCGTACGAATGGCAATTAGCTGTGCCAGCCCTAATTGATTGCTACTTCATAGTCGGATTGGGTAGCAGCTAATGATTTATTTGATTTACACACTTTTGCAAAATGTCCTCGTTTCTAACATTTGTGACATATAGTTTCTTGAGCAGAACTGGAACTGCATGGGTGGCGATTGTTTCCACAAAAGTAGCACAGTTTTGTGGAAGGCGTTGAAGTTTTCTGATAATTAGTGTAATTTTTTTGCATTATGTATTGCATTGATTTGGAGAACACTAGATTTTTACTGTTCAGAGTGTTTTTGAACAAGTTCTAATAAATGTGCATAGTCGAATACCAATGTTAGTGACGTTGTGTTTTCCAGTAACCTTTGACTAATTATACTTGAGTTTAAGCGAGTGATTAATGCATCGCTAATAGACTCATCACAATAAA
Organism: Hydra viridissima; assembly: GCF_058129835.1. Classification (NCBI taxonomy): domain Eukaryota; kingdom Metazoa; phylum Cnidaria; class Hydrozoa; order Anthoathecata; family Hydridae; genus Hydra; species Hydra viridissima. The sequence goes on from NW_028324315.1 coordinate 1,676,562, forward strand.
TATCAGCTGTTACTGCTTTGAAATTGCAATCTTTTTCTAGAGTTCGAAGAGCATGTATAAATTCGTCTAGTGTTTCGCCAGCTAATTACTTACGTGTTGCTAACTAATGCCGAGTGAATATTTCGTATTTTGGTTTGACGTACAACGATTTGGGAACAATGATCGCATTTTCAAAAGTTAATGAATCGGATAAGTATTCAAAAACAGTTGCTGATACAAAGTTTGTCAGCATTCTTAGCTTTTTGTCAGATGTAGATTCTGAAGCTAAAAGGAAATTTTTGAGTTTTAAACCAGAGTGTCAATTCTTTACCTAATGTTGAAACTCGTTGGGATTTGCATCAAATCTCTCAGGACGCAGATATTTCCCCATGAGGATTAAGTTTACTTTTTAACTTAAAGGTAAATTGAAATAATAACACCTCTTAATTCCAAAGGTTCTATCTATCAAATAACATAGATTAATACTATAAAAAATTAAATGGTAGTTAATAATGCGACGATTATAATATTTTTAGAGTGAATTATTAATTGATAATTAGTTATAGTTTATAACAGTTCCCATTAACAAAATTCTCCCCACTATCACTGCGGTCACTATTTTGCAATTAATATTTCACTATTTTTTTTTTTATTTTAATGCAGTAAACTTTCAGAAAATCAACGTCTGATTTCTTTTTATATCTTTATGAATAGGTATTCCCTATTTATTAAAATTATATTGTCAAAATGACGGAATGCCACCTAAATATGATGCAAGCTATCTTATTGCAGAAAAGTGTGTTGGATAGCCAACCAACTTTGGTTCTGAGAGCAATCTCAATATCGAATACCAACTTGGATTATTCAAAAGAAAAACTTTTGGTTTTAAAGTTTAATGTAATACTTATACAAATACCTTTAGCCATGTCTTTACGCATCCTCAAAAGTCTGCGGAGCGTTGGAGTAAAAAGCTTTCAGAAAATAAAAAAACAAAGGATTTAGACCCAAGAGAAGGCAGCATACTTTTAAACTACTTTTTACTCAAAAAAATAGTGCGCCCTAATACTCCATTCTTTTTTTAAACTTCTAAGTGCTTCTGCAACACCTTTTTTAATTTATAAAGAGCAGCGAAAAAACTAAGACAACAAAATTTATTTAAAAACTCATCACTTTATTCACCCAAAAAATTTTTTTCATATTTTATAGTTTTTATCAATTTATTTAGAACTTCAGTTTCGTTTTAAAGAAAAAAAACTGTTTTAAATATCTTTTTGAATTTAAAAAGATAAAAAAGAAAAAATTTTCACATTTGAGAAAAATTTCTACAACTAAAAGCAAAAAAAAAAGAACTACCTGAAAGCTCATAAATAATTCATATTGTAGGTAATTTATGCATAATTTTTACGTTTTAGATATTTATTTAACATATTAAACATATTTGAACAGTAAAAAACATATTCATGTTTCTCACTTCAAATTCTTCGATATTATAAAAAGATCCTCCACGGTACTCGATCCAACACATATAGAAGTTCGAAACACGAAGCCATTCACAAATATCGTCGAAGAATTTTATGTTTTCGTGATACCTAAGATGTATATTTTCATCGAGACGAATCCACGGGAGGAAACCTTTGAAATCGTTCTTTGATAAAACAGTTTCATTAATATTTATAACAACCAATTTAGTTTTATGCTTAGGACTTTGCCCACCGATCTCCAATGGATGAGGTAAGTTGACCCAATCAACGTTGGTCGAACATTTAATAAGAATGTTTTTTTTCATCTTCGAGCAAATTCTTTTTAAGAACACTTAAAAAATTCAATTTCAATCCGGCGACGATAAATTTTTCAAGAAAATACTTTTTATGTGAAAATTCGTTAGCAGTTTTTCCATCGTGAATCGAAACAGACAACTATGTTCACCGATTGATCTTTTTAAGTCCTCAGTTATCTTGTATTTCAAAGAAGCATTCCATCAATATCTTTTGATTACCTGAATTAGAGAAATCCCATTGTTATCATTTACCTGATTTATTCATTTGTAACAGGACTTATTTTCTTAACCGGTTTTATTAGTTAAAACATCTAGTTTTTATAGAATAGACTTTTTGTATAGAATAGACTATTCCATACACAAAAGAATAAATTGATCAGAATGTTTGTTAAAAATATAATATCATTTTATAGTTTCTGAAATATTTGTTTATTAAATAACCAATGGATATGTTGAATTAAAATATTTTTAAACTTATCGAATGCTGCTTTAAAACTTTTACCCTTCAGCCAATAGAAAAAAAAAAGAAAATCTGCCGATTACAAGCTTGAGACCGAACTAAAAAAAAAGGGGCGCGCAATTATTATGTTCGATGAATAAAGTTTGTTTGTATTAAAATATCGAACAGGACTGTTTTCAATTTTATCACAGATAATGCTGTGTTCAGTTCTAACAACAAGTATATCTTCCAAACGTTCAATTGCTAGAAAAGAACTGGACAACTGACGAACACACCTTTATCCAAACTTCGTTGATAGACTATTATATCTCTAGATGCTTTGAAAAAAGTACGAAGAACAGGTATCCAAGTTAATAACAAAAAGTGCAGCATTTCTAAGAACGTTTGAACCACGAGGAGTTGTAAAAACTTTCTATGATTTTTACGCTTTCTCAAAAATTATAAAAATTTGTAATTTTGTTCCAAATGAGAATGTTAAAATACCAGGTACTTACAGCTACATTAATTACAATTTTAGATGTAGGGACGGATGGGGAGAAACCTTTGTGAGAAGTCGTGAACAAACCACATGATGATGGAAGGGGATAGAAAAGAAGTTAAGAACTCGAGTGAGGATTTTATCTGTCCTCTTGTGACAAAAATTTTTTAACGCCTCAGCGAAACCTTCCCCTGCTATATCAGGCGGATTATCAGAAGTTATGTTAATCTTGTAACACTTAAAACATAGATTAAGAAACCTTTGAATAAAAAATTGCTGTAATTATTTTTCATAAGTTGTCGGTATAAGTGTAAAAATAAATCTTCAACAAGATTCCATAAATTCAAGAGAGCCAGTTTTTGTTTTTTCAATAATTCCATTACGAAAACTTCGAAATTAAAATCTGTTTTTAAAAAACGGAACAGTCGGGTCGCAAAAAACCATCAGACTGCAAAGTGTAAACGATGAGCTAGGATTTTATTATTATTTTATCAAACGACAACTTTTGCTGAGTGGAAAAGATTTTTTTTTGGCTGTCAATACACATAAGCTAAATGAAAAGCTTATTCCATGCATATATGGGTTGCTGCCATAAAAATAGTAACAAACATGTAGAAGGTCCTGTAAGAATAACAACTTTTGAAATTTAACAGAATCCATATTAGCTTTTTTTTGTTTTTCATTCTGAGATAAATGAAAAAGTTACGGTTGTTGTTGCAAGCAAAACGCGGAAGTCCAAAAACCTAAATTTTACAGGACATAGAAAAAACTGTTTATTTTGTCAATATTATGTAATCAGCTACAAATCTTTGTGAATTTAATAGTCTTATAACAATACTTTAAATATAATTAAGCAATGATTTTAATTTAGACGTAACTTTGTAAATATTAGACATGAGTGATAATTTGACTGAATTGGTTTGCTTGTGAAAATGACGTTATTTCATGTATATATGTGGTGCTATTACGCCGTACTTTAACACAGGCCTATTAATTGTGCCGATGACGTCACAAACTGGGGGCGAGTTGTTTTGAAGAGAAAAGGATAACAAAACACCTTGTTTTTTTTTTTGTTTAAAGATTAATTTGCAGTAAAATAAAATATATATTTTTTTATCAATAATAAGCAGTAAAATACAATACCTGCAGTAATATATATATATATATATATATATATATATATACATATATATACAGTGCTTCCAGAAAGTATTAGCGCACTCGTAATTTTTTTATTATGGACAACTTCAAATCAATATAAATTGTAAAGTAATTTAAATTTTGAACTAATTTTTTTTTTAAATGAAAAGTAAAAGCAATGAAATTTAATTATAATGTCAAATATTGTCAACCTGCTTGTTTTTTTTCATGAGTTAATTAGAAGTTTAATGACTACTCGGAAAAATGTCTGAAGTTAAGCGTGCAAAAGTATTAGCGCACTGACAGTTTTTCAAAGATTCTAAGAAAGTTTAACATTTTATGTGACCACCTTTGTTTTTAAGGCATGCCAAGACTCTACGCGGCAAAGAATCTATAAGTTTTCTGATTAGTTCTTGTGGCACGGTGTTCCACAACTCTTGGATTTGCGTTTTGAGCTGCACCAAGTTAGTGGGCTTGCTTTTTTGTAATTTGCAGTCCATCCAACTCCAAAGATTTTCAATAGGATTTAAATCAGGTGAGCGAGCGGGTCAAGGCATTAGATTCAACCGTTTTTCTTCCATGTATTGCTTTATTGAGCGTGCTGTGTGGCAAGGAGCGTTATCTTGTTGAAATTGCCAGGTGGAGTCAGCCTTGAAAACGTCCATTGATGGCTTTAAATAATCTTCTAATATCTCTCTATATCGATGTTGATTAAGGCGATCAGTGTAAAGATGCGCCAGTCCATTGCTAGATCCAGCAATGCAGCCCCAAATGCCAATTGAACCTCCTCCTCCTTGAACTTTTGACATGATAAAACGAGGATTATATTTTTCGTTTTTGTATCTCCTCACGACAACCCTTTTCTTGCGATTAATAATTTCAAAATTTGACTCGTCCGAGAAAATTACTTTTCTCCATTGCTCTACAATCCATGCAGCTCTCTCTTTGCACCATTTTCTTCGCTTGAGACGGTCTTTGATACTTAATAGTGGCTTCTTTGTTGCAAGGTATGAATTGAGGTGTTTTTTCTTCATAAGCTTGCTAATTGTTGATCGGCTAACTTGATGTGCACCCAACGCTGTATTCAGGTCTGAGGCGATTTCGGCTATGCTCATGTTTGGGTTGCGTCTAGCGAGCATAACTGCTTTATTTTCGTCCCTTTCTGACATTTTTTTGGGACGACCAGAGCGACTTTTGTTTTTGACTGTTCCAAACTCATTATAATTTTTGAGCGTTGTTCTAACGCTGCATTCACTGATATCAAGTTGACGTCCGATTTCTCGATTGCTGAGACCACTTTTGTTCAGGCCAACAACTTGCCACTTTGTTTCAATTGATATGCTCCTTAAACCCATATTTTTGTTCTTGCAATTTTAAAGTTTTAACTAACTGTATTTCAAATGATTTTCCACCACTTCAATTTATTCCTCTTATATTTTTTATTGACTATTATTAATCAGCAGAGAGTTTTTAACAAAAATTAACCAAAAAAGTTTTTCTCAAAGGAATTAAACGAGTGTGGTAATGCATTTTAAATAAGTGCGCTAATACTTTTGCACGCTTAATTTCAGACATTTTTCCGAGTAGTCATTAAACTTCTAATTAACTCATGAAAAAAAACAAGCAGGTTGACAATATTTGACAATATAATTAAATTTCATTGCTTTTACCTTTCATTTAAAAAAAAAATTAGTTCAAAATTTAAATTACTTTACAAAATTTATATTGATTTGAAGTTGTCCATAACAAAAAAATTACGAGTGCGCTAATACTTTCTGGAAGCACTGTATATTAGGGCTGGTACTGATTAATATTTTTTTGTTCAATTAATCGTCTAAAATTTTAATCAACTAATCGATTAATTTCGATTAATTCTGAAGTCGACAGAATAACCTGCTTTTCACCACTGGTGAGGTGAAGTTGTTATCGGTAAACGTTAACTAATTGCAGTATTCACAAACGTTAACAAACAAGACACTTAATGCCTGCTATACTGTATTCAGTTTAATTGACAAGTACAAGTAGGCATCACTTTAGCCAGTCACGTAAACAAACGAGGACGTTAACGTTTTCTGGAAGTAAAGAAGATCGCAGTTTGTTGACAATGTACCCTGACGAACTAAACAGTCTTTCACAAGGAACAGAAGTGGCAGGTACACAAAGAATTGTCTGCACAAAACTGCTCAGGTTAGGGTAACAGTGCCTGTTCAGTTGCCACCACATGAGGGGATTCTCAGTTTCTGGAATTACACCTTCTTCTTGATATCGTGTAAGCTCAGCCAGTGAGCCATGTACTGTTTGTGATTCATCTGATGAGGATTGCGATTCCGAGTCGCTGACCAACAGAGTAAGTTTCAGTTTCTTACGCACAGGTTCTGATGCCTCGCCAGTGCTGGTAGTAGTTTCACGTTCAGCTCTCTGTCTTTGGTTACAGTACACCCGAAATGCATTAGAAAGTATTGTCCAAACTGCTTCACGTTTCTCTCTTGAGAGACAGCCGAGTTTCTTGTAACGTGGGTCTAATGCCACAGCCATTTGCAACGTTGGCAATGCATCAATGTTTTCAATGCGACCTGAGAAGTCATTTAGTGTTGCAGATTTGAAACGTGCTATATACCCTAGATCGTCATCATTAACCCGCAGAAGTCTGCACAAAAATGCTTCAAACGGAAGTACAGCCGAACATGTAGCATACTGTTCACTACCAATATACTCAGTAGCATCTGCAAGTGGACCCAATACCGAGACAAATTTTGACATTTTCTCCCAGTCCAACTCCCTTAGTTTATCTCCAGTGTAATTCTCGGGATGGTCAATATGATACTGCTTAATGGCATCTTTCACTTCCAGCAATCTGGCTAACATTAGGTAGGTACTGTTCCACCGCGTAGCTACATCCTGCTGCAATTTGTGAAACTTCACATCGTCAGACCTGTTAGAGGTACTGGCTTGGCTAGCCTTTAGCTCTGATGTATTCCTTGAACTCCGCCTAAAATGTCCAACTAGCTGTCGACATTTAGCCAGAATAGGAGATGAATCAGCTGCTTTCAAACCTGCTAGTATGCTCAGTTGAAGACAGTGAGCAATACACGGTATATGGCTGTAATCCGTCCGTCCTATAGCAGCAACCATATTTCGTGCACTGTCCGTTACGATACAGCTAATTTTTTCAGCAATGTTCCACGTTGCGGCAAACTCTTCATAGAAACTGGCAACATTATCAGCAGTGTGCCTTTCTTCAACATTTATGCAAGCTAAAGCGACAGACGTCAGTTTCCACTCAGAATCAATCCAATGACCTGTTATCCCACAGTACGATTCATTGTTGGTGGAGGTCCAAAAGTCAGTAGTTAGAGCAATACTATGAATGCATTCTAGAGCTTTCTTGTGCTCATTCAACTTCTCATTGTACATCTCTCCAATGACAGTGTCGATTGTAGGGCGACTGGGCAAAGTATAAGTCTGGTTTTGAAGGGCAATACGAAGCACCGCCAGCATCTTCTTCAATTGCTGTTGGACGTCCAGAACTGGCATTCCAATGAGCTATTGCCACCTTCAGGTCGGCTGAGACCTTTTCACTGACAGGCTTGTTTGACTGACACGTAAATAAATTGGTGATTGATTTTATCTGAGGAGTCATCTTACGTTCACTGTCGACAACCTGTTGATATTTCAGAGGATGCTTGTGCTGAAGGTGATAAGTCAGCGATGTGTTTGAGCCACGGAAAGCAAACTGTTTATTGCAGTGAACGCAGTATATTTTGTCACCTTCGTCTACTTTACCATCAGCATTCAACTTGAAAACAAAATGCTTGCTTAACTTTCCAGTTAAATGTTTGACAGAAACGTTGCTTTCATTAGTTGCCGCAGCCATATTTGCAAAACAAACTTTGTTTACTTTAGAAACGGATATAGAAATGTAAGATAATGTTCCCAGGTCAGTAAGTATTTTAAAATATGACAAAATTTTTAGTCGAGATTTTCAAGATACGCGCTTTCAAAATTAATTTTATATTTATCGAATTCTATTGAAAAATTCTAAATTTAATACTCTTTTTCGTCATGGCTAATGACTTTGAAACAATTGATTTTGAAAAGTTGCGTTTAGACGTTTTTAAAACTTTTAAAACTGAAAATAACTTCTTTGCGAATGATTTATATGAAAACGATATATTTTTTTTATAAATTTTTATGCTTAACATTTATCAAATTAATAGATATCAAAATATATTGTTCATGATAAAATTTAAATTAGGCCAAGTACCATACCACTTCACAAATAATTTCTTTATAAATAACGTTAATAAATATAATATAAGAGAAACAGGTAATCTTGAGTTTATTCTAATTGAAGAATATTAAAGTTAACTTTAATATTCGAGTAGTTTTAATACAACTAGTTGTACTTAATATATAATATATTACCTATATTGAACATAATATATATTATTCACATGTAAGGGCTTCGTGATAAGATCAGTACGATCTTCTTGAAGTCCTGTCTGTACTATTTTAATTATAATTATAATCTCGTTTATATATTTTGACTAAGGAAACTTGTAAATATTACTATTATAAATTACGAAACTTGTAAATATATATATGTACGGCAAAAAAAAAAAAAAAAAAAATAAGTAACGGAAAACCGGCAAAAATTAATCGAAATATTACTGATTAAAGAAATTTTAATCGATTAAATAAATTAGCGATTAATCGATTAATTAATCGTTAATTTCCGCAGCCCTACTGTATATATATATATATATATATATATATATATATATATATATATATATATATATACACACACAATAGTATATAATACATTTTATGACATATTTTAAATCTAATCAGGCATCAGAAAAAAAAAATTTTCTTTGTTTTGCCTGTGTTATTAGATACTGAGTTTCAAAAGCTTTTGTTTTGGTACTTTTTCACATCTTGGAGAATTCAAATTACAATAGTTTTTAAGGAATGTATTTGAAAGTATAACCTCATGGTTTCTGTTGATATTTAGTTGGTATGATTCAGAAATAAGCATCATTAGATTGCACAAAGAAGAAATGCGTGTATTACAGTTACTACACGAAACATTATACAGCAATATATTATCCACTGACATATCAAATCACTAGGCACTGTTAATCCCCCACGATTTTTTTTCCCAGTAAAATCTCTGAATCTAAAATCACCAGAAGAGAATGTTCATAACCCTTATGCAAGATGTACATATGGTTGATCTAAATTAGCCGATCAACTTAGATCAAGCATATGTATATCTGCATAAGGGTTATAAACATTTATATATCTCCAAAATTCATTTATCATTGAAAGAAAATTAATTTAAGTTACACACTGTTCTTCACAAAATACTGTCACACAAGTTGAAACTTTTTGCCTTACAATTGGTTTGAGAAACACAGCAATGTCAGTAAGTTTAGACATTTTAATCATTTGATTTGATATATGTAATGCTGCTATGTGAGACCACTCGGTAATTTTTTTTCCTTGTTAACAAAAAACTCACTTATCAATAAAAAACTTGAGTTTTTTTTAGTTATCCAATTACTGCGGATATTTTTTAAAAGGTGCCCGTAATCATATAAAAGATATAAATTATCTTTTGTCCGCCAAGGTACACATCTCGAATTTTTTGAAAAATGCCTGATTTACCTTGTTGCCATCACACTATAGATACAACATGACCACCTATTGTTTTAATGCCAAAGAAAAGAAAGCTAGTTTTTTCAAAAAGAAAATTTGGATCAACTTCACTCACAGGAAGCATTTTACATAAAAATTTAAGTCCACCAAATCAAGTTTCTACCATAAAATTAAATAAAGTATTAGCAGGAACACTCGGATAGCTAACTGCTTTTCCAAAAACTGCTCCCTCATGTTACTGCAACATAGTGTTAACATAAACCTCATCTAATAAAATAATATAATTTTTATGTCTTTTGTCTGCTAAGTTTGAAAAAAACCTTTTGTAGATAAATATCCTCATCAAGAGATTTCACTTTTGATGTTCGTCTTGTTAATGTCAAAATACTACGGTGTTCAAAGTCTTCTTTGAGACAATTATATTTGGCATGTCACATTGAAAAGGATTCAAATGCTCTTACCATTGTTTCAACAGAACACTTTTAATCGGTAGCAAGTTTATCACCCGTTGAAAAAGATGCTATTGAATAATATTTTTTTTACAAAAGTATTTAAAATTCGAACAGCTTCTACAATATGGGACCATCTATTCAATATGGTAATTTTTTTTTGTGAGAGCGTTTTATTATATAATTAGCTCCATAATGAAATGATTCATAATGAAAGTTATTTTTAAATTTCAGAACAAACAATGGCACACCTGTTTTATGAAAGAAATATAATGATTGAATCAATACTTGGTTTGCTGTTTTAGTATTAAATTAAAGTTCTCGTTTCCTATGTTCGTTTTCAGATCATTAAACGATTTTATAAAATCTTTTGAACGCAAATCAACTCATCCAATTGAAAGCAATCAACTAATCAACTTGAAAATCTCTATTTTCTGAATGAGTTCTTGAAGTAGTTCTGGGACAAGAAGATGGCTAAGGAATTAAACTTGGTTTTACACACTAAACACAGACGGAGGATCACGAGGTCTTTCTTTGCCATATTCTTTTATTGAAATGCATTGAAAAGGTCAGTATCTTTCTCAAAAAATGGTGTCTTTCCTATCTGGTATATTGTTTCTTGGTATTAAAGCAAACCACTTTTTTCTTCCTTCTGTTGTTCGAGGAAGGCGAAGTGTTTTTTCTGTGGAGCTTTTATCAAACTTCCGTTGCAATTTGTGACAGCCTTTATTTTGAACAATTACAATTTTGATTAAATAATTTGGCAAGACCTTCAACGCTTCGCAAGTAATAAAACTTGGTTATGCAAAATATTCGTCTCCAGTTTTTGACATCATCCGCACGGTTAATTGGCCTGTTACAAATAACGCCATGGTTGTTGCCATAAAAATCACCGCAATGTAAAAAGGCGTATTACGTAATTTACGCTTTTTTACAAAAGAAAGACGTTAAAATTGCGTAGAAATGCCTTAAAACGGTGAAAGTTTGTGAAAACGGTAAAACTGCTTAAGGTGGTAGTATACCATTAAAAAAAAATCTTGTATTTCAACTTTTTTTTCAATCTTTAATAGTGCATAACATATATAATATGATTAAAATAAAAGTAAAAACTTTAAAATTTAAAAAAAATAATTATGCGCATAATTATTGATAGACAAAAGCCTAAAAATGAATAACTGGTGACAAGGTTTTTTCAGCAACCGTAAATAAATTTGAACTGAAACTTTGGCTTGTGATCCTTTACTTATGCAATTAGAACATGCACTAAAAGTTTTGGATTTTGAGCAAAAAAAGTCAAAATATATTCATTTTAGTCATATTTGGAAGTTTTGGTGATATTTGAGAACACAAAATCACTCACAAAAGCAGAACACAATTAGCTGTAAACATAATTCTAGTAGAGGTTGCAAATACATGTGTTACAAACAAGTATGCCAAATTTCAGATCAAATCGGTTATCGGTTCCAAAAATATCTCTGTCGTCAGGCTATAAAAGATAATTTTGAGAAAAACTCAACTTAAAAATAAAAACAAAAAAAAATTGTTCAAAACTCCCCACTTCCATAAACTGCACCTTCTAATGTTTCGCTTTGATCACAAAAACCTTTTTGTATAGCTCTTAGTTTCTTGCATCCTTATTTCACTATACTTGTACATTGTTTTTCTGCTTTAGAAATGCGCTTTGAGTCATTTATAAGACAAAAGTTATGTAGATTGCAACCTACTGTTATTTTAAGCTTATGAATTAACATAATTTACATGTTTTTGTTTCTATTTGAAAGTCAATACATTTACCACTTTAAACTAAAATTGCAGAAACAACTCCATTATTTGAAGCAAAACCACGCTTTTGCCATGAACCAATAAAGCTACACATAATGTCTCTTGATGTTTCACCTGCGGGATTAATCCATTAGCAGCATTTTTCATGTTCTGGTCAACTAAACTCTAATAAACATCTAACAGTTAATATAAAGTTTTATTGTAGCTTTTTTTGTTCATAGTTGGCTTCATATTCATTATTCAACAAAATTTTTCTGATGATGATAACCCTATACCCATTTCACGAAAAGCCACAATGACGCGTGTGTTAAGGTGGTAGTATGGTCAAAAATATCAAAATTTTTCATTTTTTGAAAATAACTTTTCTTGGAACTTTCATTCATGCTGAAAATGATAGAATTATTTATTTTCCAATATAATTTATATAAACCCTTCTATTTTTCATTTTAAAAAAAGTACTATGAAGTATTGCTCAGTAGCAACGGCATAGCAACAAGGTAAACATCATCTATTGATTCTTATTGAACTGCCTTAAGCAAGTATTTTCTATTGTAAGTTTTTAGAAAATACTAAGTAATATTTGGCTTCTTTTTTGCCTTAAAAATTACAAAACCAGCATTTATATATGCTGATATCACTTTATTTTTGTCATGTTTGTAAAGTGACTTAAAAGCAAATGGTATCTGTTTCAGTTATTGATGTTGAATATAGAGTGTAATCATTTATTATTGTTTTTTAAATTATTTAATTTAGATTAAAATAGATATATTATTTCTAATTGTTCAATGTGAAAACTGATGTTTTGAGGAGAAGAAAAATTGGTGCCTCCAGAGTGTTTAAAAAAAAAGAAAAAGCACTTCTAGAAAATCAAGTTTACTAATTTTTTCCCAAAATGAAGATACTTTTGTGAGTAAAGTATTGCCATAAATTGAGAGAAATGCTTTAAACATTTAACCTAACTTTACAACACCAACCAGCAATGTAATTGCCAATAATGAAGCTAGTCCACAGCCTCAATGTAATAATGAGTCTAGCTATGTTTTAGTTGATCTTGATAATATTGTACAAATTCTTACCTTAGTTGGAACATGACTTGACTATGAGAGCAAGTCTATCAACATGAATATAGATCATAAAAATAAAAATGGTTTAAGTTCTTTGTTGCTGTTGAGTTGCATTGAGTGTTTATTGAGTACAAAGTTCTATACCAGTAAAAAAGTTTCAAGTAAAATTTATGAAAAATTTTTTGATATAAATCTACATTCAGTAATTGCAATGCCTGAAATTGGAAAAGGACAGTGCATTAGAAAAGCTATATGGTTTTTTAAACTTACCACCTCCACTTCAAAAGCCATATTTAATGATGTTTAAAATAAAATATAGCTGTCATACAAATATATTGCAACACAATCGATGATCAATGCAGCTCCTGAGTTTAAAAAAAGAGATGATATTGGAATTTCAGATATTACTGTTTCTTGTGATAAATGGCATAAACGAGGACATAACTCTTTAAATAGTTTAGTAACTGTTATTGTAGTCGATACAAGAAATTTCAATGAAGAATTAGCTGGTATGCTAAATGTTTATTTAGAGCTTGGTATTAATCCTGGTAAAAACTGTAGTACACTTTGCAATCAAAGAGGTCAAAAAATTATAAATATAGCATAAAAATCTACTGATGAAGTAAAGCAATGTCGGAAACAAATTAGGACAAAACGAAAAAGTTATAGTTATAGAAAAAAGTTTTTGAAAAAGTTATAGTGATCAAGATGAAGAAAGAGAAGGAATAGCTTATGGTTCTTAAAGTTTTTAGAGTTTTATTTTATTTCAATCTCCCAGTTGATATAGTTATTTAATTTAAAAAGTTGAATTTGGTAATCAAAGTTTTGCTTTTAAAAATACTTTTTTTTAATTCAAAATTTTTCTATTTTTCTTAACAAGGATATCAACTTCTATAAGGAACTTAAAAAATTAAATAAAACTCATGAAAAACTTAGTTTGCTACTGCTAATACATTGGGGATTGATTAAAAATCTTTAAAAATAAAATGAGAGTTTATTTGATATTTTAATTTGTTTTTTTAATGTTAATTGTATTAAATTGCTGATTTCTCAGAATGGGATTTTTTAGCACGGTGCGATAAATAACTTGAGAACTACTTGTTATGATGCTTTAAAATTTTGTACAGTTATAATAACATATATGATGAACTCACTGAAGCAGTATATTTTTTTAACATTACTTTTTTGCAGAGTTATGGGCTCCAAAAGGGGGCTGCTTTGGGGTAAATTTTGACCCATTAGATGTATATGCTGTATCTCCTTGGTTCTTTAAGCTAACTTTATAATTTTGCTTCCATGAGTTCTTTGATATATTATAAGTAAACAGTAAAAGTTTGAGTTTTGTAGCATCTACCATTGTCTCAATATTTATCGCAGCGCTTTTTGACTTTTTTAGGTCTTGGGACCCAAAAAATGGGTCCAAATGTGAAATTTTGATTTTTTTTTTTTTTTTTTAAATGTGTTATGCAGTTTTTTAATATTATCTGAAAAAATCAATATTTTTTGGTTGAAATAAACGATTTTAGAATTTTGACCATACTACCACCTTTATATCAAATGATTTTTGTCCACTACATTTGCTTTTACTAGGCTCTTATTGTTCGATTAAATTTTTTTTACAAAATGTAGCAGATGAAAAAAAACTCAATTTTCCAATTGCAACTGTTACAACATATTTTTAAACCAATACTTAACCCATACTTTTTGGAGGAATCAAACATTAAATAAATATTATCTTCACGTAAATTCGGGCATTTCAGTAGCGATATAACGTTTTTCAACAGACTAAAGTTCATAACAAAGTTAAAATCTGTACTTTGAAAATCTTGAAAATCTCTATCAGCAATATTTAATTTTTTTGAAGAAGCAGAATGTGTAGCAGATTTAACAAAAGATAAAGTTTTCGTTTCTGAAGAAGAAATCTTTGTATATCTGTTTCCACGAAATTTTGCTTTTTTATTATTGCATATTCTGTTTGATAATTGTTTTCTTTTTGATTCACCCATACTATTTTTATTTTAAAAAGATAAAAGATATACCATAGCATAAGTAATAAAGTTTGAATGCAGCTTGAAACAACAAGCGAATTACGTCAATAAAGCCATCATACAAAACTAATTAGCAAGAAGTCGTTGCAGTCTACAACTTTGCACTTAAAAGAGTTGACAAGGTAAGTATTTCATGGCTTTTTTTATGGTTTAACTTGTTTCTGAAGCGCATAACAACGGAATAAACAAAGCGTTGCTAGGGGGGAAAAAATATATATTTTATACCGATATATTATAAATAAGTTTTAACATGTGAAGCTTTTTTTATTTAATTAAATCAAATAAAAATTCGAAATCTACGATGATTATATTGGTTAAATTATAAAAGTAAAAAAAAAAATTTTTTTTCACTTTTATTGGTGTACTACCACCTTAAAAACGGTAAATTTCGGTAATTCCGGCGTTTTGTAATAAAAGTTAGTAAAAGCGGTAATTGTTGGTTAGCGTAAAAAATAGCATTTTTTTGTCACAATTTTTAAACACTTCATTAAACTTAAAATTCTCTGCCTATATAACCTTAACTAGAGTTAAGAAATTCTACGAGTCTCAAAGTTCTTACTTTAGCAATCTGATTAGTATACCAAATCCACTACCAAACCAAACCATCTTCAAGAAACGATATCTCTAATAGATAATGATCAATATGTCTCAAGATAGCATCAGTGGATTTTTTTTGTGGTCACACATGCATTTTTTATGTTTCATTTGTTATCAACTTGAGTAAAATTTATATAAAAAAACTTATCATTTTTTACAATATTTGCTTTATTTATTTTAAGTAAATGAACTTTCAAAATTTATATTGTATTGAATGACTTTTTCAATAAATTTTACACTTGTACCTTTGGTTGTATCTTTTACTTTTTGATTTAGTTTATTTTAAATTTCAATATTTTTGCGTGAAAACCGGATTTTCTGAGTAAAATGCAATTTGCTTTTTAAGAAATAAATATACTTAAAATTACTCAAGACTCATTAATGTTTCGTGTATTTAATATATTTACTACTTATGAACTATCTACTATTGAAACATTGTAAACAGCATCCTTTGAAGATTTATAACTTTACTATTTTCTTTCATATTCTACTTGGCGCTTTCTTTTTGCTAGATGCAAAAGACTGATAATGAAAGTAAAGAGAAGAAACTTCAAGAAAAGAGGGATGCTCAAGCAGAGGCTGGTAAGTCAGCATCTTAAAAGGATATTTAGAGACTATTAATAAAGTTAAAAGGCTAGATAGTTATCACCAAGGTCCATCATCAAGTCGCCAACTTTAAATTGACAACATTACTGAAACCATAACGTGACCATCACAAAGAAAGGGAACAACAGTTGGAAATTGACACCATCCAAACTGAAGCGCTAGTCCTCTCTAATTTCCCATTTCACGTTATTGAAATGCTGGCTTGAAAATCCTGATAAATTATCTTTGTCCTGGAGCCACACGAAAAACTCCAATCATCTTATCCAAATATATTCTGCCATTGATTTATCGCAATCTAAGGCATTATGTAAAAAAGCACTTTGAGAAAGACATCCCGAATTGCAAAATGGCAGCTTTCAGAACAGATGGATGGACTGGAGGAAATGCTAATCACTTCGTCTTTTTTACATTTTATTATGTCATCAAAGACTTTGAACTCAAAAGCTGTCTTTGAATTGCCAAAACTTGATTGAAAGACATACAGTGGTTTTGGTTGCTCAAGGATTAGACCACACGATTTCTCGTATTCCTATTCTTCATTGGGAATACCTTTACAAAATGGGTGTTACAGATGCTGCAGCCAACATGAAGAAGGCAAACACGGTAAACAAAAGAACAGTGATCATCTAACCTGTGCCGATCATCTGCTCAATACTTACTTAACAAAGGCTGTAGAAAAGTTAGAATGACTCAATGCAAGAATTAAGAAATGTAATTGAATTGCTCAAAGGACCCACAGAAGTTCACCGGACTGGCAAGATATCAAAAAATATATGTGGGAATAAATATAGAAGCAGTCAAGATCATTCAGCCAGTGATAACAATATTAAATTCCAACTTTATGATGCTTAAGTCAATAAGTTACGCACAAAGTTCAAAGAGACTTCAAATCTCCACTTAGTTTCCAAAAGAACCAAAAATGACATTGAAGAGCTTGACCCTCAAGTTGAATTTTGGCTACTCTACTTCATGAAGGAATTTGAGAAAACTCTACCCAAAAAAGGCATTGGAATCTAACACTATAATGGTGGTTCACTTCTAAACCCATTTTGTATAGGATATACACTCAGAAACACAGCAAACAGTTAGGAAGGGAGGAAAGCTGCCATTAAGGAAGTCACCACAAACAGTTCTGAGTCATTTGATGATGATCATTCTTTGCTTGAAACATTTTACCCCGTGAAGCTATGAATCCAGTTGATATTAGGTTTTTAAAAGATAAGAGACAAGTTTCAGCGCAGAGCCTTGAGACTTCAAGTCAAGCCAATCAAAATTAAAGCCACCCTTGATGCTTAAATGTGACAAATTTCACTAAATAGCTTTACCTGAAATGGATGTGGATGCTTTGGAATGGTAGAAGCAAAATGAAAATGCATTACCTTTGCCAGCTGGTGTGGCTAGAAGTTTATTGGCTATATCTGTGACTTCTGCTTCATCAGAAAGGTTGCTTTCAGAAGGAGTTAAGACATTTACAGATTTTAAACATAATGTAAACATAGAAAACTAAGCATGTTAGCTTTTTTAAGTCAGAATTACGCAATGGTTCCTTTTAACCTCAAAGATAGAGAGAAAACTTGTGAAGATGAACCATCTAAATTACCTCAAGTCACACCACAACCAGAAAAGAATCAAAAAAAGGAAAATCGAAGACTCAAACACAAAGTCAAAAACTAAAAAAAGGGGTGCACCTAAAGAGGCTTCTCCAAGTTTAATAAAAGAAACTTAAACTGGTTCTAAACCTAAAGAGCAACAACAACAATGGCTAGACACTCCTAAGAGTCTAGGGACTCTACTTCAATAAGACGGTAATGAAGGGACTCAATGCGAATACTAAACTCAAAGTCTCTCTTTGTTGATTCAAATGACACTCCAACCAAGTTAAAGAAGTAATACTAGCGAAGTAGCAAGTGACATGATGAATTCAAATAGGAAGGGGAGAGAGAATGAGAAAAATAGTTCAGGGCATTTGAACTTGCAAATCTTTTGTAGAGACGAATGATTAAATTGCTAAGGATTAAATTTTTATCAATAACTTTGTTTAATGCTGTAAACGAAAAGTTTAGTAATAGAAATAAAAATAACATTTTAAAAACTTCTTAATTGATTTTTCGGTGATAAAAGCGGTAAACGGTGATAAAAGCACTAAAAAGTGATGAATGAGGTAAATTTTCGTATTACGCATTTTTACGCAAATTTATTGCTGTATTTACACACTGTTACGTATGTTACTCAGATTTATGCATTTTTAGGAAAGCTAACGCATTTTTACATGAACTTTATATAAAGAACAACTTAAGGACTTACATGAAGTTGCTATTGTAGGAGATTATTATAAATGTAGCAAGTATTTTTGCTGCACTTTGTATTAAAGTTTTCTGATGTTTTTTTAAAAGTTTGTACTAATTGTTCCTTAGTCTAAATTTTAAAATAGCTCATGAATCTAAAGCTTTTCTAGTATAATTTTTAAAGCCTATGATGGCATACTTAATTCATTTATTCATAACTAGAAAACTCGCTTATTTTCTAAATGGCTGTATTCTCTCTGATGGTAGAAAAGCAACAATCCTTTGAATTATTAGCCGTTTTGAACTTTGTTAGTTATTAGCATTAAATTAGGCAAGCTCTGAGAGTAATCAGGAATAATATGATGTGATTAGAGTCAGGGCCGTACCAAGGGCAGGGCCGGCCGGGCCGCGACCTGAGGCGCGAGAGAGCGTAAAAATATGCAAAAGTGGAATTTTTAAATAAGGCATTGCTTTAATTACTACATTACTGCTTACATCATCAACTCCATTACCTTTATTTGGTTTAAGTAATTACACGGCATCAAGTCATTTTGTTTCTGTTAGCATATTATTAGCCATTGTATTATTATTAGAGTTTAGGCATGATTTGAAGCACGTTTTACTTTTTTTTATTTCTGATTCTAAACTTGGACCTGTGCTAACAAATGCATGGTTAAACGAATTAGCAATTATTGCGTCGTTAGTAATTTCACGGTTAATTATAATTAGTTTTTTTGGTAAACGACTAATATTCATATCTTTTTTACCTACAATCTTTTTTATTATGTTCCAAGTTTTTTGTATATTATTTTTGTATTTTAGTAATTGGCTACTATAATGAAACTTTTTTGAGCGTTCTACAATTGTCACAAAAAGACGATTATAGTTTTTATAGTTTGTTTCATTTTTAAAAGTTCTTTTTTTAATGAACTTCTCATACAATTGTTGATTTTTTTTCAAAGATTTTATGATTCCGGGTGTTATCCAGGGATTTTGTTGAGTTTTTGTTTTAATAAATTTAGTTGTTATTGGGAATGCTTTATTGTAGTGACATTCAAATATATGATAAAATTTATCATAAGATTCATTTGTATTTTTTGTTTTCAAAACAGGTTCCCAGTTTGTTGTTGATAAAAGGCTAATAAATGTCGCAAGAGAAGCGTCTTTAATTACTCGTTTTTCAGTTTTTACTTTTTTAGGAAGCTGATTTAACGATTTTTGCGCTGTTATAAAAACCGGAAAATGATCAGATATGTCTGTAATAAATATTGCAGTTTTAACTTTTATGTTTTTGAAGTTATTAATTATAATTTGATCACATTATGGCTATATATATTCGAAAGTTTTCTATAAATAGGGAGATAAGAATAAATACAGGAAGAGCCATAAAGTCAAGAAGAATTTTTCACAACTGATTCAGAACCAACAAGGGAAGATGGAAATGCCCAGCTTTCAGGCCCAGGTGAAATGGACGAGGATCAACTTCATTCAAAAATCTCAGAAATTCCAGTGGCCTCGGAAGAAAACTTTAAGATTTGTTCCATGTGCAGCTCTCGCTTTAAGTCTTGTTGGTGTTCATGCTGCTGAGGTTTCCCCACTCATGATTACGTTTCTTGGAAAGGTTCAAACCATCTTTAACTTTTTTTCAAGCTCCACGTCAAGATGGGAAAAACTGATGAAAACGTTGACCATCTCATTAAAGGGAAACAGTGACACAAGATGGTCTGCCAAAAAAAAAGAAATCACACCATTGAACAGACAAATCAAAGACGTTTGTCAAGTTTTGAAATTCATTATCCACAATCCCATGACAAATGCTATCACAGTTAGCAGTGCAAAAGAACTTCTCATTCAAATTGATTTCAGTTTTTTGTGTTTGTTGGATTTCTGGTGTCAAATTCTTTCTCTAACTGACCGAGAAAACAAACTGCTTCAGTCAAAAACCTTTTCAATTGACATGGCTGCAAAAAAAATGAAAGGATTGAAGGCTTTCATTCAGAATCTTTGAGATGTTGGGGTGGACAACATTATCAAAGATGCCCCATGCCACAGAAAATCTAACCAGAGCGGAATTGATAGTGTATTTCCAATCAAGAGGAAGCGCAAAGTGAAGCGGATGGCACTTTATGATGCTGAAGATGACTCTCACCTTCTCACAGCAGAAACAGAATTCGGATCTCAGTGCAACCTTATGTTTGACAGCATTATTACACAAATTGAGTTCCTGTTTGAGGCTATGTTTGCTGTATCCTCTGATTTTGACTTTCTCAGTGGGCATTCACTCTGGATGAACTTAAGAAAAAAGCTGCAAATTTATCTCAAATTTACAAGGCAGATTTAGATTCTTCCGATTTCCAGTCAGAAATGGCAAGCTTTAAACATCAAGCTGCCGCAATAATGGACAACTTTGAAAAATCTAGCTCGATCGACATTTTGCAGCTTATTCATAAATATTCTTTAACCGATGCTTATCCCAACACGGCTTAAGCTCATCAAAACTATATGAGGTCAAAAATGGGCCAAGAACGTTTGTCTAGTTTGGCTATAATTTCAATTGAAAATGAAATGGCAAACAATATTGATTTTGATGATGTCAATAGTGAATTTGCCTCAAGAAAAGCCAGAAAAGTGACATTGAACTAAAGTTTGTGCAACCTTAATGACAAATTTTACTTATAACTTGATGTGATAAATTTGGTGATCAATAAATAATTTTTTTCGTTTGATTTTCTCATTTTTTTTTTTTTTTTTTTGGGGGGGGGGAGGGCGCAATTTTCTTTTCTTGCCCGAAGCGCAAAATTGGCTTGGTACGGCCCTGAATAGAGTCGGTGTTAGCGTACCGGGGAAATAAATGCTTCTTACACATTTCTTTAAAAAAAAAGGACAAGTATACAATTTCAGAATTAAGAAAAAAACATTTCCTCAGTACAAAAATATATAGAGAATTATCAAAACAAATGGATTGAAAGAAACAAGAACTTAAATGTAACAGGCAGAAAACATCGCTGTAGCTATCATGTTAATAACAAGCAAAGAAGTAGCAATTCTTTGAAATGCTCATTACAAAAATGAAAATGTAAAAGCGGAAATATCACCAGTTTAACATTTTTTCTACAAAAGAAAATTCGATATTTATCGATTCATTACGATATTAGTTTTTTTACGTGCATGCATGTAAAAAAAGTAATATCGTAATGAATCGATAAATATCGAAACTTTATCGTGCAAATTTTTTGGGAACGATATTATCGTAATATAAAAAAACTTACGATAGGCATATTCCGATATCTTATCGTAACGTAATAAGAAAAGTTTCGATACGCAGATGCTTAGCATTTTTACGCAAATTAACGCATTTTTTTCGCCGGTACGGTAACGCCGATGCTAATCATATCATATTATTCCTGATTACCCTCAGACCTTGCCTATAATAATGCTAATAACTTACAAAATTCAAATAGCTAATAATTCAATAGATCGTGTTTTTTTTACCATCAGAGGGAATACAGCCATTTAAAAAATTAGCCAGTTTTCTGGTTATGAATTAATGAAGCGTCAAGTATGTTATCATAGGCTTTAAAAATTATGCAAGAAAAGCTTATGTTTCATGAACTATATTAAAACTTAGACTAATGAACAACTATTGCAAACTTTCATAAAAACATCAGGAATAACGAAATTTTTAATACAAAGTACAGCCAAAATTTATAATAATCTCCTAAAAAAGCAACTTCGTGTAGGTCTTTAAGTTGTTCTTTATATAAAGCTCACTTAAGAAATGCACTTAAGTCATATGAAATGTAATAATAAAATGAACTTACCAAAACCAAAAAGTTCCTCTAACTTCTTACACACTTCTTTGAAAAAAAGAACAAAAATAGAATTTCAGAACTAAGAAAAATACATTTTCTCAGTACAAAAATATAAAGAGAAATGTCTAAACAAATGGATAGAAAGAAACTAAAACTTAAATGTAACAAGCAGAAAACATCGCTATAGCTATCATTTTAAAAACAAGGAAAGCAGTAGCAATTCTTTGAAATGCTCATTACAAAAACGAAAATATAAAAGCGGAATTATCACCAGTTTTACATTTTTTCTATAAAAAAAATTAATTTTAAAATAAGACAATCAACAAAAAAAAAAAAAAAAAATGAAATAATTTATAAAGACGAACAAACTACATTGAGAAAAAGAACAAACTACATGTTTCACCGAACTATTTCAATAAGATTGGTTATGATGAAATGGGAAATTAAGAATTATTGCCTATTTTAAAGGCCTGTTTTTTAGAAATGCCAAGATGATTTAGTAGCATATATTTTGCTGGAATGTTGTTAACTAAAATAAATGACTTTAAGTAATAGAATGTTTTACCAGTTTAAACATTTTTTTACAAAAGCAAAAAACGGGGACGCTGCTGCTGCAAAATTTCAAGACATGTCAAAAGATCTTTTCAGCTCTTTACAGCCAAAACCTGAATATTTTTTACGAAAAATGATCTCTATCATCTGTCTTCTGCCAATATCTTTATTTTTTGAATAAAAACTTGAAATAAAAATACATTTAAATGCTAATAATAAAAAGTAATAAATTGAATGAAACAAACAATATAAAGTCAAAAAATAAAAACAAGTAATTAAAAATAACTTACTTGTTTTGAATTGTTTAAGCTTTTCAAGCGCTAAAAAAGTAAAAATAAAGATCTTATGAACATATTTTCTTTATTAATAATAGAATTAGAAACAGAATAAAAAACCTATATGGAGTGAAAGGATTAACAATTTACATATAGTCAGCAGAAATATATTTACAATTATTATACTAATAACAAAAAAAACAGCAGTATAATCTTTGAAATTTTATTTTTGCAATAAATGCAAATAAGAAAATGGAAACCTTTTTTCAAATTCTCTTTTTTCATCTAAAGCTTTAAATTACCTCACAAACAAACAAATTTATATAAAAAAGTTGAAAATGAAGTAGGATTGAAGATGTAAGAACTTTTCATTAATAAAGAGCTTTTATTTCTTTTTGTAAAAATTTTAAAAAAAAAATCCAAATAATGAAAGATTTCAGAAAAAATAACTTTCCCTCAACAGAACGAAACTAAAAACTGATTGGAGAAAATCGTAAACAAACGATATGAGAGGAGAAACAATCTCGATTATTTCGCCGAAGTATATCAATGAGAAAACAGCTATGATGAACAGGGAAAGAAAGAATATTGCCAACTTTAAAAGCATATTATTTTAAATTGCCAAGTTGATTTAATAGCATATATATTGCTGGAAAGTTATTAACAATACTAAATGACTTTAAGTAATTGAATGTTTAACCAATTTAAATTTTTATTGACAAAAGTTCAAAAAGCAATAGAAAGTCATAATTAAAGGAAAACAAGTCATTTAAAAAAGAACCAACCATTCTGCGTTTGTATAATTTCACGTTCATCTAAAAAAATTTTAAAAATGCTTAAAAAAAAAAGGTATTTACCTTATACATATAGCAACAGAAAGTGGATGGATACCACATATGGTGCAAAAAGAGTAATGATTTACAAATAATTGGAAGAAATATATTTACAGCTATCATATTTACAACAAACAAAGCACCAATATATTCTTTGAAATTAGTAATTATTATAAATGCAAATAAGAAAATGGCAACACTTTTTCAAATTTTTTTCCTTATTAAAAGTTTTAATTCTCTTCACAAATAAACCCAAACATTTAACGAACTAATAATGAAATTAGATAAGCAATGCACCATTTTTTAAATCGTGAGCTTTTGGTGAATTTTGTAAAAAGTTAAGGAAAAAATTCAAACAATGAAGGATTTCAGTAAAAATCATTTTCCCTTTACAGAACGAAAATAAAAACTGAATTGAGAAAATCGTACACAAACGAAATGAGAAGACTAACAATATAAATTATTTTGCAGAAGTATATCAATAATAAAAATAGCTATAATGAAAAGGGAAAGAAAGAATATTGCCAACTTTATAAGCATATTATTTTAAATTGCCAAGTTGATTTAATAGCATATATATTGCTAGAAAGTTATTAACTATACTAAATGGCTTTAAGTAAGCGAATGTTTTACCAATTTAAATTTTTATTGACAAAATTTCAAAAAGAAATAGGAAAATATGATTAAAAAAGAAGTATTTACTATAAATGAACTAACCAAGTTTCCGTTCTAATGTTGAAAATTCATCTAAAAAACATAAAAACAAGTAATTTATAAAAAGGTAATTTATATATGTGGAAACAGAGAGTGGATAGAAACCACATATTGTGCGAAAAGAGTAATGGTTTTAAAATGATTTGAAGAAATAAAGCTATATAGAGCAAAGCTGAAACAAAGTGAGAGAACGAACAAACTAGATTATTTTGCAGAACTATATCAATAGAATTGAATATAATAAAAAGGGAAATTAAGAATCCTGCCAACTTCAACAATTAACTATCTGACATTGTCAAGATGATTTAATAGCATTAGTTTTGCTGGAAGTTTGTAAGCTATAATAAATGACTTTGAGCAGTAGAATGTTTTAGGAGATTAGACATTTATTGAGAAAAGCTCAAAAAGCAGTTAGAAGTATTGATTACAAAAGAAGTAGTCATTAAAAAATACACTTACAATTCTTCTTTCGTACAATTGCAATTTTATCTAAAAAACATACAAACAAGTAAATTGTAAAAAACTATTTACTTTATATATGTAGAAACAGAAAGTATATAGTGACCACATATGGTGCGAAAAGAGTAATGATTTACAAATAATTGGAAGAAATATATTTTCAGCTATCATATTTAAAACAAAAAAAACAGTAATACATTCTTTGAAGTTAGTAATTATTAATTATTAATTAATTATTAAATGCAAATAAGAAAATGTTTTTTCAAATTTTCTTTCCTCATTAAAAGTTGTCATTTTCTTCTCAAAACATTTTAAGTAATATATAATGAAACAATAATGAAAAAAGATTATTTATGCACTATTTTTTGATTCGTGAACTTTTCAACTTTTTGTGAAATGTTAACAAAAAAATTCAAGTAGTAAAAGGTTTCAGAAAAGAGCATTTTCTCTCTACAAAACGAAAATAAAAGCTGAATAGAGAAATTCGTAAACCAATGAAAGAAGAGATCAAAGAACAAACTAGATTATTTCACAGAATCATATCAATAAGATTGTTTATGCTGAAAAGAGAAACTAAGATAATTACCAACATTGACAGTTTATTTTTTGACAATGCCAAGATGTATTAATTGAATATCATTTGCTAAAATGTTGTTGGTTATAGTAAATGAAATTAAGGAATGGAATGTTCTAAAGCAATAAGTAGTAATGAATAAAATTGAAACAGTTGTTAAAAAGAACTTACTTGCTAGCATTTTTTCAATCTCTTCTAACTCTAGAGAAAGTAAAAATAAAGTTTTTATGAAAATATATTTTCTTTATAGATAATGGAAATAGAAACAGGATACAAAATATATATGGTGTAAAAAGATTAACAATTTACATATAGTTAGCAGAATTAAATTTACAGCTATTACACTTAAAAACAAACAAAACTGCAATATGTTCTTTGAAAATGTTTTTTACAATAAATGCAGTCAAGAAAAAGAAAACGCTTTTTCTAATTTTCTTTTTTCATTTGAGGCTTTAAATCAATTCACAAACAAACAAAAATCTATAACTAAGCTATAATGAAGCAGGATTGAAGATGTAAATAATTTAACGAAACAAACCATTTAACACCTAAATCAACAAAATAATCATGAAAAAAGATTAACTTTGCACCATATTTTAATTCAAGAACTTTTTGTACTATTTGTAACAACTTAAATAAAAAAATACAAACAATAATGGATTTCAGAAAAAGTCATTTTGTCAATACAGAAAAAAAAAATCAAAGTTAAGTATAGAAAAAGTAAGCAATGCGGATTATTTCGCAGAATTATGTCAATAATATTGGTTATGATTAAATGGGAAATAAGGGATTATTGCCTATTTTAACAGCTTTTTTTTTGACGAGGCCAAGATGATTTAATAGCATATATTTTGCTTGAATGTTCTTAACTAAAATAAATGACTTTTAGTTATATGTTTTACCAAATTAAACATTTATTTACAAAAGCAAAAACGGGAACGCTGCTGCTGCAAAATTTCAAGACATGTCAAAAGATCTTTCCAGCTCTTTACAGCCACAACCTGAATATTTTTTATGAATAATGATCTCTACCTACTGCTTTCTACTAATATCTTTATTATTTAAACAAAAGCTTGATATAAAATACATTTGAATGCTAATAATAATAACTAATAAATTGAATCAAACAAACATTATAAAGTCAAAAAATTTAAAAAAATAATTGATAAGTAAAAAGTAGTTATCAAAATGAACTTACTCGTTTTGAGTTGTTTAAGCTTTTCTAGCGCTAAAAAAGTAAAAATAAAGATCTTATGAAAACATATTTTCTTTATTAATAATAGAAACAGAAACAGAATAGAAAACCTATATTTAGTGAAAGGATTTACAATTTACATATAGTCAACAGAAATATATTTACAACTATTATATTAACAACAAAAAAAACAGCATTATAATCTTTGAAATTTTATTTTTGCAATAATTGCAAATAAGAAAATGGAAGCGTTTTTTCAAATTTTCTTTGAACATTATTAACATCAAACAGCCAGCTGGTTTGTGTTCCGACTTACTGGATCCTCCTATGATAAATAATTTTTTGGAAAACCAGAGCAAAGCGTTCGTGAGAGCTGAGAATAATATTGCGGACAGCGAGGTGGAAGAGACAGTCTAAAACTGGAGAGCAATGTTATTGAGACTGTAGTTTACACCCGCTCCTGTGTCACTCGAGATGATGACCTGAGATCAATTGCGAACACAATCTGAAACTCCAGACGGTTCCCAGTGCTTGAAAGGTGGAAAGAACCTATATCTGTGATCATCTCAAAGTCGAGAGGTGCAAAATACTTTAAAGGATTCTTACCAGAGGTGTGAGCTGCACTAACATTTGCCCTGATGGTGACAGCTAAGGTTTAACCAAACCTGAGCAGGATTAGATTGCCAGGATCTGCGTGATCATCACATCCCTGCATCAATCTATCTTGAGAGGTTTGCTGAGAAGGCATTATAAATAGGTCACACATAGCCCAGTAGTTCCCATAGGACTGAATGCTTTGAGGTTCTTGGCCCTGCATCCGGACACTCATCTTGTCTACAAGTCTCGACCAAGATTGCATACAAAACGAGCTGTAAAGTTAGTAATCCTTGTGGGTGTCACATCATAGATCAAGCGCGCGGTGCCTGGCACCACAACTGTTTCCCTGCTTTGGCTCGGGATTCTATCATCGAAGTTTGACACAAAGGCTTAGCTATAGAGCTGATGAGTAAAGTTGTCATAGTTACTAACCTTTGACCGCGGATAGCGTACCACGTCAGCACATCCCTTTTGTGTCTAGATGTGTGCTATACTTGCTGGAAAGAGAAGCCATCACAGCTGCTGGGAAATACAATATTTGGAGAATGATTCGACTCTCTAATAAAGACTTTGTAATTATGCAATGATTTCAAGTGGAATGGCTAAAGGTTTTGGTGAGGAAATCCCTCTAATACTCGAAGAAACTGATTGGGGGTAATGGGATCTAGATAGACTGTTGTGAATAAAGTCTTCAAGATGTAATTAGCGTGTTCGAAGGTGTTAATGTTTGTAGGAGCTAATGTGTGTAGGTGTTAATGTTTATAGGTGCTAATGTATGCAGGTGTTAATGTATGTAATTGTTATTGCATTAA
Organism: Hydra viridissima; assembly: GCF_058129835.1. Taxonomy (NCBI): domain Eukaryota; kingdom Metazoa; phylum Cnidaria; class Hydrozoa; order Anthoathecata; family Hydridae; genus Hydra; species Hydra viridissima. Next base: position 1,704,714 of record NW_028324315.1, read on the forward strand.
ATGTGAGTAAATGACGCTATTGTAAAAATGTATAAAAAGAGAGAGTATTTTGTAAAATGTATTGATTTGCAGTCAGATGTAAAAAATATTATCAAGTTCAAACAGAAAAAGTGACTATTTAGTATCTCAGGGAAAGTCTGATAATTCCCCACAAGCCTAGCTAATGAATCTGGTCTTAATGGTCAAGAAGCAGATGTTGATTAAGCTATTATCACAATGCCGGATGTTCCTTGAGAACCTCTGACTTTAGATAAGACTGGAGAAGAGAGAACGTTTGGTGTATGGAGGGATCTAGAAGCCTCAAATCTTAAAGAAAAATTCTACAAATTAGCTAAAAAGCTTTATAGAATTTCTCTTTAAGATTTGGCTGGATTTTGTGATATTCAGTTCATTCTAGTTCCGGCCGGAATCACAATAATTAAAGTCGAAATGCCGGAATTTATTTTTCAGCTTTATTTTTTAATACATGTGATACAGACAGTGTAAATTAAATCAAAAAATATTCGTCCGACAGGGAAATAAATACCATTAGTTAAGCCTGGGTAAAAAATACTAGTTATAAATGAATAAATTGAAGACTTGTTTGCAATTTTGAATTAAGGATTAAAAATAATCAAGTAAGGATTTCTGGAAAGTTAGTAATATTGTGGTGCAATAATAAGAGCTGCTCTCCAGTTTTTCGCAACAAACCAGCTCTTTTTTTCTCAAAAATGTTACCTGCCTCTGAGAATAGTCTCTCTGAATAGACAAATGAAGCAGGGGCTGAAAAAGCCAAATTTTAGCCAAATGTCAGCAAGAGATATCTATTACTGACATTTTATCCATATTAATCTCTTTTTGTGAATTTATTTAATCCTTTATCTCAGACAAAAGCCAAATTTTAGCCAAATTTTTTTGCTCATCCGGGAAAAGTGACAGTGATCAGAAGAAATTTACGTTAAAATTATTTTTGTAACTTGGACATGCCGATCCTATAATTATGCGTGGTTGTGGTGACAAATTACCATAAATGTGCCATATATAGCACATTTATGAAGATCATTAAAAAACCAAGTTATCTATTTTTAACCGATTAAAATTGTATAAATAGGGTAAAAACATTATTTTTTATATGTTGATTAAAAAGTTACAAATGCGGTGTTGATCTTAAAAATATAGTAAATTACGCAATCGGTATTAATCTTGATCACCTTCGGATCAGACAGTTTATACCTTGGACCAATACGTGTGGACAAAATATGTACTTTACTCATTAGTACATTAAAGAAACCTTTCAAAGAAACATTACTCATAAATCTTTTTTCAATGGACTTTCTTAGCATGTTCTTTATTGATTGGACTCTAGAATCATCTGCAAGGCTTGCAAGAATATTATGTAGTGCACGAATATTGCTAATTACTAATGACAACATTGATTTTGATTTACTGACTGTATCATTAATCATAAAAAATGGTTGTAAAAGTCCCAATACATTTTCAACTCCCATTTATTTGAACTAAATATGAAATTTATTAAATGAGGGTGGTCTGTTGTGTAAATTTGTGAAGATCTTTTGAGAGTCGTAATTCAATCCAACATTAAATATGAACTATTCCATCTAATTGGAACATCTTGAACTGGAAATAAAAGTTTTGAAATTTTAGAATCTAATTCTTTCTATATTTCTTTTAATTTGGTGTTAGCCAAACCTGAATGGTTAAAATAAGTGCAGATGCTTCTACGTTTATTTATCATGTTGTATACTACAACCTGATCAAAAAGAGCGTCTTTGATAACCAACTACAATTGATGAACAAAACATGAGATTTCTGAGGACTTTGCCAATTCAATTCCAAGTTGCATGTTATAATCACTGTCTTTATGGACTTTATGTATATTCGTTTTGGAAATATCCCAATCAACTCTCATCGCATCAAATAAATTTGAAATATTTATTCCAGTGTGGGACCATAGAAAATGTTTACAATGTAAAACACAATCCATTCTAATAAAATTATCTGTGATCCAATGTGCAGGCAATGATTTAAATCCATCATTACTTTGGGTATTTGTCCAAATATCTGTTATAACTGAAATATGATCGACTGCAGAAATGTCATTAAATACTACGGTTTTAATTTTTCGTATGATGCTAGATGCATTGTTTCCTTAAAAAAATTTCTACTTGGAATTAGGTATTGTGGTTGCAAGTGAGCAATCAATTCCATGAACCCCTGCTCTTCAACTACAGAAAAAGGTTGATTGTCCATCGCAAAAAAATTCGTTATTCTTTGATTAACTTTGGATTAGTTTTAAATATAAATAATAATGCAGTTAAAAAAGATGATGCAGTTAAAAATTTACAACACACAATACAAAAACAATATTATTTAAATAAGATAAGAATAAAATTTATAAAATAGTTTAAATATATATTATGATGCTAAGATGAGCATGCTTCCACTTTAATCTTGGATGTAAAAATAATGTAAAGATAGTTTTCCGGCCAGAACGAGAATTAAATTTGTCATTCCGGCAAATCCGTTTCCGGCCGGATTTGAAAAAACCCATTCTGGTACACCCTTAGTACTTACAGATTAATTTTTAATTGAGAAAAGTTCAAAAAGCAATAAGAAGTCATAATTAAAAGAGAAGTAATCATAAAAAAAAACCCAACCATTCTGCATTTGTTGAACTTCATGTACCTCTAAAGAAAGTAAAAACAAATGCTTTAAAAAAAGGTATTTACTTTATATATATATGGAAACAGAAAGTAGATAGAGACCACATATGGTGCGAAAAGAGTAATGGTTTACAAATAATCGGAAGAAATATATTCACAACTATCATATTTACAACAAGCGAAACAGCAATACATTCTTTGAAGTTAGTAATTATTATAAATGCAAATAAGAAAATGTTTTTTCAAATTTTCTTCCTAATTAAAAGTTGTCATTTTCTTCTCAAAACATTTTAAATAATATATAACGAAACAATAATGAAAAAAGATTATTTATGCACTATTTTTTGATTTGTGAACTTTTCAACTTTTTGTGAAAAGTTAACAAAAAAACTCAAGTAATAAAAGACTTCAGAAAAAAGCATTTCCTTTCTACAAAACGAAAATAAAAGCTGAATAGGGAAATTCGTAAACCAATGAAAGAAGAGATGGAAGAACAAACTAGATTATTTCACAAAATTATATCAATAAGATTGTTTATGATGAAAAGGGAAACTAAGATAATTGCCAACATTTACAGTTTATTTTCTGACAATGCCAAGATGTATTAATTGAATATCATTTCCTAAAGTGTTGTTGATTATAATAAATGAAATAAAGGAAAGAAACGTTCTAAAGCAATAAGTAGTAAAAATGAAGTAGTTATTAAAAAGAGCTTACTCGCTAGCATTTCGCTAATCTCTTCTGACTCTAGAGAAAGTAAAAACAAAGATTTTATGAAAATTTATTTTCTTTTTAGATAATGGAAACAGAAACAGTTATATCTTTATATATATTTACATATGTTTACATTTTATTTATATATATATTTATATTTTATGTATATATTTACAACTATTATACTAACAGCAAACAAAACAACATTATTTTCTTTGAAATTGTTTGATGTAACAAATGCAACTAAGAAAAACGAAATATCTTCTTAGACTTATCTTTCATCAATTTCAGCACTGCTCATTTTTAGAGGTTTTAAGTTGAAGTTATTTTTGCTTCAGATTTTTTCTAGCCATCTTTTTGAGCAGGTTGACATGAAATAGAAACCGTTGAAAACTAATTAAAAACCGCATCTTTTTTCTTTTTTTGACCATTTTTCTAGATATTTAAAACCTTTAAAAAATGAGGGGATCCTAAACATTATATGGCTATATCTTTTGAGCGTCAAAATATATTTTGATAAAATTTGAAACCTAATTACAATTTATATTTGAATTCAAGATGAAGAGTATTTTTTTTCCAAAAAACAAATTTTTTCAATCAGGGGGATGCAGGGGTCATTTTTCAATGGTATTCCTGCCCCTGTGATCCGATTGCCGTGATTTTTAGTAAAAAAATTACCAATTTAATGAATATTAGCAAAATAATAGTTGCAATTATCTTCTTGTCAAAAATTTATTAGGAATGCAAATTTTTCATCTCTACTGGCACACACAAAACATGAATAAATCTTCGATAACAAAATCAGACAAATGAAATACCATAAACAATATTTTAAAAATTATAATATGTTACAAAAATAAAAAAGAAATTTTTCTTACAATCTCGTTGAACTTTATTCAACAACCATAGCTCTTAGCTTTTCACCGTGATGGACGTTTTTCTCAGACACAACGAACCATTTCAGTGTCTTGTTTAAGTTTTTATGCACTGCTTCAGATGTTTGTTCTGATGTAATACCGAGCGGGGTTTTCTTCATATGGAGATACTCCTTGAGATGTAACTTAATTATTTGAAACTTCCATCTAAGTAAAATCTTCATTGCGAATACATCATGGACATATACTTTTAAGTGAAGCATGGACTCCACAAACTCGTCTATTTTTTCTTTGTAGGGTCAGGGCCGTACCGAGCCAATTTTGCGCTTCGGACAAGAAAAGAAAATTGCGCCCTTCCCCCCCCCCCCCCCAAAAAAAAATAATAATAATAATAAAGGAGATAATTAAACTAAAAAATGATTTATTGATCACCAAATTTATTAAAAGTAAAACGTGCTTCAAATCATACCTAAATTCTAATAATAATACAATGGCTAATAATATGCTAACAGAAACAGAATCGGTTGATACCGTGTACTTACTTAAACCAAATAAAGGTAATGGAGTTGATGATGTAAGCAGTAATGTACCCAGTCGGCATATCTAGTATTGTAAATACTCGGAGTATTGATCACGTATAACATACCGCCGTTGATGCCAGAAAAATACGCATTTAGTTTTAAGTTTCGAATTCGAGTTCAATACTACTTATTTATCAAAAATGCGTATCATATTATATTTGATCATAATCGGGTACGATATCGTGCCCGAAAGATTTGTTTTTCATATTTCATATATTATTTCATTTGTCATAAAAAGCACATAATAACCCATTTGTTTTTTTCAAATAAAATTTGGTTTATGTAAAGCTGGTAAATCATATTTTGTTAATATAAAATACTTAGTTATACTTGGGTTTTGCCATAAATTGGCTTTGCTAAGTTCTTTAAAACTGTGACAAATTATTTTTTTTCTTTATTGCATTTATATTACTTTATGTATAAGTTATTTATCCTTAACTGTATATATTTCTGTTGTTAAACATGTATATATATATATGTATATGTATATATATATATATATATATATATATATATATATATATATATATATATATATATATATATATATATATATATATATATATATATATATATATATATATATATAGTATATTGGAATCCATTGGACTTAAAGTAAGAGCTATAATATCTGATGGAGCAAGCCCAAATAGAAAATTCAATAATATTAATAAACTGGAAGTTTACAGCAATATAATAGTTGGAGTAGTTCCCTGTACATGAAACCATTTTACTCTAGGTAGCTACAAAACTAGTTGATATTTTGTATTATTTATTATCTCTCTAGTTATACATATACTAAAGTAGCTAAGTAAATGATTTCAATTTCTATATCATAATCAGCGTTATTAAAAGTTATATGAAGAGATATCATTCTGCTAAAGTAGTATCACATATCTCCAGTACAGTTTTTACTGATTATCAGTGCAATATTTACTTATTTTTATCAGATATAGATTATATACAGAATTTTTTGTTCTGTTTTAGAAAATTTAGAAAATAAATTAAAATTTTGAGCCAACACTGACATTTTATTGTTGCTAAACATTAAATTTTATTATAAGGATTGCAGTTCTTATATCTGTTTTTTGTTCTTTATTCGATAAGTGTTTGATTTAAATTAAATATGATTATAATTTGATATTTTATTACAAAATATGTCTTTATATATGAATATATATATGAATCTTTTTAGATTTTTTCATGTTGTTTTTAAATTTTTTGTTCGCGCAGTTCAAGTTATATATGTTGATAGTTTGCATCTATGTTTATATTATGTTCAAAGTTAAAAAGTTTTTGATAAATATATGTATGTGATAATATGTGTTATATAATTGTTTTATAAATGTGTTTTTAAAATAGTATAAAATGTATCTGTTGTGTATATAAATATTATATGAGGTGTTATGTAAAGTTAAATAAATATATTGTGTTTTATAGTTAGCATATATGTTTATATTATGTTGTTTACATGTTTTCAAAGTGTGTGACTTGGCAAACATGTTGAGCAAGATTTTGCGTAAAGTTGCTATTTATGTTACTAATGTTGTTACATTTGGCTTACCTTTATGTTGGTGTCTATTGTTAAAAATTATAAGTGGTTTTATTATTGAAACTCACTGCTTTTAATCATTTACTAGAAGGCACTCAAGAAAAATCATTTTGCCGTATATACATTTTGTTTATATCTCAATTTGAATTTTTAGAACCATGACATACCAACATGAATTGTTTTCTAAAAGCTAACATGAAATAACAATATTTAACAACTACCACTCTCTTATCATGACATCTTATCTCTATCAGATATATTGATTTATGATTCATATATGATGTTTTTCTTTGTATTTACTTATCCACTTATCCATTACATTTTTTCGTTTCAGATTTATCATATGATGGGTTTATACGATATAAAAGAGCAAATATATGTAAATTTATATGAATTTTTTAAAAACATCTGTTAATAATTAGTCCAGTCAACGCTCAAACTTCAATGTTGCATATGTCATTTTTAAGTAGTTTCTAGGCTTTTCTAAATGTGTTTCTTATTCACATGGTTTTACAAGCAAGGTCTGCAAGCAAATTTGAGCTGAAAATTTTTTTTTTAGCCTTTAAGGAGAATTGGCGTTATTCTTTGTTTAATTTAATTTGCTTAAAATATAGTAGTTCTAATAAATAAATGTTTGTTTGTTCTTGGTTTTTTACTCATCTGTTTTCAGATTCTTATAAACTAGGCAACTCAGCTAAGCAAGTTTTGTTTTATTTTTTAGTGCAATTGGAAAGAGCTGAAAGTTATTTTTTAGAGCAATTGAAAAGAACTGAAGTGCTTTTTAGTTACTTCACACAGTGTAACTGATACTAATTTGAGTAAGTTAGCGATTTTGTTTTATTTTATATTGGATTTACTTCATATTAAGTATATACTTTATGTATTTATTATGGAAAACTGACTGTAATGTGTTGACATGAAAGTTTATAAACATAAATCTGCCTATATTTCAGTATATTTTATATTTCTCTATATCTATATAAATATTCTTTCTTAGAAAAAGTAACAGAATAGAAAAACAGAAAAAACAGAATAGAAAAAATAAAAAAATTCCTTTAGAAAGTAGCTGAAAAAAAAAGATGATATTTTTCCATTGTGCATTGCAGTCTAGATTCTTTGTTGAATTAAAAATAATTGATGTAAATAAATATTGTTTAATATTTTTGATAAATGACTAATGTGTATAAACATATAAAAAGATATGGACTTCAATAAATCTTAAGTTTAAATAAAGTCTTTGATTAGAAAAGATCACAATTTGTAAGATTCCTTTACGTTCATTTATTTAGTTGTAACAATAGTAAGATTACTGGTAATATGTTTAATGATAATAGTGAAATTAAAATAGATAGTATTAGGCTCAACGAAGTTATTAATGTAAATGCTAATAGGCAACTTGAAAAAAGTTGTCAAATGAAAAAAATAGATCTAGGCAGGATGAAATTAATCATTGTTGATATGTAAGAAATGCTGCTTGGTGTTAATTTGATTTTACTTTAGACACTTTAGAACAAAGCAAAGTATGAGTTCAACTATTTATAGTAACAATTAACACTTTTAAATTTAAATAATTTAAATTTTTTTACAATTTCTATCATAATGATGTTCTTTTTTTCATTTTTTCTCTTTTTTTCTAGTTTGTCTTCCCTTTGTATTCTCTTGATTAGTTAGCTTACTGTTGAAACATGGTTTTAATTTTGTAAATTTAGTATGATGTGATATTCTCTCTATTAATCATTAGTCAACAGTTAAAGAGAAGCTGGAGCTTAATTAAGAAATGCTGGAAATTAGCTTTTAATCAAGGTAAAAATAATTTTGTTTACTAATAACATAAAAAAACCAGTTACTACTATTTATTCTGTGTTTTTTTACTTTTGTTAACATGCTGCTTTGGTAACACTTTCTTTCTCTCCCTCTCTCTCTAAGATGAGAGGGAGATTTAATAAAACTTATGTAATTACTGAGCTCTTACATATTTCTTAATACTACAAATGATAATGACCATTTATAAGAAATATTTTACGAGTTGCTTGCTATTTTATGATATAGTTGCTCAAATTGTTTAACTATAATTGTCCCTTGATTGTTCAAATATTGTAATAAATAAAATCTTTTTAGTCAAAGTATTTAAGTTAATAAAATATCTTATTAAGTTGTGGTGTTATTTGCTAGTGTTACTACATTGTGCTGTCTAGCCTTTTTATAATCTTATTATTATTATTATTATTATTATTATTATTATTATTATTATTATTATTATTATTATTATTATTATTATTATTATTATTATTATTATTATTATTATTATTATTATTATTATTATTATTATTATTATTATTATTATTATTATTATTATTATTATTATTATTATTATTATTATTATTATTATTATTATTATTATTATTATTATTATTATTATTATTATTATTATTATTATTATTATTATTATTATTATTATTATTATTATTATTATTATTATTATTATTATTATCCTAATTCTACTAAAAATAAAATGCAAATAATACTTTTGTAATTAAAAATTGTAATTTTTTTTCATTTCATTTTTTAGGTATTTGCAGGCTTTACTTGACTTCCCTTTTCTGGTAGCTGTGTTGTGACAGATTTTAAAAAGAGCTCAACTGATGTTAATGCGGTCTTTATGTGGTTAACTATAAGCAATGACGTTGCTGTTAGGGAATCAAAGTTAAAATATTTATAGATAAATTTGTATTTAGTTTTTTAGATAATATATCAAGTTATTAATGTGTTTTTATTGTCATTAATGATTTAATAACTCATAACCCGTATTACGGGTTGTTTACTGTTAGTCATTATCATTATGTTATGAATTCATATCAGTTAATAAAATTGTATTGGATATTCTCTGGTTATCGTGTTTTATACGTGTTTGCAAGAGTTTGATATTCAGTAGGCGTCGTATTGTATACCTGTCTTAATACGCATCTGATGTCTATTTTTAATGCGCGTTCGACACGATAAAACGGCTAACATATATTCGTAAATAAGGCGTATTCTGGAAAGTTTTAAATGCGCATGTAATACCAGGAAAATATCGTATTGAATATTCTCTGATTATCGTGTTTTACACGTGTTTACAAGAGTTTCAAATGCGAGTTTGATACTCGGTAGGCGTCGTATTGTATACCTGTCTTAATACGCATCTAATGCGTATTTCTAATGCGTGTTCGACACGATAAAATGGCTAACATACATACCACAACGATGCGTAATTAAACGAGTTTCTAATGCGCATTTACAACTAAATTTGCCGACTGGGTAGTAATTAAATCAATACCTTATTTAAAAATACCACTTTTGCATGTTTTTACGCTCCCTTTAAACAAAGCAATCTTTTCCGATAAACTTAAAGTTGCGAGGGATTCACCTAATTTTTTGGAGTTTGTGTCAAGAGGCGGAATTTTAATTAATTTTCTTATCAACAGCAGCGATGCCGTGAAAATTTGTTTCATAAACTTATTTTTTTAATTCATTAAAATTTGGGCCCTCTTAATTTTAGCGCATCAGGCCGCGGCCCGGCCGGCCCCGCCCTTGGTACGGCCCTGTGTAGGATATATCGAGTTTCATCCCAAAACAGCATTCAACTACTAAATCAAGCAAAATTTAACCAAATGTTAACTTACTGAAAATAATATTATAAACATATTCGTGTCTCCTAATTTTATTTGGACTAATAGGTCAATAGTCCCCTATCTGTACTAATTGAATTAAAAACGTTCTTAGAAGTGTTAATAAAAATTTAAAAAGCAATGAAATACATTCTTTAAACCTCTTCAGGGTTTTAATACATTCCAGATATTCAATTGGAGAATAAAATGTCATTTCGTCCAATTATCTTAAAACTTTGGCACAGTTAGGTCCATCAAAACTACCATCATTATACCCATGCCTGATAACCGTTTTCTTTTCAAGAAAATCCTTCATATCTTTATCAGTGAAGAGGAGATCAATAATTTTACTAATAGGAGTTCATAAATATGATATTCAGGTGGTGGAATTATGTTGATAATTTCTTCAGTCAATTTCTCATCCAACAGACATGGGTTAGTAACATTTTTATAATATTGCATCTGTATACAAGGTTTGTTTTCAAATTGGTATTTTTTGAATTCATCTGCTATATATCCGAAAGTCCTTTGAACTTCTTTTTCATCAATTGGCCCATCACAATAGCAACACGAGTATTTTCGACCACGACCCTTAATTATAGAAAATAACTTATAGTTATTGCTTACTGAAAGTATAAAATATAAATGTAATAAGATACTGGCTGATAATCTAATGATGATGTTAATCAATTTGAGGTCAGAAGTCAAGGTAAACTTCAATTGATTGAGTTGAAGGAGTTGGAAAAGTGTTTTCAGATTGTGATGATTCTCTTCTACGTTTAGAACTATGCCTAAGATAATCACTTTATTGACCCAGGTGTTCTTCTGGTTTCTTGATTGAAAATGTAATACTGATGGGTCAAACACGTTCATGACAATCTTTAGAGATCCCTGCCCTCCATCAATACCAACGCGTACAACAGAATTAAAAATATGCATTTTTCTGAAGGAACAAACTTCAGTTACAAGCATAGATACGTTAGTACAATAAACAAAATCTTTTTCAAAAAAGTTTTTACCGATCTTGAGCTGACATTTTATCTTGATCACGACCATTTATCCAGGAAGTCTCCACAGCTTTACTGATAGCTTTACCTTTCTGTTTTAAATATAAATTTGTCTTGCAGCTTCCGCATATTCCTGACGGATGAAAACTTAGGCTCAGATTGAATCTAGGGTCTACAAAGTCTTTGACCAGATGAATTAATGAATCTTACTTCTCCTTTTGTCTTTATAGGTACAACAGAAACATATCCATCTCCTATTTTCTGAATGAGATCTTGCTTTTGCAGACTCATTTTGTACAAAAACGTTTTTATTCAGTATTTTCTGTTTTAGATTTTTTAAATTTTATTAATCAATACTCTAAAAATTGTTTAACTTAAACAAATTTTCAGACAATTGACGTAATTTATTGAGAATTATTTGTCTAATTATTGTTTTTATGCCATTAGTTAAAATTAACTTCAATTTCAGGCACAAACCAAGTGATTTGCAAGCAAGAGTAGAAATACCCTTGAAAAACGCACTCTGCATCCCCCTGGTTGAAGGAAAGTAATTTTTGAAAAGAAACAAAATATTACCTTGAATCCCATCAAAAATTTTAATTAGGCTTCAAATTTTATCAATATATTTTGACGCTCAAAAGAAACAGCCATATAAAGTTTAGGACCCCCTCATTTTTTGAAGGTTTTAAATATTTAGAAAAATGGTCAAAAAAAGAAAAAAGATGCGGTTTTTAATTCGTTTTCAATGGTTTCTATTTCATGTCAATCTGCTCGAAAGAGTGGTTAAAAAAAATCTGAAGTAAAAATAACTTCAACTTAAAACCTCTATAAAAGAGCAGTGTCAGATTTTAAATCTTTTCACAAAAAAGCAAAAATTATTTCAGAAGCTTATAATGAAAAAGGAATAAATATTTTGAATTTTTTGATTCGTGAAAAACTTTTTTCACTTTTTATAGATATTAAAAACCCAAGCCATGTAAGATTTTGAAAAAAATCTTTTCTCTAAAAAAGAAATATTTATAAAAAGTGGATAAAAACTGTCCAATCAAATGAAAAGAGAGGATTTATAAAGAGATAAATTAACAGAATTATTCTATCAATATTGGCAACGAGGAAACCATTACTAATAGGTATTATCAACATCAACAGTTTTTTATTTGACATTTGACATTACCTAATTGCTTTAATGTTTTATTTCTTTTCATTTCACTGTTTTTGACTGTAATAAATGTATATAAATAATAGAAACTTTTATCAGATTAATCTTGACCAAAAGTTAAAATCAAAATATCGAATATACATTAAAAAAGAAGTAGACGTTAAAAAAGAACTTACTAATCACCCTTGACGTAAAACTAAAACCAAAACCTTCTAAAAAAAAAAGTTTAATTCAGTTTGTAAAAAAAATTAGCTTGCATTGCAGAATGGACACAGAAACTGGATAAAGAACTTACATGGTGTGAATGTAACATAAAATTAGCAGAAATATATATTTACAACTATCATTTTAACAACAAAAAAGCAACCACATGCTTTATAAATTTGATTATTAATCAATGCAAATAAGAGAAAAAAGGAATTGATTTTTTAGGTTTACCTTTTATCAATTTCAAGTTTTAAAGATTTTAACAAGAAAAATAAACTTATACAAGGAAATAATCATGAAAAAGGAACAAATACATACTAAACTTGTACAAAAACTCCTTGGTAATTTTTGATAATTTTTGTGGAAAATTTTAAAAAACGCATATCATTTCAAATCGGGTATGTTTTTTCATATTATATTTTTTGTTGGAAAAATCCTAGAAGAACTTAAGATTTCAGAAAAAAAATTTTCCTCATACATATGCAGAATAAAAGCTAAAAGTGAACGGAAGAATACCTAAACAAACATAGTGAGAGGAATAACAGCTTATAAAGTAGAATTATTATAACATGCATGACATTAATATGTATGTTAAGCATATTGTGAACTTTAACTGCTCGTTATTTGACATTTACCAAAATTCAATAATAAGTATTACATCAAGTAATCATTAAAGGAGTATTTATTAAAAAAGAACATACTATCCCGTAATCCATCCAACACTTGTTTAATTTCTAAAAAAAAAAGCAAATTTATGAATTGACAGAAAATTATTTTATTCATAAAGAATGGAAATAGAAAGTGAATATTGAAATGTTTGAATGAAAAGAGTGAGAGAAACAATAATTTAAATCAAATAGTAAAGTTATATCAATAAAATAAAGTAGGTAACAATAACAATTTAAATAATCGATTTAAAGTTTTAAACCTCTTAACAAAACATTAAAAATGTAAAATTAAACAAATATTTAAATAGAAAGAATATAAACCGATTTTTCTTTTTTGAAGAACATTTTTTACTTTTCGCAAAAAACTTAAAGTAAAACCCCAAACAATTCAAAATTTCAGTTTAAAAAATCTTTTCTCTATAGTGAACGAAAACAGAAGACGGATAGAGAAAAGTCTAAATAAATGTAGCGAGAGGAATAACAACTTAGAAGAACTATGTTAATGAGTTTGGCAACATGAAAATCTTAGTTACAATTTTTTTCAATTTTGATATTTGCTTCATATTTGATATTGGCTTGGTATTTTAGCACTTTTTTTTTGGTTAGAAAGTTGTTCATTATAGTAAAAGTATTTAAGTAATGAAAGGTTTTACAAGATTAGTCTTTCATTGATAAAAGTTAAAAAAACAGCATCAGGTAATTATTTAAAATGAAGCAGTCATTAAAAAACAGCTAACCATTGATCTGTTCTCCCACCAAATGTCCAGCTCCTAAAAAAAAGCAATGGTTAGGATTTTTAGGAAAAGTATTTTCATTAAAAGAATGGAAACAAAAAGGGGATAAAGGAGTTTAAAACGAGTGAGCAACAACTTAGATTAATTAGCAAAGTTATTTCAACAAAGTAAGCAATGATGAAATAATTTGTTAGGTATATTGTCAAATTTAAGAGCTTTTATTTGATATTGTATTGTTATTTAAATTTTATATTTTATTGTTGAAAATTTATTACAAAAAAGTTTTTATTTCAAAGTTATTGATAATATTAAATGTAATTCAGCAATAAAAACTATTATCAGATTAATCTTGATAAAAGTAAAAAATGAAAATATGACACATACATTAAAAGAGAAGTGGTCTTTAAAAAAAACTTACCACTCCACTTTAGTCCTAACCAGGTACTTCAAAGAAAAGTGCAAATTAAGTTTTTAGAAAAACATGCTTTTTTCATACCGAATGGAAGCAAAAAATGGGTAGAGAACACCTACGGTGTGAGAGGAGGAATGATTATATAGATAAGATTTACAATTGCAATTTAGTGTTTGCTGACAAGCTTACCAGGCGGGGAGTCTTTGAAATCATCTTTGAGATTTTGGAAATCATCAAAAAAGCAAATAGTACATCCGATGTAACAATTTGGTTGTATCAATCCAAGGTTCTTGCAGAGATGCAAAATATCAAGTTCACAGTGCTCTTTCCTGTCTAGTTGCCATGTGATGCTTATGCAGTCTATGATAGTTTGGAAGTGGAAGACTAGAAAGATGGAAAGCAGATAGAATACGTCTTGTAGCAAGCTTTTCTTTGGATGCTTATGCAGCATATGAGTTGTTTACAAAGAGTAAGTTGAGCAATGATGAACAAGTGGATGTGTTTTTGGTAAAGCGGAGGTGAAGTTCCAAGGCAAGTTGAATAAGCTGTTTCCCTTGAGGTTTGCAATGTCTATAAGCAGGATTAAGTTCTAGTGGCATGTTTCCAACCTTTTGGAGCAGATTTCATGCTTGGAACGAGCTTAATATGGTTGCTGGGAGGGTTTACCATTCTTCCGTCAGGTAAAGTATGTTTTGAGGGGTATGTGTATGCAGTGGTGAAAAATGAAGAAAAAACACAACTTTAAATCAGGAAAAAAAACTTTAATGTTGGCACCCAACAAACCATTTGCATTGACTAACAGGAAACAACATAATTGTTAAAATTTACTCTCTTTATTTATTCTATTTTTGGGATAAAATAATACCATTCTTTAAAAACGAAACTGATAACACAACTTCAAATAAGATGGTTCTATAAATTCAGATTAGTTTATACTAATTACTCAAGATCTAAGTTAGAATTAATTTTTTAATTTATTGCAAAGAAAATTAGATAAAACTCAAATAAAAAGAAATAACATATTTCTTTCTACTAGAAACTTTTAGTAGTTTCAATACTAGTATTTGAATTTTTTTCTGAAAAACTTAAAGTTACTTGTAAAAGAAAATTTGCTTACCTAAATGTTCAATGAGCCAAGATTTTTCTCTGTGAATAGGTTCTTGTAACTGGGTGATTAAACTTACAACATTTCTTCCATTACCAAAAAGTAGTCCACAAAACACTGGTAAACAACTGTACAAGATTTCATGTTGAAATACTTCTTGAGGTCTTTTGAAAAAATACAAATGAACAGAAGCACAGAAAGTCATTAAAAATAGATGATCAAACTGATATTCATTAGTTAGGTTAGACTTTATAATTAGACCTAATGGTTCAAAGCCATTATCAAGAACTGTGGCTAGTTCAGCTTCGGAAACATTCACCCTTCCTTCATTTACCATACTGAAAGCAACATTACACACATTCAAAATGTGCTGCTTGTTTTTCTGCATTACTCTATATAATGGCTCATTTTTTTTATTGATTTGCTGAACTAAGTGTAAAAAGATTAATGTTTGTAGTTCGGTCATGGTTTTTAATGAACCATCAAAACATAAAGAGAGTGTTGAGCTGACAGCCTCTGTGTTTATAGGAACAGACAACAAGGCCTTAGCAGTAGGGGAAATTGTCATTAATTCTGCTAAATTATTTCTTAAAGTCTTACATAGCAAATTACTTTCAAAATAACTTTTTATACCAAGGTTGCTGAAGCCCATGATCTGAATGTGTAATATATCTGCATGCTTTTTGAATAAAACCTGATATTTCATTAAAGATTCAATTCTTCCTGCAAGAACACATTTAATTTGTCTTGCACCGAATACATTCATTAATGTAGATATTAAGGAAAGGCTACTGAAATCTCCAGATATGCACTTGTAAAGTTCTTCCAAGTAAACAAATTGATCCAAACCATCTATAACAAACATTACAGTCTTTTGAGAACCCATTATGTCTAGTCCCTTTAGAATATTTTTGTAAAATTTGTTAATAACCTCTTGTGCATTCAAAACGTGACAAATTTCGTTCAACTTTTTAAACTCGAAATAGAAAACAAAATCAACGTTTTTCCAAAGTAAACCTTTCGCCCAACAAAAAACACACTTTTGAAGAAAGCATGTTTTTCCAATACCAGCAATACCAGATAGTAAAAGAAGTTGTGATTGTGCTAGAGAGATTTCTGCAAATGCTTCTATCGTATTACCAACATCACTAAGCTTTTTAACAAAGTAATCCCATTCAGCAAACGTTTTACAACCTGCATAAGCTAACAGATCATCTGCATTAACATACGTTAATTCAATATTATTCATCAGATGGTCAGTGTTCACCTGCTCAAACATGTGTTCTTCACCATAAGATCTTGTATAGTATGCTTTGAGCATATCACTCGCTTCTAAAATGTCAAGGTGATATTTTATACCAAACAAACAAAAAAGCGCATTAACAGAAACACAGCAATTAAAAAAATGTAAAACTAAATATTTCAAGAAGAAAAAAAAGGATACATTTTATAGTACTCTGTTTGCTTGGAAAGTACAGGATTTGTTAATTGGAAAACTGATTACAGTTGTGCAAGAATGTTTAATCGCACAAATTAATTTTTAACATTCGGTAGTGATAAGTTGAATAAAGTAATAGCTATAAAGGATTTTACAAAACATACTTCTGAAATGTATTTTAATCATGTTAAGCTGTAACAAAAAAAAAATAATCAAGGAGTGATAATTGAAACAGGAAATATGCTGAGTTTTACGTACTCATTAAAAATGACGCTTAGAGAAAAGGAGATATAGAAAAACATTAGGAGTTAGTGACTTTTGTGAAAGGAATAGAATTAAAAAATTAAATAAGACAGATGAGGTCAGAGATTCACCAAAGTCTGGTAGACCTAAAACGTTCACAAATAGAGATGAATAACATCGCTATATAATGGCTAGACAAGATCCTACATTAGGCAGTAGAACTCTAGCTTATGAAATTAACACATTACATTTAAAGGTAATCAGAGTGACAATCAGAAAAACTTTGCTCAAACTTAAATTAGGAACTTATGCGGTTGTTCCTCCTTCATAGCAACAGGTCAATGCAACATTTACACAAATCAAGTTAATAAGTTTACTTATACTTCAACCTTGAAAGACTGCCCTTAGCTTCAAACATGTATCGATCAAAGGTAAAATAACCTCTGTGGAGCATTCAAAAGCGGTTTTAGTGGAAGCCTCGAGCTCAGTACAGATGGAACTTTGCATGAAGCTTGTCGAGTCAATGCCTAATAGAGTGAGATCATGTTTAAAAGCAAATAGACGATATTTTTATAACTAATTTACTTTTTATCTTTGAAAACACAGTCCGTTTAAACTTATTTTTCATTTGTAATTTCATTTATTAGCGAGATTAATTATATGCATTTTTGTTGTTTTTAAAATGAAATCTTTTTTTGCCTTTATTATAAATATATCTCTTAAATAAACAGTTTTAAAAAATATTTAAGAAGCCCTACCTATCGTTTTTAATTCATGCAAGTTTATCTCTGACAAAAGTTTGTGATTAATAAGTGCATTTCTTTCTCGCACCTCGGTATATAGATGTCACATCAAGTGGCATATTTAAACAGAAGTGCAAAAAAGTAACTTTTGAATATTCTTTAATTTTCCAACTTTTTATAATTTTTTAAAATGAAGAAAATAATAGGATCAAAGTAATTTTTTTCATTCAGTAAAAAATTCATCTATACATACAAAACGCAAAATCTGTTTGTTTGTTTTTGTATCCACGAACTCTTACGAAACCATTATAGCAATTCAAATAAAATTTTGGCAGTAGGAAGATACTGACCTTGGGAGTAACAATGGCTGGTCAGAAGTCCAAACATCACTCGGAATCCGGGCAAAAGTACTTGTTTTTCACCCGGAAACGGCTGTATCTCCGTAACAGTAAAATTTATTGACCTACTTATGAAGTCAAATATTATCAGGCAACCCAAATTTAGTGGGACAGGGTCACATTTCCAGACTTATCCAGGCCTCTGGGCCTCCAATATTGCAGTTTTCCTATTCAAGAAAGTTCTATTCTGGAAACAATCCCCAATTTTCTAGATTAGACTTTATGAAACCTCTAAAACTTTTTAGAATTCTAATTTAGGAGTTATTTAGAATAGAATACTAGAAACTTAATTGCAAATAAATTGGAATTATGTTAATTATTGAAATAGTGTACATACATACATATATACATACATGCATACATACATACATACACACATACATACATACATACATACATACATACATACATACATACATACATACATACATACATACATACATACATACATACATACATACATACATACATACATACATACATACATACATACATACATACATACATACATACATACATACATACATACATACATACATACATACATACATACATACATACATACATACATACATACATACATACATACATACATACATACATACATACATACATACATACATACATACATACATACATACATACATACATACATACATACATACATACATACATACATACATACATACATACATACATACATACATATATATATCACTTATATACATGCATTTTGTATAACTAATATATATCTGTGTTTTGGATCATTTTTCTTTTGTAGGATAATTTATCTCCAATGAGTTATTGTACCAAAGGCGCAGTGAGAAATATCAAAATAACTTATATTGTTTTGTAAATTACTTTTTGAATTTTTCCCTTGTACGATTTTCCTGTATCATGACAGTATTTCGTAGTCCTATAATTGAAATGCATCCCCAAGTTGAACATTTTTTCAATTTGTTTCACTGTCAAAGTTAAACAAGGCTCCATTTGTTCTTCTCTCTGTGTTTGCTTCTCATACCGACATCTATTCATCTCAAATAGTAAAAACTTTGACTCTATCAAAAATAATACCTTCTCCCGTTGTTTTTTTCGCTATTAGCTTAGGTCTTTTGCAAATTTAAATCCACTTTATTAAATGCCTTTGTGTAATAAATGTTTTGATTGCTACACTTATGCAATTTCTCTTTAGCCTGTTCCCAATGTTATTTTTTAATGTTTTTGAACTGCGGATTGAGAACAATTCAGACATCTGGCTATTTTCACTTGATTATCCCCAACGTCATTTAACATATTTGGCATTTTTGTCAGACATTAATATTTTTATTCAGAAAGAATCTTTGAGATTAGTCTTTGATACTCATTGTCTTGAGTAAAAAAACTTTTGCTGTTTAGAAGTAATTCAAGTTTTTTTTGCCACATACACATCTGCAAAAATTAGGTTGCATCACTGAACTAAAAGCTATTAAAGTTTAATTATCCCAGTGAAACTGTGCTATTATTATTGATAAACTATCGGATTTATGTTAACTTTTTCCTTCAAAGTTGTAAATTTTTAGGAAATGGAATCAAAAATAGAAGTAAAATAAAACGTTTTGTAGAATACCTTTTTAATTATGTTTCTCAGAATGCTGATAAAAAGAAAGAAATGTCCAGAGTAAGATCTAAGAGATATCGAGAAAATTTAAAAGCAGATCTGAATAAAAATGCAGCTTACGCTGCTAAAGCAAAGTTAAGAGTTTTAAAAAGTCGCGCTCTAAAAATAAAACTTTTAAATCAATCTCAAAGACTAAGCTCACCTTTTAAAAAAAATTCAACATAGAGGAAAAGCATTGAAAAAAGTTTTAAAAGCACTACCACTTCAAATCTGAAATTCTTTCTATTCTTTCTAACAGCTCTGCTTAAAAAGAGAATTCGGGTCTACCTCCAGCATGTTCAAAGCTGTATGGTCTTTCTGAAAGCGATGTTTTAGCAGTTGTAAACTTTTAAAATGAAGATGAAGTTTTCCAAAAATCAACAAACAAAAAAGATGTCACTCGATTTCAATTATCTAACGGAAAAGCAAACAACATTCAGATGCGTCATTTATATTTTACGCCAAATGAAGTTTTCAAGTTATTCAAGGAAAAGCATCAGCATATAAAAATTTAACACAGCAAATTTTGCGACCTTTGTATACGCAATGCGTAATCAGGTACAAAAATTCCGCGTAATGTTTGTGTTTAGTTTGCATGAAAATATGCGATTGCCTTAGATGCATTAACAATATCAATTCAAGCGTCTTCAATCAAAGTTGGATCTGAAATGATATGTAACTTTGTTTGTGAACCGTACACATACGATTGCGCCAACGACAAATGCGTTGAAAAAGAAAGCCTAAAACTAAAACATATACAAACATGGAAAAAATTTCAAAAAAGTCTATTCTAACAGAACTCATCCAACACATATCAGCTATGCGTGAGTTCATTAAACACGCATTTTTAAAGAAACACCAATCAACAATTTTTACAAAACTGGAGGATTTTGATTTTGATGAGTATTAGTTCTGAAATTGCAGTTATGCAAGTTGGCTGGGCTGAAAACGCTAGGTGTTTCTATCAAAATGAACCGCAAGCGGCTCATTTTGGTAAAAATCAAGTTTCTATGATGACCCTTGCAATTTGGAACATTGAGTTAAAAACATTTGCCATAGTTTCTGACTCAACTAATCATACAAAGTTTTATACTGTACATTGAAAAAATCCTTCACTTTATTCCTGATAAAGTCAAAGAAGTACACATGTTCAGCGATAATGCGGCTTCCTAGTTCAAAAACAAAATCATTATGGCTGCAATGTCTATGTTTGAAAAAGATTTTCATAAAAAATTCTTCTGGCATTTCTTTGCAGCGATGCACGGGAAAAGAGTGGTTGACGGAGTAGGAGCTACTGTTAATCGCAGTCCTGAGAGTTAAATCTAGTCAATGCAAGAGCAGGTCAGTAGCAGATTTTGCGTTAGCGTTACAAGATTTGCAAATATCTTTAATTCATATGTCAGAAAACGACACAAGACAACAAAAAAATGAACTTGGATTTAGTTCATATATAAGTTATTCAAAAAAAATATGTTAAAATCACATTATTTTTATGTTCAGAATGATAATGTTGTTCCGATGCTATTTCACCTGAGTATAATTAAAGTTTATCAAAAAGTAACAAAACTTTTTAAAATGAGTTTAAATCCATGTTTTTATTTCGTCACTGAATTTTGCGTCACTGAACTGATGATACCTACTTTACGAAATCAAAACGCTAACTGCAACTGCAACGTCTATGCACAAAATGTTGATTATTCGCATGCGTGTGCTCAGGGTAAATCCCTACTTGCGTTTTAAAGTTCTAGGCCGGACGTGAAAATTAAAGTTTTGGTGTTGTGTTAAAAACGTGAAGTAATTTTAAAAACGTAAACATTTTTCATAGTTTTCACACGTTTTCATACCGTGATCTTTCATACCGTTATGTTTTCATAGTAAATTTCGTAACAATATTTTACTAAAAACGGCTACGACGACGACTTATATAATCGTGACTTTTACGTTCTCGTCGCAGTTGGTGTTTCGATTTTGTAAAGTCGGTAATAAAAAATAAAAATAAATATAAACTTTTCTGTTTGTGGCTTTTTTTATCACTGCCTTATTGCCAAATGAATAAATAACAAAAAAAATCTAATCAGTCTGGAAAGAATTGAAATATTAGCGAAAACTCAATTTAAAAGTATGCTGACAAAAAAACATTTTTTTCTACGTTGCCTCACTGAAACTCATGTTTTAATTTTTTCTGAGTCAGTGTTATGTTAATACAATTATGTTTAGTTTATTTTATAAAATTTTAATTAAAGGTTGATTAAGAGTAACAAGAAATTCTTTTTGAGGTATAGAAAAAATTTTATCAAAAAAAATATACGGAATTGGCCTTATATATATATATATATATATATATATTGATTGGTTATGTATTATATCAAAATAATACAAAGCTTTTGTGCGTAAAAGAGTGCTCAATATTATAATAATAGAGCAATATATATATATCTGTTATTTAAATGGAGAAAAACAGCATTTTAATAGTACTTAAAGTTTCGTGCCTTACGGCAATCATCAGCTATTAATTACAAATTAAAAACGTAAAAAACCGTTTAAAAACGAATCAAATTTACGGTAGAACGAATTCTGACGTAATGAGCAAAAAGACGCAATCATTTAGTCTTCAGTATCAAAAGAGGATAAAAGGAACTTGTTAGCATGTCGACATTTAGATAATATTTCGCTTCTTTTGTTGAGTAGGTTGTTTTCTTTATGCGATAAAATTTCAAACTTCTCGTGAAGGCAAAGGTTACAGGTCTTGGTTTCAGGGTTGGAAGGTTTGCATCGCTTTACAATTCTCCACTTTATTATAGGTAGGATGGCTTTTTCTTTTAATTTCCAAATTTCCTTTGAAAGTTCTGTATCATTCTTATACCTGACCGTATTAAAAGATTTTACATGGTTAGCATATCTTAGCTTAACTGGTGTCTCGCTAATGCCAAAATAAACTTTTTCTTTGAGTTCAAGATTTCCGGAACTCACGATAGCTTTATAAACGATGTTGCTTAATAAACATTGATTGTTTAAAAATGGTGCTGAAGTATGTGAATTAGTTCTTTTTGCTCATTACGTCAGAATTCGTTCTACGGTAAATTTGATTCGTTTTTAAACGGTTTTTTACGTTTTTAATTTGTAATTAATAGCTGATGATTGCCGTAAGGCACGAAACTTTAAGTACTATTAAAATGTTGTTTTTCTCCATTTAAATAACAGATATATATATATATATATATATATATATATATATATATATATATATATATATATATATATATATATATATATATATATATATATATTTGGGTGTGACAGTTGCCCCTAAAATATTAAATTTTTATCCTAGAGGGCTGTTCATAATTTTAGTATTGCATATTGGTCTCACTAGCATTTATGCGAAATTTCAAGAAGATTGTGTAATTTTTGTAGTAGCTCCAACCTTGCAAAGTTTTTGTTTTTTATCGTTTTTACCCAATATATTGGGCAGGGTCCAACTGGCAGTAAGGGGCCTGGAGGCAAGACATAAATAAGGCCCTTATGGTAGCAAAAAATTAAAACCCTTAATTACTTAAGGGTTTAATTTTGGTTTTTTGGAGATAGGCGTAGAGGATATTTCTAATAATGTTGTTCAGTAAAATGTGATAAATAATTTAATTATAGAAATAACTACAATACTTATTGCATTGTTTTTATAAAATAGAAGCATATAAACATTATTTATTACTATTATTTATGACGTTTTTTGTGTTTTACTTGTTCATTTTTTTTATAGTTGGGCCCAGTACCTTTGTGTCTGGCTGGGGCCAGGGGGGATACCCAGACCCCCAACCTGTAACTTGAACTCCTTTCAGAAAAATATATATATCGATATTTTTTCAGATAAATATTATCAAAGAAAGTTAAAGGTTCTAAACTGCCAACACAGAGACAAGTACTGTTATGCCTTTTATCAAACCTGAAAGATTTGCACTGGGATCAAGCGTTATTAGCAACTATAGAAAATGTGCTCTTACACAATCAGAAAGCCAATATCCCAACTCTAGAAGGCAGAAACAATATTGATAGAGTAATCAAAGATTACTATGAAAAAGGAATTCATTAATTTGATGAAATTGAAAGATAATAGAAGACGAGAGGATGAACCTAGAATAATAAAAGTTAAATCAGAATTGAATTTGACAATAACATTTTATAAGAACACAGTACTAAAGGACATAGCTGCTAAGAAAAAGAGGATAACTAAAGTTGAACAAGATGCCATTAATGTTGATATTGAATTTATGAAAAGCATGTTGAATGACAGAGCAGCTACATACTCTAAGTTGGATAAATTAGTCACAGAAAAGACCAAAAAGCGAATAGAAAGGCAAAACATCATCTGGAGCGAGAAGAAATAAACCCGTGTAAACGTACTTTTGAAATGATAAATCTTGAACCAGACACTAGTTCTTGTGAGGATGAAAATATTGAAGAAGCTGCCACCATAGCACAAAGTAGGAAACACAGAAGATTAGTTAAATGTGGCATAGATATCTTTGTTCCTCATGATATATTGAAAAACCCTGATCTTGTTTCATGCAGTAACAATATCTCATCAACCAAACTTAGTGCAATTGTGTATTCCCTTGTAGCAGCATGTGGGAGTGACCTTTACAAGCTATGTCTAAATGCAAGGACAGCCCACCAGTATAGAACCGCCATTGTACCTGAAATAAGTTTTAAGATCAAAGAAAATTGGATGCCATCGTCGAATATATGAATAAAGGTTTTTACATCTACACTGTAGACATGCATTTTCAGGAAAGAGAACTGCTGCATGTGTGTCTTTACAGAAGGAATTAGATCGTGCCCTATTCTGGTTTCCTTGTCGAAGGCATGTGGGTAAATTACTTTTGAGTCATTGCTGGGAAATCCAAATATCTTTCAAAAGTAAGCCTAATTGAATATACCATTAGTGTTACCTTCAATCAATGAAGAGACACATATAATAGTAAAAATCTTCTTTAAAAAGTTGGGATGAGTGAACTAACTCTTTATATTTTTAACTTACAAGCTAACATTTATTTACTATCTTTTACACTTTTCTTGGTTCAAAAAACATTTCCCTCAACCATTATCAGATGAACAAGCGAAGTATCATTACCCTAATATGATGTTTATAAAAGAAGAACGCCAGCAAGAGATGGCTAATTTTTTTTATGAATCTTTAATACAATCTTTCACACGAGGTGACTACAAAGAGTTGGTTCAGCTTTTTATTTTTATAATAACTAAGGGATCAGTACCAAAAAACTCCAAGATGCGCTATCCTGGTGCCCTTCACAAAGCAAGGTGGATGAGTAAACTCCTTTATACTTTAAAGATTGTGCTTCTGTCTGGAAAGATCAAAGAACATTTTCAAAAAGCTGAAATTGTTACTAGCAACCAAAAAAGAAAATTGGAACGATTTTTTGTGTCCGCAGTTTTAGTGTATGTGCAGTGGTGGCTTGTTTCTCCTGTACCAGCTAGTGCACCAGTTAATGACTTAGGGTGGAATGCAAGAACCGAACTTGAGTCAAGTTCGACTTGAAATCTCAAGTTCGACTTTGTCAAGTCAGACTTGAAAAATTGATTTGAGCGAATGCGTAAACGAGACTTGAAATTTTCAAGTTCGTGCTTGAGAAAGTCGAACTTGAAAAATAGTCGAGGCGTTGAATTTAGGGCGTTTATCGGAAAATGCACTTCGCAACCAATAGCGGTAATGGATTTTTTTTACGGGAAAAACCTTTTACTGAAACAAATTCCGTGTAATGATATTTGTATAATATACGATTAAATAAAAAGTTAATAACAGTAAAAAAAAAAAGTTCTTGCTATGTATTTTTCATCAGAAAAATAAATTCATCTTGGCACTTTCAGTTCCAAATCCTAAGTTGTTGGTAAACAACGGTTGGTCATATGTACCACTTAAGTGATCAAGACAATTTCTCTTGATTTCTCCATTTTAACAGATTCCATTTGAATTAAAATACATGCAAATGTTCTAGAAAATGCAGAATCTTATTTTGACGCTTTTTGGGGATGATACTATACTACAATGTATTTTTATTTATCTTTTTACTAATACTTTAATGAAAATAATGGTTTTTTTTTTAAAATACCGAGAAAATTACTTTAAACAAAATTAGTTTTCTCAATACTAATACTACATAATACTATGTGTGTGTGTGTGTGTGTGTATATATACAGCGGTGGCCAAAAATTAAAGACCACTCATTTTTTAGTTGGTTTCTTAATCTTTAAATCAAAATTAAGAAGATTCTAATTGACGTATTAATTTTTTTTTTTAATATCTTGTTAATTAAAACATACGGATTAAAGTGGTATAATTTTTTTAATCTAATTCTAATTAAATAGCGTTTAACTTATTAAAAAACTGATGAGTACTTATAAATCTTCTTTAAATAAGTTGGACAAAATTTAACGACCACTTTCAAATCTTTAATTTGCACTTATTAAAGATAATAATCCTTTTTTTTTTTTAACTATCTTAATTGCTTATTACGTTGGCTATAAAATAAAATGTCGAAACCTGAGTTTTGATATCAAATAAACATTTATTTTTTGAATTGCAATAAGGATATAAAAATATTGCAAAAATGCCTGCAAAGATCGAAGAAAAAGACAGATACGCGGCTCTTGTATTAAAAGAAGAAGGCTATAGCATCAGACAAATAGCAGAAAAGCTCGGAAGGTCTCACTCTTGCATTATTAACATAATTCAACGATACAAAGAGACCCGGTCAATTAATGATCGTCATAGGACTGCACGCAATAAAATTTCAAATGACCGTGATGTTCGCTCGTTAGTGAGATTAATGAAAGAAAAAAGACAAGCATCATCTACAGACTTGTCTACGAAATGGACACTGTAAAATGGTCTGAAAGCAAGCCCTAGAACTGTGCGAAGGGTCCTCCACAATTTAAGTTATTTATGGCGTGCTGCTGCAAAAAAACCACGCTTAAATAAAAAACAAATATTTGCAAAGAAAGAGTGGTGCAAACTACATAAAAATTGGTCAACAGATCAGTGGAGCCGTGTGGTCTTTAGTGATGAAATGAACGTTGAGGTAGACAACAGAAAAGGTTGCGTAATGTTGCGTAGACTTCCAAGCGAACGGTTCGATGAATCATGCATTTTGAAACGAACAAAACAAGGCAGTGGTTCAATAGGCATTTGAGCCTGTATGAGTGCCTGTGGAGTTGGCGTTTTTCATTTATTCGATGGTAGACTCAACAAAGAAAGGTACATCGAAATTTTGGAAAAATCGCTTATTCCTAGCATTGATTTATGGCAGTTGCAAGATGGATTTATTTACCAGCAAGATAATGCGTCGTGTCATAAAGCGCATGTTGTTAGCGATTGGTTTAATTCTAATAAAATTCAAGTGCTTCCATGGCCTGCCAATAGTCCAGACTTGAATCCAATAGAGAATTTATGGTCGTGGCTTGATCAAAAGCTTGGTAAAGAACAACTTTACAATTTGGAAGATTTGAAATCTTCTATCTCTCATCATTTGAAAAATGTGCCTGATGAAGCAATCAAAAGTTTAATGAATTCAATGCCAGAACGAGTACAAGAGTGCTTGAAAACAAATGGAGGAATAACACGTTTCTAAATTATTTTTTTATTGCTTTTTGAAATATTTTTGAAACTGGTCTTAAAATTTTGTCCAATTTTTTTTCCCATTTATATTTTTTACTAGTCAGTTTTTTAGTTTTTTAACATTATTTTGTAAAAAAATTATTAATTTGTTTATAATAAATATAAAATACAATAAAAATTCTTTCTAAAAATGTTTTTCTTTTTTTGATACCTTTTTCCAAAATAAAATTATACTAAGGTTAAAAATAAATTTTGAAAAAAAAAGAGTGGTCTTTAATTTTTGGCCACCGCTGTATATATGTATATATATATATATATATATATATATATATATATATATATATATATATATATATATATATATATATATATATATATACCTACACATATATATACCATTTACATATGTAAGTATACCATTTACATATGTAAGTCAATAGAGATCAAATATGGAGACAGGTCTTCTGAAATTATTGGGCCACTTATAGAAACAGAAAAGAAAACTTTTAAAAACCATTGATAGCATCTTGCTCATTAACACATGAAAAAGAACAAAGTTTAACGTTAAACAAAAATCTCTCAATAAAAAAAAAATACAAAAAAGCAATATAATGAAATTCATGATCTTGATAAAGAACTAATGCAAAAACAAATAGAAATAGATGATATAAAAAAAAACTCTCTCCAGAAAATGCAACAATACAAACAAAACTTTGTGAAAATTTTCACAGTTAAAATTTTCACAAAGTTTTAAAAAAGCAACACAACAGAATTATTCTATGTGAGGATTATTATTTTCAAAGAATATCAGATCCAAATTGTTTTTGGAATGTTTTAATTTATCACTTTATTTTTTAGTGAAATTGTTTTTTTCATATATAATACTATTTTGAAATATAAAATGTAATTCTTTTGAAATAATATGTAGTATAAATATTTGAAAATAATGTTTTTGTTATTAGACCCTTTATCCATTATCATACACAATTTTTTTTTAAAAAAATAAGTCTGAAATTTGACTTTTGCTTTGTTTCTGCAAAAATGTCTTTAGTGAATGCTTTAGCACCACATTCTTCATTGCTATTTTGTATTTCATTGCCTCCACAATAATCATTTTGTAGAAGGGCAATGTTGTGAAGCACAAAACAGGATATTATTATAGCTATGGAATTTTGCAGTTTTGTTCCTAAGGGAATGTTAAGACAAGGGTATTGTTTTTTTTTGATATACCAAAACAATATTCAACAACAACATTCAACATGTGTGTACTTCTCAAGTTGTAATTGTATCTGATTTCATTTTCATTTTTGGGTTAGAAAAAGGTGTCATTAAATATTGTTTATAAGGATAGCCAGAATCACCTGAAACATGAACATGTTGGCGAGTTTCTAAAACTTGTTTAATAGCTGAGTTAGCAAAAACAAATGAATCCTGAACAATTCCAGGCCATTGAACACAAGCAGATAAAATTTCATTTGAAGCACCTGCAATGACCTGGCAATTCAAAAAAAAATCCCTTTTTGTTTCGATAAATTTCTGCGCTTTCTCCACAAGGAATTATTATAGGAATATGTGTTCATTAATTGCTTCTACACATCCTGGGAATCCTTGAATTTGTTAAAATCTAAATAATGGTTGATAAATATAAATATTTTCTTTATTTAAGAAAAGTTTGAAGTTTGTATGAAATAGCAAAATCAGATATCCATGAAAACTTATAATCACTTTTGCTGAATTATCAAAGAATCAGCTTCTGTTGGAAACTTTATGTACTGATATCTTTTGTTAGCCATTCGAATTGAAATGTTCTAAACCACTGGACAAACAGTTGAGTTTCAGCTCTTCCAAATCTCCTATTATTCTCTAAAAGAGTTTATTTATTGTTATAATCATTTGTTGGTATAAAATGTTGTTATTTAAAAACGTAATGTAAAATCTACAATAAGAAGGTGCCATTTTCTGATACCGTTTCTTGAATATCTACTCACTTGGAATGAACCAGTAGCATAAAACGGAAATGCAATAGCCAGTTGTTGTACAGTTGAAAGAGGGCACCCTCGATTGTTAACATTGTTGTTAATAATGTCATTAGCTAATATTAAAAAGGTTTTTTTGAAAAATCTGTAGCACCTTTTAAATTCTATACCGTGGTAAACTTCTAAAGGATTAGCTCTGTCAATAATAAACCTTGGTATGTGACTTGGCATATTTTTTCTTCTTCTTCTTCTAAAATTCAGCTCATACTGATTCATTTTTGAACATTTAAAAAAAAGTTTTTCTTAATACTTCATGTAATTGTAACTACTTCTCATGAACTCTCTTTTACTCCTTTTACACGTATCACCTCTTTGTATAACTGCAACTATTTATTACTAAATGGAATTTACTTTTATACTGTATCACAAAAATGTGCCTTAATCAACAGCCTTTTATAATGCTAGGATGTTCGACATTTCAAAAAGCTAATAAACATTTCTAATGGCATCAAAATATGACATGTTGAATCATTACATACGAGTTACAGGATGTTTTAAAAGACACACGTTTTCGCAATGTTAATATTCAGTTTTCTGTAATGAATTCATTTAAAAATATACTTTCAAAATGTAACCTTCTAAATTAATTAGGTCAATATGCCCAAGTAACTACTTTTGCTTGTTAAAAACTCATTTTCATACTTGCAAAGGTTGTAATAAGTTATATAGTAATAGTAAAGTTTTGTTACGCATCAGCAAAATGATAATGGCGGTCTGTTTTTTTTTCAAGTTTGGTTTTAAGATTGGTCTGGAGCAGACTTGAAAAAATGACTTGAAAATTCAAAGATTCTCGTTTTTCAAGTCTGACTTCAGTTCAAGTTCTCTTCTTGCATTCCGTTCAAGTCAGACTTGAGATTTCAAGTCGGGTTCTTGCATTCGGAAGGAATTTTTGCTCTCTCAAGTCTGGTTTGAAGTCAGACTTGAAAAAGGTCTATTTTAAGCGGTTTTCAAGTCTGACTTGAGTTGAAGTTCGCTTTGTGCATTCGCTCAAGTCGCACTTAAGGTTTGAAGTTCGACTTCAAATTTGAAGTTCGGTTCTTGCATTCCACCCTTAATTTTAGCGGAAAACCTGGTAAAATTTGCTGAGCATGACTCAACTCTAGTTCAAAATGCTTTTATGACATTCAGTCAGCACACTTGATACTTAGCTGAGGAGTTGATTTCATTGGCTCTGTTCACTTCTATAGTAGCAGTAGAAACTAAAAAGGAAATGAGGAAATCCATTCTTTTCTATGAAAAGACTTCTGTCACAAAGAGAGTTGGACTTAACTTTGGGGGATATGGCAAGCCTTATCTTCCTCCTACAATAGAATATGGTACTTCTTTAATTGACCTAATTGGGCCGAATTCATTCAGATTTTTTAGCATTTTTGGCATACCCTATAAATTCCTCTATGCTCCAGCACATGATTGGATTAATAGGGAAGACTATCAAAACATGAAGCTGATTGTCGACAAACTTAAGAAAGTAAATGAGGCAGCAGAGTGTGGTTTAAAGGTGTGCCATGACTTTCTAGGTGTAACTAGGGATGAGAAGCACTTTCAAGATGTTCTCCAAGTAATAGAATCTGATAGACAACGGGTTCCTAATCAGCGAAAGCGATTTTGTGCACAAAATAAGAAATCAAGGTTTCTAGTTCAGAAAAACAAGTAATTTCCTTTAGACAATTATACCTTATTACACCATGTAAAAAAACTTTTTCATATCATCTTGTACTTTGTATAGCTGTATTTAATATAAAAAAACTGTTTTTATTTTCTAAGCTCCACCATAGTATTTAACTTAAGAGCGTAGTGAAAATAGTGATTTTTAGGCTAAATTCTGTATTTTAAATTTAACAGTGCTCATTTAATTGTGGATTAATCTTAAAAAAAACATTATATATCTTATTTTTATGACTAAATAAAATACCAAAACTATGAACAGCATCATACGACAAAGTTGGGGCAACTGTCACACCCTAATATATATATATATATATATATATATAAATGTGTCCATGTATATTAGGATGGGTCAAGCGCCCCTTTTTTTTGAAAATCAAAAAGCATTAAATAATTTTATTTATAGTTTCTTACAAAACTAAATATTGACATTGTCTAGCGATGAAACGCTAGAAAATGTCACACGGAAAAAAATAGCCAAAATATTATTTTTTACCCTAAACCTACAAGAATAATATTGGGAAAACCACCTTTTCCAATTATTGACATAACGAAATTTCCTGAGTTATGGGACCTGGTTGGACCTCAAAGTTGGATTCTAAATCAACAGCTAAGTCTATCTGCAATAGAAACAGAATGGATGCAAGTTAGCTCTAAGTTAACTTTTTTTTTAATTGATTTAATTTAATAATTTTTTTAGCATTTTAAAGTATTTAAAAATGCCTATATATGTTTTATTTTATAGATTGGAATTATTTTTCAGGATATCGGGTCCTAAAAATACTCATAGAAAAGTTAACTGTCGTAAATGATTGTGCTGAGAGTGGAGTAAAACTTATCCAAGTCTTTACACACATGTGCCAAGATGAGGAATTGAAGCAATATTTGATGCTTTCAATTTCAAATCATAGACAAAAATTTTCAGTCAAAACTAAATACGAGTTGTCAAAAAATATTTAACATGTATCATGTAATTATTACCGTGTTTATGTAATTGTTAAATTGTAAAAAATTATCTAATTTCATAAATTTATGTCAAGTCATGAGCTTATGTTAAGTTAATTGATAAAAAAAAAAAATTTTTTGAAATATGATTTTAAAATAAAAATTTTAAAAAATTGTAATTTTCATTTATTAATGTACTTATAAAAAGCTTTCTAAAGCCAAAGATGTGTTAACTATGCGTAACATAAAAGAAAACTATCCCTAATTGTATATTTCTTCTGCTGCCGATAGCTAGCTATTAAGTATCAGGTGATATTTTAAGATAAAAAACTTACAAACAGTTAAAGCTGTCCAAATATTCTCTATTTTGCTGAATTGTTGTTTTAATTGATCACAAAAATGCTCCTATTCACTTAAACCAAAAAAAAAAAAATTAGGGGCGTTTAACTACTAATAATATGACTTTTTGGAGCAAAAATTTAACTTTTGAGCCCGTTTAGCGGGATCTAATATTTGAGCAAAGAAGTTAAATTTTGCTTTTTATTGATCATAGAGTGCACTGGATATGGAAAACAGTGCCTTTTGATTTTCAAAATTAAGGGGCGTTTTACCCATCCTAATGTATATATATATTTTTTTAAATAAACTACTTACGCAGAAGCTTTATTTCATTTAAAATATCTAACTTGCCAATATCTGCCAGAGATTTTTCAATTAAAGTCATATAATTTGTTGGATTCCTTTTAATGAGCTTTTTAAGAAATGAATTTAATTTTAATTCATCACTTTTATCAACCAAATCAATATAGTCTACAACAAGATGTCCAAAACCTGTGGCAAAAGCAAATTTTTTCCAATCAGATGCAAGATTTGCTAGCAACTTTTCCACTCTATCATTCATGTTGTCACAACTATGAGTAACTGAAAATTAATTTCACCAATTATGGCTTACCAGATCTTGTGAATTACTAATGATATATCAATCTATAGTCTAAATAAGAAAACATTCAAATAAATTATGAAAAAAAAAATATATCAAATAATCTCGGATGAAAATTATTTGTCACCATACTTTTAACTAATATGAAAAGAACAATATGAAACAATTTAAAATTAAAAAGCTTCACTACTTTTTCAAAATCAAATGAATTTGTTCTAAACATCCTCAGATTTCTAATAAAAAGATATTATCTATCTTCTACGTTTTAAAAAATTTTTCCCTCAAAGTTTTTTAAATTAAAGCAGATGGACAATTTGTTTACAGTAGTAATAACTTTTCATAGATTCAAATTATACTGCAAATGTCAATTCTAATAAAATTTGCAGTAACAAGGATCTCTACATCTGAAGCCCATATAGAGTTTGTGGTCTTACCACTTTTGGTGATATACCTTTGAATCTTGAATATTTTTTTAAATTTTTTTTTAAAATTCTAAAACACATACATGATGAAAAGCAAAATCTCTCAGCAAAAACGAGTTGCTCATAAAAAAAACCATTTCTATCATCTTTGCATATTGCATTTTCAATGGTGCATCATTTTCTTTACTACCATTAAGATCTGGCATTATAAATATTTTTGAGCCCTTGTTTTTCAGCAATTTTCTTGCAAATATCTTATGAGTGATGTTTCGTTAGTTTGAGGTGGCGTTGAAACTTACCTTGATTACCTCATTGCAAAGATAATTCACACGTTTTTAACTTACTTTCTTTTCCAACAAACTGTTTAAGTATGCTTTCTGTAGTCGTTTAAAGCCAGTTAATTTTTGGTCTTTTGTGAACAAACAACATTGGTCTTTGCTTTTTCCTCAATTCCTCTTTCCATTTCTGAAGCTTTTTAAAAAACCTCTTTATCTCATACAGGATTGGATTTATCACCATTGATTTAATTTGCATACTGTACATTGATTGAAAGGAAAGGTTGTCGGTTATAGAAACTTATAGGAAAAGTTGTGCATACCCCATTGAGACATGCACATTAATACTTAGAGCAAAACGGACTCCATTTAAAACTGACACCAAATTTTCACATGTTCATTTAATACCTTAAAGATTGCTTTCTTTAATTTTGATTCAGTATCTCTACTAGGTAATTTGCTTAAAGATGCAAAATAAACGTCACTAACTGTAAATTAAAAATGTCAGTAAGATGGTAACGGTATAAATTACAAAGTTAAAATTTTACAGAGAAGTAAATTTTCAATCTTATAACTTTTACTCCTCAGAAAGGTTTTTACGACAGTAAATTAAAAACACTACTCCAGTAATCCTGGAGTTAAGTAGCGTAAAATAAACTAGCTTTTTTATTAGAATATACTCTACGATGGTGAAAATGAAAACAATCTGAAAGTAGCGTAAAAGAAAACTTGACTTAAAAGAAAATCTTAATAAGAAAGAAAAGTAAAAGTTATTTTTTAATTTATGTTATTTATCATAAATATTTAAATTATGATATATAAATATATGTAAATGTATATACATAAATACATATATATATATATATATATATATATATATATATATATATATATATATATATATATATAAAAGGTAAGTATGGGTATTAAGGCCCACCTTTGTCGAATGCGCGGTAAAGAAATGCTGATTTTTTTTTGCTGCCAGTGATAAAACCAGATAACTTTAATATTTTAATGTCGAAAAAAAGTTTTACAATTTTTTTTTCCCCTAACTTTGGATTAGTGGGCCTTATTATCCGCCGGACCTTAATACCCATACTTACCTTATATATATATATATATATATATATATATATATATATATATATATATGAAGACCTCACTGGAAAAACGATCAAGCTACATTTTTATTGTTTTGAGTAAATTAGATTTTAAACTTCACAACACCATAGTTCACTTATTTGTAAAGCTAAATATCTGTGTAATTTGATCGGTTTTCTAGTTTTATAGTCAATTATATGTATATATATATATATATATATATATATATATATATATATATATATATATATATATATATATATATATATATATATATTCAAATTAGTTTTTTCTACACTAATTTGTCTTTGTTAAGTAATTAATTCCTCTTACATCTACTTGACAAAATAAAGGGCAATTTTCCCGGCAACACAATTTTTAAAAAATGTTAGCGAGGACAATAATTGTGGTTTCCTAAATTCCACAATTTTTATATGTAATTAATCAAAACAATCTAAAAATATCAACATCTTAAAACATAACGCAAAAAAATATAGTAAAAACATATAAAGTAAAATGTTTTTATATAAATAAGTAATAGCATTACAAATGTTAAATTCATTAAATACTAACAATAAAAACTAATAATAAAAAAAAATAAAAGTAATAAACAAAAAAGCTTTTTTTTTTAAAGAAAAAAGCAAGCAAATGACTGCTTTAAAATTTATCTACTTTAGTTTTTGTAGGTACTTTAAGAGCTTTTAAGTTTCAACGAACGAGAGCGCTAAACGTTTTATTATTTTACGCAGCTTAACTACAGGCTTTCATAAAAATATAATGGATAATGGATGTAATTTGCTTGCTTAGAATCTATTTATTTATAATACAAGTAACTGCGTTCTCCAGTTACAAATACTATCTAATTATACCTTTGTTTAAAGTGGACTGTTTAAAATAAACATAGACTGTATTCAGTAAACAGTCTTTCCATAATTTTCAAATTAAAATCTTCGTATAACTAAGTTTTTAAAAACGTACTTTGTCAAAAGAAAACGAGACTTCGGCTAACTGAACGAAAAATTAGCAGTTGCTCAGAACAAAAGTTAGCCTTGAGCAATACTTATCTTAGAGTTCGATGTAACTAGGGCACAGTAGAATAATCGCTTCATGTAGCATGAAAAGAGTCATAAATCATTTGAAAGGATATTGAGATCTGAAATTGTGCACTGTTTAATGAATTGATCAAGGTTAATTTGCTATTAAAAATGGATTTCGGTGAAGTAGGCGTGGTACTTCCAACATGTTCAGAAATGAAAATGTAGACAAATATTAAACTCCTAAAAATATATACAAAATATATACAAAAATAACTGGCTACTATATTGGCCAAAGCTTACATTTTGTTCATTTAAAGCATTAGTGAAATTAATGAAACAAAAAGAAGGGAAATGAAATTCCTATTTCCTAAATTTTTTTCTTATTATCAACCGTTTGCGAAAATGAAAAGTAACTGCTATTCTTGGTTTTGACGATGTAATGGTGCTATTTAAATTGATGAAACGAGGGGACCTAAGGGCAAAAGTAAGACGTTTATCTTTCTCAGTGGCTCTTTTGCGATTCAATTTACCAATTTTGTGCCCGCAAATATTTCTGAAGTCTTTATTTCTCATCTCTCATGAATTCTCAGACAACTTTCACTACCATAACTATTTAATTTAAAAGATTACAGCTCTATAGAAATTTTGCTGTATTTAATGCATATCTTTTAAACCTTTAGTATTAATTACGTAACTACTGGTCAGTGTTTGCAAAAAAACAATGAAACTTTTAATTAAATCCTCATTAAATCCAACTACTGATAAAGTAAAGATTTTTGTCATGAAAAAATTGTTATGGAATATTTTAATTGGTTTTCGTTCCATTTCATTGCTTCAGAATGTCAACTAGTAAGTCAATTTGATATCTTTCATTATAGTATTATATTAACTTTTGCTTGTGGCTCAAAGCATCGTATTCAAGTATGCAAAATAAATAATCCGTTTTCGTACACGGTTTCAAACGTTTTTAGTTTTTCTTTAATCACGCATAGCTTTTGGTGTATTACCACAAATGCTACAGGACAGAGACGATGAAACAACAAGTGAATTTAAAATTTTCTAGTTATCATGGTTAACTAAAATTTGAATTGATCACATAGTTTTTTGAGCAAACGTGGATTGGTGTAGCATTTCTACACTTCATTATTTATCGTTTGAAATTCTTTTTTAAATACAATCTTCACTGACTTACAAAATTGGGTTAGCGAAGAATGCGGATTTGCTCAGAAATTATATTGCCTTCTGTAAGCCACAAATGAGCAATATATATCTTAAAAAGCGGTTTATTTGATGTATTAGAATCAAGTCTTTTGAATTTTGCTTATATGTGGAATGTTCAATTCTCTTATGACATTCAAAAATATATATCATGAGTAACTCTTGAAACTTAGTTTTATACAGTATCACCTTATAATAACCTTGAAACTATATGGTTGATTTAATTTCGTGAAACCATTTCTGAGGATATTTTTGATACAAAAATGGGGTCTCTTAGACAATTTTTCTTTTTATGCAGCAGTTATGTAATGGGAGGATAAATATATATTATTGCTATGTGCCACGGCACCAAATTGCCTCAGAGTACTGTTACTGCTGTTAGCATCAGCAAGAGTAAATTATCTGGCCCTAAAATATTTTCTGAACCATGACTAAGAGTGTCGGCCTAACTTAGCTCAAGATTGCCCCACTTATTTCATTGGATATGAGAAAACATTATTTCATTCGATATGAGAAAACACCATCCAATCATAGTTAAACTTATCTTTGTCCTCTAACATTTCTCCTCTATTTAGTAAGTTAAATATAATAATGCAAAGTAAAGTTTTTATAACAAAATCAATTTTTTTCGTTATTAGCAGCAATAACATCTTGGAATAAAGTGTTTTTTTTTTTAAAGAATGGAAACAGAAAAAGGATTGAGACCAAAGTTCGTCTGAGAAAAGTAATGGTAAAAGTATAATTAGCAGAATTATATTTACAACTATCTTATTAATAACAAAGAAACAGCGACATACTTTTTGTTTGTCCATTATGTGAAACCCAATAAAAAAAAACTTTAAAAAAGAAACTTTTCAGATTCGCATAGAATCAGTTTAAGGTGGTAGTACACCAATAAAAGTGAAAAAAAAAATTTTTTTTACTTTTATTATTTAACCAATATAATCATCGTAGATTTCGAATTTTTAGTTGATTTAACTAAATAAAAAAAGCTTCACATGTTAAATCTTGTTTATAATGTATCGGTATAAAATGTTTTGCTTTTTTTTTTCCCTAGCAACGCTTTGTTTATTCCGTTGTTATGCGCTTCAGAAACAAGTTAAACCATAAAAAAGCCATAAAATACTTACCTTGTCAACTCTTTTAACTGCAAAGTTGTAGACTGCAACGACTTCTTGCTAATTAGTTTAGTATAATGGCTTTATTGACGTAATTCGCTTCTTGTTTCAAGCTGCATTCAAACTTTATTATTTATGCTATAGTATATCTTATCTTTTTAAAATAAAAACAATATGGGTGGATCAAAGAGAAAACAATTATCAAACAGAATATACAATAATAAAAAAGCAAAATTTCGTGGAAACAGATATACAAAGATTTCTTCTTCAGAAACGAAAACTTTATCTTTTGTTGAATCTGTTACACATTCTGCTTCTTCAAAAAAATTAAATATTGCTGATAGAGATTTTCAAGATTTTCAAAGTACAGATTTTAACTTTGTTATGAACTTTAGTCTATTAGAAAACGTTATATCGCTACTGAAATGCCCGAATTTGTGTGAAGATAATGTTTATTTAATGTTTGATTCCTCCAAAAAGTATGGGTTAAGTATTGGTTTAAAAATATGTTGTAACAGTTGCAATTGGAAAACTGAGTTTTTTTCGTCTGCTACATTTTGTAAAAAAAATTTAATTGAGCAACAAGAGCCTAGTAAAAGCAAATGTAGTGGACAAAAACCATTTGATATTAACACACGTGTCATTGTGGCTTTTCGTGAAATGGGTAAAGGGTTATCATCATTAGAAAAATTTTGTGGAATAATGAATATGAAGCCACCTATGAACAAAAAAAGCTACAATAAAACTTTACATAACCTGTTAGATGTTTATCAAAATTTAGTTGACCAGAACATGAAAAATGCTGCTGATGAATTAATCCCTGCAGGTGAAACATCAAGAGACATTATGTGTAGCTTTGATGGTTCATGGCAAAAGCGTGGTTTTACCTCAAATAATGGAGTTGTTTCTGC
Organism: Hydra viridissima; assembly: GCF_058129835.1. Lineage (NCBI taxonomy): Eukaryota > Metazoa > Cnidaria > Hydrozoa > Anthoathecata > Hydridae > Hydra > Hydra viridissima. The sequence continues at coordinate 1,743,794 of NW_028324315.1, forward strand.
AATTTCAGTTGAAAGTGGTAAATGTATTGACTTTCAAATTGAAGCAAAAACATGTAAATTATGTTCAATATGGAAGTTAAAAAAATACACTTATCCAGTTGAATATGAAAAGTTTCAGTCATCACATTACCAAAAGTGTAAAATTAGTCATACTGGATCATCATCAGCTATGGAATCAAGTGGTGTTTTAAAACTTTTTCATCGTTCTGAAAAGAAAAACAATTTAAGGTATACCACATATCTTGGTGACGGAGATAGTAGTTCTTATACCAGTGTTGTTGCTGCTAAACCTTATGGACATAATGTAGAAATTTAAAAAGCAGAGTGCATTGGTCATATTCAAAAACGAGTTGGCACGCGTTTAAGAAACTTAAAAATAAACACCAAAGAAATTTTAAGTGATGGTAAAAAACTAGGAGGAGCAGGTCGTTTGACAGAAAATGTTATTAACACATTGCAAAATTACTATGGCAAAGCAATCAGACAGAACATTGGTAATTTATATGCAATGAAAAAAAGTGTAGCAGCTGTTCTTTTTCACTGTTCTGAAAGTTATGACAATGAAACACGCCATCAATTTTGTTTACGCACCAAGGATTCTTGGTGCAAATTCCAGGCTGATAAAGTAACTGGAAAAAAAACATACAAAGAAAATATTTGTATTCCTGCTGCTGTTCGAGATTTTATAAAACCAATATTTATAGATCTTGGAAGTGATATTCTTTTAGAAAAGTGTTTGCACGATAAAACACAAAATCCTAATGAATCCTTAAACCAATTGATTTGGAAGCGGTGTCCCAAAGATATATTTGTTGAAAGAACTGCTTTATGTGTTGGAGTAGCATCAGCTGTCCTATACTTTAATAATGGACTACAATTTTTAGAGATGTTATTTGATCAGCTTAAAATAACAGTAGGTTGCAATCTACATAGCTTTTGTCTTATAAATGACTCAAAGCGCATTTCTAAAGCAGAAAAACAATGCACAAGTATAGTGAAATTAAGACGCAAGAAACTAAGAGCTATACAAAAAGGCTTTTGTGATCAAAACAAAACATTAGAAGGTGCAGTTTATGGAAGTGGGGAGTTTTGAACAGTTTTTTTTTGGTTTTATTTTTAAATTGAGTTTTTCTCAAAATCATGTTTTATAGCCTGGCGACGGAGATATTTTTCGAACCGATAACCGATTTGATCTGAAATTTGGCATACTTGTTTGTAACACATGTATTTGCAACCTCTACTAGAATTATGTTTACAGCTAATTGTGTTCTACTTTTGTGAGTGATTTTGTGTTCTCAAATAACACCAAAACTTCCAAATATGACTAAAATGCATATATTTTGACTTTTTTCGGTCAAAATCCAAAACTTTTAGTGTATGTTGTAATTGCATAAGTAAAGGATCACAAGCCAAAATTTCAGTTCAAATTTATTTACGGTTGCTGAAAAAACCCTGTCGCCAGTTATTCATTTTTAGGCTTTTGTCTATCAATAATTATGCGCATAACTAATTTTTTTAAATTTTAAAATTTTTACTTTTATTTTAATCATATAATATATGTTATGCACTATTAAAAATCGAAAAAAAAGTTGAAATACAAGATTTTTTTTAATGGTGTACTACCACCTTAAAGTTTTAAATCTCTTACCAAAAACATAATAAAACGAAACAAAACAATCCTTCGTAAGGTAAAAATAAATGCCAAACTTTGAATATTGAATGTTTTTTTAAAACTTTTTTTAAATTCTAAAATCCATTTTACAATTTCAAGCAAAAAAATTTGATGGTTTTTTGAGTGGCCTGGTTTTCCAAATTCAAGTTAATATTACAGCATTTAAATCGCTTTTGTTATCCTTTAAATATCTTAAAATTTTCTTTTCCGGTAATTTCACAAACCGTTTGTTTGTGTTGTCCATTAGGTCCTGCAGTTTATATTTGGCCTTGTTTCAATAGATATTTTCAAAAGTGAGTGCTCATGATTTATTTTGGCGATTCCTTGATAAGAAGGAAACTCTGATCAGGAACATTTTTTTAATCAATTTTTGAGATTTTCTTTTCGAAAAATTATGCAAAAGCATCTTCAGACCTAATTTTCTCTTGCAACGTGGTTAGTTATAAAGCAAAAATGATTCGTGTTGCCTTTTTATAATGATAGTAAGATATTTACCATGACTAAAATTGCGTTTGTTAAGTGCTGTTCTTTGTGCAAAAAATTCTGTTTTTTGATTATATAGCACATTTGCAATCAGTTGTCTTTTGCTGCTTGAGCTCAAGAAAATTCGTTTGTTGCTTGACCACCTTTTCCACTTTTATTTATTGAACTCTATTGATTTGCTGGTGATACAATACTAAATCATTTTTTTCAAGTACTGAATGAAGCCAAAATTGATTTCTTTTAAAAAATTGTACAAATTTTTATAAACTGATTTTTTAAATTTTCTTATTTCACTAAAATATACTTGCGAAGTAAAAAAAAAAATTCTTTTAACAACTTAATAGAATTGTTGTGGTTTATCAATTGATCATTGTGACGATAAAGATAAATGCAATTTTTAATATTATTCTATTAAGTACAGTAAGAACTTTAAAACCATAAAAACTTGAAATTGAAATGTAAAAAAATCTTTTCCTTTTTTTGTTTGAAGAACAACACAAAAGCTAGTTCACCTTACTTTTCCCTCAAAGTAAATTTGTTTTTGTTTACATGATAAATCAAAAAAAAGATCTTTATTTTTGTTTGAAAACAAATTCTTTCGATTGAAAGTTCATTAACTTTTCAAAAATATTTAGCACTCAAGATTGCAGATGTTAGCAGCCACATTTCTCAGGGTAATTAGCACATGAACTAAAAAATATTAAAATATTGAAAAGGTATAAATTAAAATTATTTTGAATAAAAAATTTGGTTGCAATTTAGTATTTTTTTAATGATTTTACATTAAAGGCATAAAAATTCAAGTACCAACTTTTTCGGAAACTTTTTTATCAATTTTCTAAATAGGCTGTTTCATAAGCTTTTCAAATGATGTATGATGTATACATCATTATAAGGCTTATGAAATGGACTGTTGAAAAAATACATCATTGAATATATTTGATTGAACAATAGCATCAAACTAATAATTACTGAAACCCAGTATTATAAGAAACTTTAAGTATATTTAAAACCTAACTTCAAGAAGCTTCTACTATAAAGTCTGTCACATTTAAAGTTTTATATATTACGTCAATCACATTTAAAGTTTCAAACATTTCATAAACTATAGTAAGAGTATCACTAGAAAGTCTGAAATGCTGATCTTTTATTTATAAAGGTTATTTCTTTTAGTAAAATAAAGATAGGTATTTCAGACTTATTTCAACTTTGATGTTCGTCTATATTTCTTTTTTCAATAAGAAAGTTGTTCAACTAAATTCTACTTTTGTTTTTGATTAAAACTATTCCTTTATATCTTAATATTAATTATTTCTGATAAAACTTTTACACTGTAACACTTCATACTTATAAAAATTTATTTGAACTTTTTTTATTAAAAAAACTCCTTTGAAAGTATTTTTTACATCATTTCGTTCTTTTTTGAATAAAATGAGATAAAAAAAAAATGTCTACTGTAACATAAATATTATCCACTGTAACATAATAGTTGTTCACATAAAAATTCGCAACAATATTCGATTTTTGCGGCAATCAAATTGATGTTTGATTGCCGCAAAAATCGAATATTGTGGCGAATTGAAATGAATTATAAATTGTTAAACTTTTACGAAAAAAGGTTTTTGTAAATTTTTTTCCTCCAAGAACTGTAATCAATAATGAATACAGCAAACAAAGTAACACAGTTTTTTCATATTATATCTGTAATTTTTTTTAATTTATTAAAACGCTATAAAAATTTTTCACAAACCTTAAACAAAAATTTATTTGAGAAGTATGCTACAATTCGTGTTTATACATATTTATCTAAGCAGGGTAGGGTGGGGTAATGTGGTTCTACTGAGTAATCTGGGTCTAATTCATATTTATATGTTATATTGATAACGGTTTTAGGTTTAAAGTTGTAATTTTTTAGGTTTAAAGTTGTAATAACATATTAGGCTTATTAATTTTAAAATGTAACCTAGCTATGCTGTTAGAAACGGCACTTTTTTATCTAAGATGCTAAATACATAAACAAAATCTTTTTTTTCTCCGGTTTTAAACTTCAGAGAAAATATATTCAAATAAGGCATAAGCGTATGAAAAATGGTTATTTTGAAAGTTCAGTTACTTTATTTTATAGATATTATACCTTTAAGACCCTAACGCACATGGTTTGTTTAAAATTTGAAATATAATCAGGTGGGGAAAAGTGGGTCTATGTATGTGTAATATTATGATATGTAACTATATTATCGAAGTTGTTGTTAGTAACATTATAAGCCTATTAGTTTCATCAAACCTAACTATTTTGCGCAACGATAAGGATGAAAACTCTTTTTAAAAGTGGAATTCCTGCGAAAGATTGGATAATTTCTTTTAAGAAGTGTCATGTTGATAAACTTCGATTACGCAAACCTGAAATACTAACATTTTCAAGAGCTAAAAGTTTAACACGAGAGGTTGTAGATAAATTTTTTACCATTTTATCTGATGTAATTCATTATAATAACATTGTACCAAGTAGTATATACAACCTTCACAAGTTTGGGCTCTCAACAAATCACTTAACGAAGAGACTATTTGTACATCCAAAAAGCAAAAATGCTAATGAACTGGCTGATTCTTCTGGTTAAGCTTTATACTCTGTGCTGCTCTGTGTGTCTGCAGATGGAAGATATCTTCCAACATTTGTTGTTTTTAAGGGAGAAGGTTATCTGTTTTCCTAATGGATGGAAAATGGACCACCAGGATGTGCTTTTGGGGCAACAGAAAGTGGATGAATGTAAGACTTTCTATTTTTAAAACTGGTATTTTACTTGAATTTTATAATTTTTATTTTTTTCTTTCCCTTTTTTTATTAATGCATTTATACTGAATAGCCTCTGTTGTTCATGAAGACGGTACAAATGATTCAATAGAAGTAAATACATTCTTCGTTTAGGTTCGTCGAGCACTTTATACCATTTTTTTTACCAAGTTCAAAAACCAATACTCTTGCTTTTACGATAGTCATGGCAGTCATTTAACATATGGTACTATAAAAGCGGCCATGGGCAACGATATCCAAATTATTTGTCTTAATTGTTCCGTCAAATTGCTCACACGCATTACAACCGTTAGATGTGGCAGTCTTTAGACCATTAAAGAAAGAGTGGAGAAAAATTTTAAAACATTTTGGAAGAGAAACACAACACAAAAATATTGATAAGACAGCTTTTACAGGGTAATTGAAACAACTGTGTCAGAGACTCTCTGTAGCAAATGCTATGGCAGGATTTCGTGGTACAGATATCTCACCATTAACTAAAGAAAAGATGGAAAGAAAAATAACAGGTATTGACTTTCTCAATCAATCACCTGAACGTTGTAGCCCTAAATCTCTAAGAATAAAAACACCAAGGTCAATCATATGTCCTAATGTATCTGCACTAAACAGCAGCAATAGTAGAACAACAAAAACAAAAAAGGAAGAAACTACAAGCAAAAAGTGGAGAATTCCTTACAAATGAGAAAGTCAAACGACGATTACTCGAGGAACAAAAAGTCAGAGAGGAAAAGAACCAAGTTAAAAAAAAAAATGTACAAAAAAAACTATTACCTCTACTGAAGTATCAAAAAAATACCTAAAAAGATCTAAGAAGTGCCTTGAATAGCACGAATGTTACCATGAAAGAGCAGTGATCATAAAAAATAGTTAATTTTTATAAAACACTTTAAAACATTATTATTTCTGTTTTAACTCACCGTTTTTTTTTTATTTGTCCGAGTTTTTAATTTTTATTGTTGTGCTGCGTATGTAAAGTTAAAAATCAAAAACTGAGAAAAAGCGTTCATACGGAGACTAATTTAACATGCCATGTAAATAAATGATAAAGCAAAAAGAAGAAAAGTTAAAATAAACGACCGGGAGAAGACTTATACACAATGACTCACCAACCTTTCATGTAAGCAAGTGATAAAATGGAAAGAAGAGAAGTTAAAAACAATTGGGAAAAGACGTAAACACGAAGGCTCATCAACCTGCCATATAAATGAATGAAAAATAGATATTGCAACGGAAAACAACCAAAAACAATAAAAGCTCAAAAAAAAGGAATTTTACGCGAGGAGGAAAACGGAGTTTTAAAGAAGTAAATGAGAGTTTTTAATAATGTTTTTTTGAGAAGAATTTTAAAGAACTTTTGTGATTGAAAAGTCTTGGGATAAACAAAAAGTATTTTAATCGAATAAAAGAAAGAAAAAGAAGAAAATTTTGATAATCAGAAGAAGTAAAGAAATATAAATCATCGATTAAAGAAGAATAAACAGATGTTTCAAATAAAGAAGAGATATCGTATAGAAAGAGAAAACCAAAAAGAGGAGTATTTGATAAAAACAGTGTTAAACACGGCAAGAAGAGTAAGAGAGTATTATTTATATTTTATAAACGTTATAAATAAAAGAGTGCTAACCATTACACACTAATGGAACGCTTATTGAGATATATTGTATAATAGAATATACTGAGGATGGTAAACACAACCTTAACCCTTTAAAGATTTAACCTTACCCGTTCTTAACCAATTAATCCCCAGACCCTCGACCTCGATCCCAACCTTCTATTAACCCTTCCACATAAAACTAGAGCCCGAACCTCCGTCTTCCTAATCCGTTACCTCATCATCAAAATACAAACAAGTAATAAACTTAAATAAATAGTTTATAAAATGCCGCCCTCACAATATATAACATCATTGTAGATACGAGAAAGGAAAAATGGTATAGAGAAAAAAATCTGTACTGGGAAATTTGAAAAAGAAAAGCCAAGAATCTTCAACATCAAAAAGCTCTCGTTAAATCAAGACATGTTGAAAATAATGCAAAAGTGACAATCAAGTACTTTGCAGGAGAATGAACTTGGCACAAATCGTAATAGTTTCTGAACAAACCGTGATGCGAGTGAAAAAGATTGATATTGGAGTCCTAAGAAAACACCATCTAAATGTAAAACAACTCCAAGAATTTAGCATATGATCCGGAACATCAAACAGAAAACAGACACAAAATGGGCTATTCTTATCCATAAAACTAGTGTTGTTGTATCAGATCAGCTCATTTTCAAAAGACTGAAGAAGAGGGATTAATGAATTAACGCCTAGCCAAGATAACAAACCCTTCAACAAAGAATCTTCTTCATTATTTGTGGGTCAGGAGCACGACATTTCTACAAAATGGTTGGGATGATGAGACAGGACCAATACAAAATGGTTGGGATGATGAGACAGGACCAATACAAAAAGTCCTTGGGTATCAGTTACTACCCCAAATGGCAGTTTGGACAAAAAATATCAAGAGTTATTAATGAAGCAAAATGGTGCAACTTGCTTAGAAGCAAAAAGTGTTACAGTTCATTTGAAACTTTAAAAAATGCATGTATTTTTAAGGACAGACAACTGACCAGATCGCGACCGCATTGATAACATTAGAGAAGATTAGAATTCGATCGGATTCGAGAAATCGGAAAAGAAATTATAATTAACAAGCAAGATCTTCTGAAAAAGATCTTGCACAGAAATTATAAGAAAATCAATTTCATCCATGCTACGACTGATCAGCGCTGTTATAGCAAATAAAGGTGGTTTTACAAAATGTTTGTTTTAAGTATGTTGCTATAATAACCAAAAAATACTCAATATGTTTAAATTTTTTTTAACAAATAATACTTTAGAAATTACACCATTATTTTTCTTTTTGCTTGAGAAGATATCCTTACACGATATGTACAAAAAATAACCAATGGACCAAATGTAATGGCCACACACTATATATGTAATCAACAAACTTGAGCCTGACTTGGCCTCAGGTTATGCTATCAAAGGGTGGAGGAACAAATATATAAGGTCCTTTTAAACATAACTTGAATAATGGAACAAAACTTCTTTAATCAATTTTTTAAATAAAACCAATAAGAGAAATGCAGCTTATACATCAATGTTTTTAAAACTGAGGCTTGCATCCAAGAAACTTTAACCAAAAAAAGGTGGTAGAGTTTTTCTATACTTAATGCAACAATATAAAATAATATCATTTAACTGATAAAAAAAAAAAAGTCTTGCGCTTACAATATTCAATTGAAAGACGTTGTAATAGAAAATCTAAAGAAAATTGCTAAATACAAGTGTTTTAGAAAAAACTTCTTACAATAAAAATGTTACAAAACAAAAGCCAAGGTGTTTAGATCTTCCTTAGAGATTTTATAGAAAACAAATGAAAACAGACTTTCATAAGCTTCTTGGTGTTCTTTCCATGTTGATTCTAAAGTGTTTATAATTTCTATGTTAATGTGACTTAAGCTTATGATTTTTTATATAAACTTATTTTTGTAAGAAAAGGAAAACAAAAAAGTAACTACTTAACTAACTTTATAGCACAATCACTATAACTGATCAAGTACTTAAGCAATTTTAAATAAGAAACATTTTACTAAAAACTGAAGTTTTCTATTTTACCGGTTTTGAGTCTGTTGCTTTTATCTACACATTTTTCATCTACACTGTAAAGTTGATTATTTTATTCTTAAGCTTTGATTAAGAACTTTTATTTTGAGTCTTGAACATAAACATATGAACTAACATAATATATATATATATATATATATATATATATATATATATATATATATATATATATATATTTATAAACTAAAATACAATTACAAAATGATAATTTTTTTAAAATTGCATAAGAAATAAGATAAACTTGATTAAAAATATTTGAGTTTCTAATTGTAGATAATGATTTAACTGATATTTAGTGTGACCTCCTTTCTTTGTAGTAACATTAAGCTGAGCCTTTTTCTTATACTATTATAAAGATTTTCAATAAATGTGTTGGGGATAAGATATGATTCTTCTTGCAGAATGTTCCAAAGCTCAATCAAGTTCCTTGGCAATCTTTTCACTTTCTTTCTGCCTAATTAGTACCGAACATATTCAAATATGTTCGAATCTGGGCTCTGAGGGGGTCAAGGCATGGTTTGAAACACTTCTTTGGCTTCCAGATTTGAAAAATCTTTTTTTACTAATTTACATGTGTGTTTTGGGTCATTATCCTGTTGTTGGATAAAATTATCTCCAATCAGTGGTTGTTCCGAAGGCAGTGACAAATATAAGTGTTATAGGTGAATTTGTGAAATATTTTTGCATTTTTTTTCTTGTAGCTTTTCCTGTGTTCTAACAATATCTCCTACTCCTTTTAATGGATATGCATTATCAAACTTGAATATTTCTCCACTATGTTTCACTTTCAATGTTAGACAAGGTTCCATTAGTTATTCTTTCTTTCTTTGCCTCACATACCAACACCTATTCTTCTCAAATAGTAAGTATTTTCACTCATCCATAAACAATACCTTCTCCTAGCTATTTTCACTTCATTATAACCTTCTTTATGTAACATTATCATACAATTTCTGTAATTAATTGGCATTTTATCAGAATTTAAAAGTATTTTTATCAAAATAGAAAACGTTTGAACTGAAAACGAAAATTTTTCTGACAAAAGAATGTTTAAGTCACAAAGAGAATTCAATTGTAACTAAAAAATCTTCTTCAAACTTATATTTACCAAAAGAGGTTAACAATAATAAATTGAAAGAAAATAAATAAATTATGCAATCACTAATGTATTCAATTTTTCGACTTGAAACATGTGCCAAACATATAAACAAAAAAGATATGTATGCGAAAAATGAGTTTCATCAAGTGATTATCAATATTCAATTAATTATTAAATTAATTTAATTACCAGTGATTACCAATAAAAAAAATTGTTTTAAACATCATAAACTAAAATTTAAAAAAATAGCTTTATTTTAAACAAGAACATAGTTTTGTTCTAAAGAAACTCAATATTATTTATAATTGTTTACACAAACATTTTTCTAAAAAAAATTTATGAGCTACTATCTTTTTCACAATACTGTATAAGCATATTTATGCATAAGCATCCTTTGATAAGAAATCATTAACTTCTAGCATTTTCATCTTCAAATCCTTTGTGCACGTTTTATCTCTTTTTACCATTTGCCAATATTATTCCTTTAAAAATACACAATTGTATAATTGAGAATAAGGACCAGCTTTAAGAAATACAAGCAACATCTGTTTAACAGCAGACAATTCAATAAAAAATTTTTTGCAGACTGGAAGGAGCTCATAAAGGGTAAAAAGCTTGAAGGATCTTTATTTTGAAATTACAGAAAAAGTTTAAAAGAGACTAAGCAAAGCAGTGCAATTCAAAAAAAAAAAACAGATAAAAACTGACAAAAAAAAACAAGCACGTGTAGCAAATACTTATTTAAGAAAAAAAGATATCTGCAAGATGAAACAGCTAAAAATAAGATTTTTCCCTGCATAAACGTCATTTGAAAAATTTTTATGAACTTTATTAAATTGATGTAAAAATAATCGTATGATTACAAATATTATTTTTGAGGACCTATTGCAAACTAATAAGTTTTCAGAATCCATAACAGTTTTAATTTTAGGTATTTTGGTCCCTGTTAGTGGCTACACTGCATCTTCATATCTGTGCAGTAAAAGTAATCAAAATATTAGTTAATCAGCTGAGGTGAGTAAATCTAAGCTTGATGCTTTTTGAAAATCAGAAAAAGCAATTGTTGCAAGAAGTCTTTATAACAATAAAAATCCAATTATAACAAATGCTTTACAATAAAAATATTTTAAAAGTTAATAGCCATAAATTACAACAATAAAAAATTGTTTCCTTTGCTTTTTTATCTTTTGTAATTCATTAGATAAAGTCATTTATATGTTCTAAAACTTCAGCAGCAATTACATTTATATTTAATACATTGAAGTTAAATACTTTTTAAATGAAATTGAGAAGACCTTTCTGTTTTTTTTATTTAGACAACTCTGGACTTAAATTGTAAAACATTGACATAGAGTTTTTTAATACTAAAATTTAACCATAGTCGTCTGGACACTTAAATAACTGTTCACAAAATTTAAAAGTCATTTTTTTAAGGGTTAGTATACAAATTTGGAAGTGAATAGATAAATTTTTTAGTTTCTTTATTTTACAGGCTAGCTAATTTTTAGAAAATTGATAATATGATGCATTAAATAAGTAAATATGAAGTCCTAAAAGTGGTTCTGGGTAATATTTCAAAAAATTTGTTATTAAACCATCAAATTACATAGGTTTCCTTTTGATTTATTAGACTTTAATAATATAAACTCAGGAAATAAAGGATGTTGTAAAATCAGAAAACTGAAGTTAGCACAAAATGTATTTAAAACAAAGAAAACAGAGTTATATCATACTTTAGTTCACAATATATTATAATACAAAATATAAAAAGAAAAAAGAGTATTTCAAAATCCACACTAGAGAGAAGCCTTGAGCTTGAATCATGTTGCGCTTGAATCATGTTGAGCTTGAATCATGTTGAGCTTGAATCATGTTGATCTTGAATCATGTTGAGCTTGAATCAATCAAGCCTTGAGCATCAACCAAACTCGTGTTTTGAATAGCCATAACCTCATTCTCCTCCCTATTTAAAATTTGTATGCAAATTTATCTTAGAACACTTCTATCTTGATTATTCCTATCACTTAGTCATGAACAACTCACCTTACACTGTATGTCTAAACTTGTGGCTGATTTATGCACAAAGAAGACATTTTTGAGTATGCGGTAGTTAATGAGTTAACTCAATACCTGTAGCTAATTTTCAACATTTACATAACCAATATGGTTATGTTTAAAGCTTTTAAAGTTTTCTTTTTTTTATTTTAAATTATTGCTACAAAGTTAAACACAGTTTATTAGTGGAATCATGATCAGTAATGAAGCCAATCGTATCAGTTACAAAATTAAAAAGAGTATGCTCAATCAATTCAATAAGTACTCATTATTGTGTCTGGTAAAAAGGAGTATTATTAATTCAGTGCTGGTGTTACAAGGTAACTTGCTAACTAACAAAAAAGTAATTAAAGTTTTACTAACTGCAATAAAAAATAAAACTAAAATAAAAATGTAATTTAAGTTTTTTGAATTATTTACTGGTGAGTGTAAAATGTAAAATAACTATTTTACATTTTATTATACTTTATAAAAAATGTGTAAAAACGCATGCAGGTATTTACATATCAACCAATATATCGACCGACTTGTATTCACAGCTTTTTATATATATATATATATATATGTATCTGAAAAATAAATTGCTTATGCAGCAGCTTTATTTCATTTAGAATATCCAACTTGCCAATATCTGCCAGAGATTTTTCAATTAAAGTCATATAATTTGTTGGATTCCTTTTAATGAGCTTTTTAAGAAATGAGTTTAATTTTAATTCATCACTTTTTTCATACAAATCAATATAGTCTACAACAAGTTGTCCAAAACCTGTGGCATAAGCAAACTTTTTCCAATCAGATACAAGATTAGTTAGCAACTTTTCCATTCTTTCATCCATCTTGTTTAACTGTAACTAAAAATTAATTTTACCAGTTGTTGCACTCCAGATCTCATTAAAATACTACTGATGTAATGACTGGAAGTCTAAATAAGAAAGAATTTATTATCAACAAAAAAAAGAAACCTTGGTTGTCAATAAGATGTCACTTAGGCTTTAGTTCTTAAAAACAACAATATAAAACTCTTGAATATCAAAAAGCTACACTATTTTTCTAAGGTTAAATAAATTAGCTCAAAGCGTACTAAAAATTTAAACCAAGAGCTACTTTAGTGTTTCAACAATTACAATACACAAATCAATTATCACATCACAGAAGGGTATTTAACAGAAGAAACTTTCTTTGTTATATAAACCAATAAGTGGTACAAGGAACGTTTGTATTTTTTCTGTCTCTTAAATTTTAAAAGACTTCATTTTTTAAAATCGCAAGATAAGGAAAAGATGCAAATGTTCAATTATGCATTATTGATTATTAAAATACAAAATTGAATGTGTTATAAAATATTATTGGAAATAACATGCTTCCCGAAGTTATAAAGATGGAAATACTTTGTCAGCTATATAATTTGATTAATGATTTTGGTAACTATTTTCCAGATGTGAACCTTTTGAGCAGTGAAGTAATTATATCACCATTTTCCTGTGATGTGAAAAATGTGAATGAGGAAGCACAAGAAGAATTTATAGAGTGAAATAATGATACCACTGCTAAGGATCACTTCAAAATAACACCATTAAATAACTTCTGGTTGAAAATGAGGAATTCATATCCATCGTGTTCAACAATTGCAGTTAAAGTCCTTATTCTTTTTTCAACATCATATTTGTGCGAAGCAGGGTTTTCTGCCATGTTATCTATAAAAACCAAAAAAAGAAATAGACTTAAAATTGATGCAGTTATTAGATGTGCTCTATCAAAAACTAAACCGAATTTTCAGATATTAATTGCTGGTAAGCAGTGCCAGAATTCACATTGACCAGTTTTTGTATCATATATTAACTAAGATAAAATATTTTTGGGTCATAGATAGTCTATTCAATTAAAAAATACCTTGAATAGAATATTGTCCTGATGAATAAAAATTACAATATTAAAATGTTCGCCTTGTAATAATTTTTAAAAGCAAAGGGGTCCATCGAGATATTATGATATATAATTTGGGGAACGGGTAAGAAAAGGTTTGGAACCACTGATAAAAATCTTCTGTTTCGATTTCGTAAATGAGCGAGTCAGTATCTGTCATGAGAAGTTTTGCGCGATCATTGTATTTTGGTTTGATGTAGTCGTAATGGTGTTCAAACATTAAAATTTTGCTTATGCCCAGGATGCACATTCCTAAATAAATGGGTTTGTTGTAAACCAACTTTGTTTTCTTCATGTGAACGGCGATCAAGTTTTCATCGAAAATGGAGCGACTTTCGAAATTGGGTCTTTTAGATAATTTTAAAGCTTCTTTTTTTGTGGTGACGAGTCTGACGTCTACATGATTTTCAATATTTTCCATGGTTTTTCCAAAAACTGAATTGCTCATGAATTTGAAGATTTCCTTTTCAAATTCGTTTTTAGCTTTTGCTCTTAAATTGGTGTTGAGATCGATGTAAATTTTCATAAAAAGTTTTTCTTTAAATGTGATACCTCTGCGTATTTTTGTAATGACCAATCCCATTCGTTCATACAGTTTCATGTTTTCGTGATAGACGATGTATTTCTTTTCGTTGTTTAAATTTGGAACGAGCTTTTCTACTTTTCCAAGGACCATTCTTTCAGGAGCTAGAGGATAATCGTTGTGCTCGTCGTGAAGGTGATCAGGGTAATCCAAAACGACTTCAAGAACGCACGGCATGGATTTCCAATTTAAAAGTTCGTCTTCGGTCATCCATCTAAAACCTTTTGTGGGAAAATTTTTGCACATGGCCCATCTGTAAAGATTGTTAGCGTCTAAGTACTGGATGAAGGTTGACTTTTTGTTAGGATCATATGAGTCGCCCATGTATTTGTTGTTTGAAGCTCCATATCGATTTGAAATCATGCTAATTCCACCTCGTATTCCTTTTTGAACCATGAGAAGCATGTCAGGATTGATTAGAAGCTCTAATTTCACTCCAGTCATTTTTAACATCGCATCCCAAGCTAATCCAGGGGATGTGTAATACCAAGGAGGGTCAAGATCATGATATTGACAGCATACGTCTCAGAAATTTTCAAATACATCTGCTAGAATAAGCACATCAGAGACGTTGTACAGCTCGTGATAGTCTTTAAATGTTATACATCCAAATTCGTTCCAAACGTTTTGACCATGAACATAGTCTTCAGGACTTATTCCAGCGTCGTTGAGTTTGGAATGAAACTCCTTTATTGGAGGTAATTTAGTTTCTGAAAACTTTTTTTCAATCGTGTTGACCCAATCGTAGCGGTAAACACCTTTTCTTAGCAACAAATCTCGTTTTTCTCCACTATATATTAAATTAAGGTTTCTACACATTTTATCTCCTTTTTTAGATCTTCTATAAGCACAATCTTTACCATTTTTTTTACATTTATATCCTTCCCCTTTTTATCTTGGAAGTTTTCCTTGCATGTCTCTGCATCTAATGATTTACATTCAACACACAAATCTTTAACAAAGTTGTCTGCCAAATCTTTTAATGAACCTCCCATGAATCTGAAGCTGTCAATAAACCGCAATTCTCTCCATACTTCACGTGGTTTACTATCTTTACCAATAAATTCTCTTACTTTGATTTCTTTTGAGAAGCTCATGTATTTTTCTTCGTTGTTGGGAATGCATTTCAATTTTCCACCGGTTAATTTCTTGATAAACAACTGACTGTCGTAACCAGAGAAATTGTGGAAAATGATGGGTATGAGTTTTGGAATTTGATAATCCAAGTTGCATTTTTTGTGAGCATCTCCTCTATACTTTCCAGTAAAATGACAGTGATCACGCACTTTATCGTCTTTGAGATCTTTACCGCAAATGTGACTTTTTGTTGCAGCTTCAAAATTCTTATTATCTTCAATCTTAAAAACCATCTTTTTTTTAAAACCAATCTTGCTGAAAATCTCGGTAAGGTCATTTTCGACTATGTTTACAAATTTTTGCGCAACGTCATCATCATCGCTTTTAGCTGCGTATGTAACAGGCTTTCCTTTATAAACGGTTTCGTCAAAGCATTTGATGAAATAGCAGAACGAGCTTGGAACGTGCTTTTGATACTGTTTGGTGTAAGATTGATTTGAGCTTGGATTGCAAGTGTTAACAGGTTTGATGAAACTTTCAAAGTCTGCATATACCACAAACGGAGCCCTCATTGACCTTTTATAGTTTTGAAACTGAACGGTTGTTCCTTCTTTAGGAAGTTCGATTCGGACTGAGCTGTGCTTATAACAGTCAACTTGATGATTTTTAAGCTTTTTTTCCTGATCATAAGACAATACAATTTCTGCAAAAATATTGTTTTCCTTCGCCTTTTGATACTGAAGAACCGGCAAATCGACTGAAACTTTTAATGATTAGTGGCTTACACGCAATAATGATTAGTGGCTTCGTTTGAAATGAGTAGCAAATCGATTCTTTTAGGTCTATCGCAATATTTGGATACTCGTAAAGGGTAAGGTTTTTTGTCTTCATACCCAAAGACACTGATGCTAATTTCTTCATTGTTATTTTCAAACTTGTCGATTTAATCGAGCTTGACAGGAAATTCCATTCCTCCCTATTCCAGCTCTTCTGATTTTAGAATCAAGTTTTCGCTAATTCTTTCATTATGATTATTCTCTAGATTCAGCGCTCTGGTGACAGACCATTTAAAGCATTAATTGTCTTCGTTTTCCATGTTGATAATTGCCTTTTTGTTTTTCAGTTCAGGTGGAATCTCGATGTATGACGGACCGATGAGGGGGGTGTAATCAATCATGTTAATGTCTATTTTCAAAATTTTAGCTTCTTTCCAATTTGATCCCTCTTTGCTGTAATTAACCATTTTTCCAGGACTTCTTCTTTCGCTGTGTTATAAAACTCTATTTTATTTGTAGACTCTAGTATAACTTCATAGTTGGAAGGAAAAGGAACAATTCGAGTAGTTTCTTGTCCGGTTGAAATGCTCACACGCTTAATTTCACATGTCAAAACAAGGTTCGTTTTTGTATTTATTTTCATGACTTTTATCGCCGACTCTTTTACCAGGTCTAAAAAGGCAGAAACGTCTTGATAGTTTATTTCAGGAGTATATGAAAATTGTTCGGTGATATGCCTCAGCGCGTGATTGGTCAATTTAAACTTTATTTGCAGTCTGACTGGTGGAGGAGCAGGAACCGGTTTTTGGACAATTTGACGTGGTGCTGGAACTGGTTTACCGAATACAATCGATTTGAGAGACTTTATTCTTTTTTCAACTCCATTTCTTACATCGCCCACTGTTTTCTTCACCGCCTCTGGAACGTATGGATCAATGGCAGTAAGCATTTGGTTAAAACTGTTGGAGACAGCCGTTGCAATTCTTGTAAATAAACCAGGTCTTTTTGCAGGAACCGGTTTAGGTCTAATGACGCTCGATGAATCTTGAAAACGCTCATCAATAATATGACGCGATGGTTCAGCTCTATTCACATGATTTTGCAAGCGAGCTGGTCCGAATGAAATCAAGTCATTAGAAACAGGACGAGGAGCAGGAACCGGTCTTTGAACAATCGGTCTTACATCAGCCATTGGTCTTCGACGTATACCAATAATAGGTCTCGTGTTTTTTATGGCTTCAACAAGCTCATCCCTAGTCATTTTTTTATAACCTTTTATCGCCCGGTCTTTGGCTTCACTTTGCAATTTTGTTAGCGATTTAACTTTTTTCGATACACTATCACTCATTTTTTATATAAAACAAAATTTTTTTTAACTCATTTTCAATTTTTTAAAAAATAATTTAAATTTTCAGCAAATTTAAATTTCATGGTTTAATCACTTCTATTTTATATCCATGTTTATTGTCAAAGTATTTCCAATAGTGTCCAGTCGCTTTTCTTAATTTATGAGCGGATTTATATTCAGTCACTTCGCCTGTTTCAACATTGGTTATTTTTAAAGTGAAAGGACTAGTTCTGATGCTTTTAAGTTTTTTCCATTTAGGATCGACGGGCTTTTTTTCTTTTTTTTCGTGTATTCTCGGTCTCCCCACAGGTTTTATTTCTTTCGTATTTTCCATTAATCTGCTTTTATCAATCAGATTGTTTTCAATCGCGAGCATCATCAAAGTTATTTTATTTTCTAACGTTTTTGAAACACCATTTTCTTTCATTAACTTTTTTAAAACATTTTTCTTATAAATCATCTTTTTAATGTTGAAATATTTTATTTTTCTCAAATTCAATTTTTTCAATTCTTCGGAAAGAATTAAAAATTAATTCTACAGGTGCATGCCATTTCCTCCAACTGTGCTTTTGATATTTCATTCTCATAGTTCCTTTTTATATGAAATAAAATATCAAGAAAAGATATAATTGTGACGACTTCATGATGAATTTTTCCTCTTTTATTCTGCAGTTTAGAGTATCTTTTATCCAGTTTTGAGCATTTTTTAAGTTCAGCATTAATAAAACTTAAATGACTGCTAATCGCGTCTCGAATAGTGCAAATTTCTTTTTTTGACATATTTATGAGCATTTTACAAAGAGCGTCTTGATATTCTTTTGGAAGTTTTTCAACGTTGCGAAAGAATTCAAGCAAACTCTTCGAATTATTTGGAGGTGGAACAGCTCTCTTTAACAACAGGTGACTTTTTTGAATATTCAATTATGCACTTATCACCCAATTCATCAAATACAATGGTTTCGTCAATTACATTCGTGTCGTTTTCCATCTTTTTAAATACCGAAATATTTTATTTAACTCAAATTCAATTTTTTATTTCAGCAAATTTTCAATTCTTTGAAAAAAGAATTAAAAAATTATTTAATACGGAAAGTTTTTTTTCGATTTAAAAATTTCAATAATTAATTTATTCTTTAATTTTTTCGTTTCTTCCAACTTTTTTCTTTCATCCTCCAACTCTCTTCTAGCTACTTTCAATTGTCTTCTTTCCTCTCTAAACTTGTCTTCTTCTTCTGACGAATCGTATTCTTCTTCTGACGAATCGTATTCTTCCAACTCTCTTATTGCTAATTCCAATTGTCTTCTTTCCTCTTCAAACTGTATTATTTCCTCTTCCAACTCTCTTCTTTCATCCTCTAACTCCATTCTTTCCTCTTCCAACTGTCTTTCTTCTTCCGATTATCTTAATTCTCTTTTCAAATATTCACAAAAATTAATTTCATCTTCCAACTCTCTTCTTTCTTCTTCCAACTCTCTTCTTTCTTCCAATTTTCTTAATTCTCTTTTCAAATATTCACAAAAATTAATTTCATCTATATCTTCTTCTTCCAACTCTCTTTCTTCTTCCTCCAACTCTATTAATCTTTCTTCCTCCAACTCTATTAATCTTTCTTTCAAACGTTCACAATATTCAATTTTTTCTATAACTTATTCCAACAAATTAAACTCATTCATATCCATCTTTTTTAAGGTATGAAACTTTTTACTTAACTCAAATTCAATTTTTTTTATTTTCAGCAATTTTTGTAATTTCAGCAATGTCGAGCGCATTGAACAACATGTCCATTTTCAGTTTTCCAGAAATTCTTTTCTTCTCCTCAAAATCACAGTCCAAACGAAGAACGTGTCTGTCGATCGCTCTCAGCTTTTCTCCCTTTTTCAAATTGCTCCATTCTCTGTTGTACTCTTTGATTTCTTTTTCCATTCGCGAATATTCATCCTCTTTGCCTACCCACAAAAGTGCGTAAAGCTTGTCTCTTTCCTTATCGCTGTAAATTTCAGGAATTTAAATTTCCCGTTTTCAGTCACGCAAACAGAATTTCCAAACGCAAGAACCTCGAGCTGCCTTTTCTTCTTTACATCAGACTCTCTCTTGGTGCACTCCAGAAAAAACGGATAAACCGACATTTTTATTTAAGAATTTCTATCTTAAATCCATTTTCAGCCACTTTACCGTTTCGATTCTCCAAATAGTTGCTGCCATGTCCCGTCTCTCTCATCGCTTTGTAAAGATACCCATTTTCGATCACTTTGCCCGTTTCAGCATGTGTCATTTTTACAGCTACGGGATTGTTTCGGATCAAACGAAGCCTTTCATATTTAGAGTCTATCGGTTTAACATCCTCCATCATCGCATTTTTGTCGATCAGATTGTTTTCAACCGCAATCATCATCAACCCCATTTTGCTTTTCGACGTTATAAGCAAATTTTTCAAATCCTTTTTCGTATACTTTACCCTTTTTATTAAGGACCTAAAAATATATTTCAATAAATTCGAAGAGTTCATGTGGGTGCTCCGCACCTAGTACACAACGTTCATTCTGTTTCCGTCTGATTTGATTCTGAGCAATTTGTCAGAAATGACGATGGCATAGGCTTGGGTGTCTGCAGGAACGTTTGCATTAAAGATGGCTTTAATTTGCACGTAGATGCTGCTTTTGAAGCGCTCGACGCAGCAGCTCTTTTTAAAAAATTTCTTAACGTGTCAATTATTCCACTTCCTCCAACAGCGTGTTTCTTAACATATCTGTTTCTGTAAATGATCATTTTTTGATAAGCAAAAAAATTTTTTTATCCATCGATGGTCTTCATCATTGATTTATACTGATCTTTGTTAATTACTTTTTATCTCAACAGCTTGTCACAAATGCTCACAGCTTCATTTCTCGACCCTGTATTTCCAGCATGACAAGCAGCCACGCTCAATTCAAGCTTTTGCACGAGCGCATTTGGATTGCTGGGAAGAATGGTGACTCCTGAACCTTTTTTACCTCTAGTTTCGCTCTTAAATTTTTCAAAAATGGGCGCAATGATCTGTTTAAATTTTCTGCTCCCTGTAGGTCCATGCTGTATAGCTCCAGTGTCTATAAGTATCTTTCCGTAATTTTTGAAAATCTTCCTCAGTGACTTGACTATATTCTTTTGGAGGATCAGATTTCATCACAAGATCCCAAAGACCTTCTGTCCCCTTATAACTTTCTCCGCCAACAGTGATATCATTTCCACCCTCTGTCATTTCCAATTTTCAAATATGTATTTTAACTCCAACTTTATTCGCTTCGAAATATCTTTTTTTTCTTCGATCGGAAGACTCCTTGCTGTACATGCTCAAGTATTTAGACGAAATATTACCCAAATTCATAGACTCTTCTGCTGATTCATCAATTATTTTAACAGGTTCTGTCACTTTGCTCTCCATTCTTTTTATCAGCTTTTCGTTGCTTTCAATGAGCGGCTTGTACAGTTTGCTCAAATCAGTCTGAAAATCAGCATCTGAAATAGTGTCATTGATGCTTTTTTGATAAATTCTCTTTCTTCTATCATTAATTTCTTTCACAATTTCATCCCTTTTATTCGGGTCTCGTATTTTAAAAAAAGACATGGTTTTTAAAATACGCTAGAAATTATTTTTGGATCAATTTTTTTTGAATAAATTGTTAAACGCTTGAATGGCGTCTTCTCTACCTTTTTGAATCAGTGACTCTTTAGCCAATTCGTCTATTTCATTTTTAGTTTTTGTTCTCATCTCCTCTGCCATGGTTTTAAATTTTTGAAGCTCCTCCAAAATCAATTGAAACTCTGGATCGATTATTTTTCCATCCATGAGCGCTTTTGAAATGAGGTTGCTGATGGTGTTCAATTTGGACTCTGCTAAAACTTTTATCTTTTCATGCTTTTCCACTTTCAACGCCATCATTTTGTTCACTTGACGTCCGACAATGGATAAAAAACCCATTCCAATAGCCACACTTTCACACGCAATCGCTATCGGACTGGCAATAATGGTGGTTAAAAGTCCAATTCCCGTAGTTCCTAAAGCAATGCATTGGATATGATTCTGAAAGCGCTATGTCCTCATTGGATATGATTCTGAAAGCGCTGTGGTACTTTTTACTAAGATGAACTCTTTTTTTCCTTTCGTTGTTCATCTCTTTTTGGATTTTGCTTATTTTTTCAAGACGATAAACGTGTCCATCATCTGCATGAGCCGTTGGAAGAGTTGGGCATATTTCTTTATAACTATTATACTCCATTTTATTAAGAAAAAATAAAAATTTCTTTTTCATGGTTAAAAGAAATTTACGAGGCATAAACTTTCTCCTTTTTTAATCGTCACGTCTTTGTCGCTTTTGTTATAAATATCCATAAAAACTTTTTTCTTTTCAAGAAACGATCTATATAACAGCCTTTCTCTAGTCCATAGTCGTTGCAAAATTTTACCTTATTTTTTCAGGAAGACGTGAATGACATTTCGTTGAATATCCGGATCAAACTCTTCAATGCAAAAATTTTCGCAAATGAGAGACGGCATTTTTCATTTGTGTTGAAATTTACTTATAACGTTTTTCGTCACATTTTTTATGCTTCAGCTAAACCACTTGTTACTTCTGCGAAAGCACAAGTGAAAAGAATTATGCGCCGAGCATAAGAATTATGCGTAATAAAACGCATGGCCGAGGAGAAGGTAATAGCTTTCGGGTTGACCTGTTTGTGCGTCTCCCGAGTTAAGAGTGACGACGAGTCTTCTGCCCGCTGCGACGCTTGGCATGGAGTCAGACTCTCCGAAATTTCTGTAAAAGGAAATGGTTGTGGTTGAACCAATGGTTCAGTTAGATTGATATAACAACCCTGACGATTTGTTGTTGAACGAGGTCACACTTTGTCCGTTCCACGAGGACAAGTAAAAATCTTCCAATCCAGACGAGGAAAAGATGCATTTGCTACCGCTGTCGTAACTTGGGAAATAGTTGTAATCGTTTGTGTTGTATGACGTCCATGGACTGAGAACGGTTCCATTTCCTGGGGGTAAATTACCGTCGTACATTCTGACTCTAGACTCCCACCAGTTTCCAGAAGCGCCGATGATGTGTGCTCTGATGTATTTTAGAAAAACGCCATTTCCTTTTCCTATGGTGTTCAGCAAAACATATTCGTTTCCGTAAGTGGTGCTGAAGTATCTGAACGTACTGCAGTAAAGTTTGTAAAACGACAAGGAAGGAGGGAGTGTGGTGAATGTAGAAATGAAAGGTTGAATCCAGTAAGTAACATTTTTGTTATACAATTGGATGCCAATGTTTGATCTGAAAGGCATGTCGAGCGTAAAATATCCTCTCATGGAATTCATGTTGGCAACGTTGCATCCTTGCAAAGAATTGGCGTAACCCGGTCCTCCTCCGAGAGGTGTAAAGAGTATGTCACAAGCAAGGGCAACACTGTCCACACCGTCCACGTCTGTGACCGTTGAGTAATTTCCAACGTTAATTTCTCCATCTGTAAATATCCGAAGAAAGACTTGTCCAGTGACGTTTGTCCCGGTTCCATTAAGAGCTAACCATAATCTTCTTAGAACTCCAGGTCCATCCGAGTAAGTGAAAACAGTAACCGCATCTGGTAAATTCGCAGCAATTGTTTGTTGCTTTATCCCCAAACTGGTGAATCCTGATCCCGGAACAAGTCCTAAAGAGTTGGATTTTTGCAAAGAAAAATCAGAATAGCTTTTTGTCGCTCCATCTCGCGCGCTTGTCGGATCTGTCACATTAATTTTAATTTGAAGTTAACAAATAAATAGTATTTAAAAATGATATACTTATATGCCAGGTTGGAAATCAAACTGTGAAACCCACAGCATCTTAAGGGTAATGGTGAACCTTTTGCAAACCATAGGCCTAAGACACAAGCGCAGATCTGAAAAAGAAAGAATCTGAGACAGAACACATCAATGAAAATATAACTTGATGAACTAAAATATTGTTTGCACATTGAACATAGTGTTCACCATACAAGCAAAAACATAGCACGATATAATATACTATGAAAATACCTTGAAAAAATATAAAGAAAGCCAAATAGTTGAATGAAATAAAATGGTTTAGTAAATAAGTATATAATTTTTCAAATAGTAGACTGACTCCAGAACTTATATTTTCGATTTCCTTCAAAAACAACATTGAAGCAAATAACATTAAAATAATAAAATCTATCTTACTTTATTCACTGGTAACATTTAATACCACGATCAATTTAAATTCTCATTAACAATCTCATATACAAGAGGTTACAGTAAAAGGGAATGAATATGAAAAACACGAAAGCAGTAATATTTATTGCACAAATACTTTACTCCAGTGAGTTTAAAAAATTAAATATTTATAAATATATTACATATTGCAAAATAGAGATAACAAATTTGTAAATTAAGATAACAAATTTGTAAATAAAGATAGCAAATTTGTAAATGAAGATGTTTATATTATTTTAAAATGTTATTCATTTTCTGAACTAAAAAATACCTCTTTATTTAATGGCATTGGAAAACTTGATGTAGACATCAGTTTTTTCTTGGCCATTTTGTCCAAAAGCTCATTATTGAAACTTATATAAATTTATACAAATTGTTTTATTTGCTAAAGCTGGTTTATATTAAAAAATACATATAAATCGCTGGGTACATTTGGACATTATAAAAAATAATTTGAAGTCAGATGCTGCTAAATTAAAGTTTAAAAGTAATTGGATATTTCAACAGGATTGAGCTCAAAAACACACTGCTCATGTTGTAAAATCATGGTTGTTCTACAATTATTCAAAACAACTGCATTCTTCTCCCCAATCACCAGACTTTAACCAAATAGAGAATGTGTGGGATTATTTAAACAGAAAAGTCAAAAAACATAGAATAACAAATGCTAATATGCTAAAAAATATATTTCTAGAAGAATGGAATAAAATTCTGTTTTCTTATACCGAAAAATTAGTGTCATCGATGAACAGAAGATTAAAACTTGTGTAATGCCAATGAATGCTCAACAAAATACTAAAGATTTTTTAATTTTTAATTTTCTTGCTTTTTTTAATGTAGGAAAACTTTTGTGACATATTATAAATTCAAAAATTAAACTTTTTCAGTTTTACAAATAAATATTTTTATTTAGTTAATTATTTTCTATTTCTTGTACGATATATTCTTTTTACTTTGAAATAAAATTATTTTTTTGCATTTAAAATGGTTTTTATTAAGTGTTTTCTCTATTTTGTAAGGTGTGCGAAAACGTTTGTGACTGACTGTATTTATATATATATATATATATATATATATATATATATATATATATATATATATATGTATATATAAGTTAGTCTTTTTAATTTTGAGTCTTATAAATATATATTGAATCTATATCTATACTTTATAGCAGTATCTAAACTTAATATTATAAAGTATAGCTATAAGTATAGCTATAAGATTATAACAATGTTAAAATCATATAACTTTTAATATTTATAAGCAATAATTATAGCAATATTTTATAATATATAGTATAGATACAGAATCATTATAAAATTATAATTTATATTTTAAGACTAAAAACTAATTTGATTTTTTTTTTACATCTTATTTATTTAATGCTTACTGTTTTACTTAGTATATAATTTTATCAGAGTTATAAATATTAAATAAACTATTGATAAAAAATAAATGTAATAACAATTTTAAGCGTATATTTTAAAACTATTAAGTTATAATCAGTGAATATTTTATAAAACAGTCACAATATAAACATCGATCAATCTAAGTCTCATTAAAAGCAGGCATTTCAATTGAAATGCCTGCTTTTGGTGTTATAATGACAGCTTACCGCTATCCGAAAACCAACTCTGGATTTGTGTTGGCAAAACTATAATGTATCGCCATGTGTTTACCGAAGCTGGCATGCTGATTTAAAAACATATCCACAACGAAGCGTTTTGCGGTTTTTAAGCCAACGGCGGTTAGCCAACACAAAATAGAGATAACGGTCTATCATCGGTTAGACAGCAGCGGCAATCCGCATTAGGTATCACAGTGGGCCAGCAGCGGCGGCTTTACGCATCACGGTCCGCTGAAAGCATGTTTGCTGGGTAGGGTTTGCTTTTTTAAGCAAAGTCTAGGAGAAACAAACTTCAACTTAAAAATACCCTACCTTGGGGCTCTTGATTAAGTCAAGAGATGGTGTCTCGATAAAATTACTCATCTCATATTTAATCTCAAAAATTTGGTTCCAATTACTTATAGAGAATCTTTAACAGTGTCTATAATAATGGGAAATCTGTTATTCCACCTCTCTAGCATGGTTCAGATTTTGTTACCTCACTTAAATGCAAAGCTGAATTGTTGCTAAGAACTTTTCATTAATCTCATCTATTAATTCCACTGAGCGCATCATACCTGACGTAGCCGACAAACTGGTTGATCAATTGCTTGACATTCGTATTACTCCTACTTCTGTATCTAAAGTGATTTCCTGCTTAGACTCTTCTACAGCTTAGGGTCCGGACAACATACCTGTTATAGTCTTGCAGAAGTGTTCTCCGGAGTTGCCGTTTATACTTTCAAAACTATTTAACAAGTTCTTCTCAGATCTTGCTTTCCAGCTTGCTGGAAAACCACTTCTGTTATCTCTATTTTTGAATATTCTGGAGAATGATCTGACTCATCTAACTACCGTCCCATTAGTCTTCTTACTATCATAAAAAAGATGTTTGAGTGTTAAATTAACAAACACTTAATCTCTCATCTTGAATCAAATAACTTTCTTTCTGATAATCAATATGGATTTTGATCTTCTTGTTCTACTACTGATTGGTTTACGGTAATAACTGATATGATTTATTCTGCATTAGGTAAGTGTGGAGAGGCTTGGGTTATTGCTCTTGACATTTCTAAAGCCTTTGATATAGTTTGGCATGATGATCTTTTCCATAAGCTCTCTTCTTACGATTTATCAGGTAATCTTTAAGGTTATTGAATCATTTTTTACCAATCGTAATGTAAAAGTTGTCCTCAATGGAAAGCACACTTCTTTACTTCCTTAAGCATCAGGGGTTTCTCAATGGTTCTATACTTTTTTTAATTTACATATAACAATCTCCCAGAAAATCTAAAGTAGCATTGTTTACTGATGACACTACAATTTATTCTTGCCTTTATAAGAAGCCAACACTCTCTGATTGCTCGGAGGGAACACTTGAGTTTGTAAAAGATATTACTTCTGCAATTGAATTGGGCTCTACATGCCTGGTGAACTTTAACTCAGGTAAAACTCAATTTTTTTTCAGCTGGTTGTTATCGCAACAATCCCAGCTAGCACTTATACGTTGTTAAAACATTAGAACAATGTCGCGCGGAGCGTTGGCCCAACGTCGGTTGCCAACGTTGTTTTTATATCATTATGGTTACAAATGTGACGTCGCCAACAACAAAAATCCAACGTTGGAAAAACATTTATTTTAAGTCGGTACAGTGTAGAATTTTACGTTGGCGCAGTGCTGTATATAATGCCTATTCAACGTTGTATTTTATGCTGATCCAACGTTATATTTTATGTTGCTTCAACGTTGTATTTATATTTATTAAACGTTGTATTTATGTTGATTCACCGTTGTATTTTATGTTGATTCAACGTTTTATTTTATGTTTGTTCAACGTTGTATTTTATGTTTATTCCACGTTGTATTTTATGTTTGTTCAACGTTGTACTTTATGTTGATTCAACGTTGTATTTTATGTTGATCCAACGTTGTTTTGTATGTTTATTCAAGTTGTATTTTATGTTTATTCAACGTTGTATTTATGTTGATTCAACGTTGCATTTATGTTGATTCAAATTTGTATTTTATGTTGAATCAACGTCGTATTTTATTTTGATTCGACGTTGTGTCTCTATATAGAAATGCCAAATACTTGGCGCTTTTTGGTGCCAATACTTGGCGCCGCAATCTAAATAGATTCTACAGATAAACCATTTAGCTTAAAGGCAATACGTATACAGGAAGAACACCGTTTAAGATATATCACTACTCTCATAAAATTCATCGCTTTCTTGTTCATTATGGATTTTTTTCTTTAGTTTTTTCCTGTTTCCCGCCCTCCTTCCGCTATCACGATCGCATGTATATCTTAACCATTGTTTTATCACCTCTTCAATATCCGCATCGGTTGATTTTACTGCTTTGTTAAGATGGAAAGCAGCTTAAAGTAAAGACAATACCAAATAGTAAAAGTAAAAGCAATAACAAAGTTAGACTAAAAAAGCTAATACTTTAATGAAGTTAATAATTATCTTTAAAAGTACGCCTTATATACTTAAAAGTATGAAATAATTAAGTAGAAAAAAGTATATACTGATATCTCTAAACATAAAAAAACATAGTTATATACCTTTTATAGCTTCTGTTATTTGCAAGCTCTTAATCCCCATCTTATCCCCCCGTCCTGCAAATTTTAATTTCATTGCTACTTTGTTATTAAATATCTTCTTTAAAATATTTCTTGTAGTAGAGCCACAATCCTTTCCGCCAGCAGTTCCAAGATATGTTTTCTGAAAAGATTAAAAATCTTTAATTTATTTATATATTTATATAATTATATATTTTATATATACAAATATATTTATAAATATATATAAATGATATTGCATATTTTGGTTAGCGCAACTACGTCACACCGGTTTAAGGATAGGTGATGGCTTCAGTACATACATAGACTGATTTAGGGAGAACCTGCATGTGATATATATATATATATATATATATATATATATATATATATATATATATATATATATATATATATATATATATATATATATATATATATATATATATATATATATAACATAATCATTACATAGTTATTCATTTACAAACAAAGAATAACATAATGTCATTCTTGATGTTAATACTATCTTATTAACTCATTGCCCTGATGACTTTATGATGTATTCTTGTTCTCAGACTCCAATCACTTCTATATATTTGCAAAAATTTAGTTTTTTATTTGTACTCTTCTAAAATATCAAGTCGCATTTGGTTGGTTTGAGAAACCTGCATTTGGATCATATTCTAATGTCTATTTAAATGCAGATTAGAAAAAATAAAGGCATCATGGCACAACCCAGGATACTTTGCAACAACATCTCTGAACTTTCCATCAGCATCAATGACAACCAGACAGTTCAAAACAGGATATCCTTTTTTAAAAAAAAGAAGTTAAAAATCTTCAAAATGTTAACATGTTTGAAAATCCTGAAAGCAGCTAAAACCTTTTTGGGAAACAATGACATCATGTTAGAACAACTGTTCACCTTAAACTCTATGACCTTATATTAAATATTGTTTTAAGTTTAGCACTTACGTTAAATAACTTGATGTTTTCAAACTTTAAAGAACTATGATGTGGTATTTAAGATATTAAAAAAAACTTCAACTTTTGTAATAAACATGTTGCACTTTGTGAAATTGAAGAAATGTCTCTTCATAAATTAAATATTTTTTTTTTACATATTATTAACAACATGAAGCGCTTTATAATAACATAATAATGTGAAATAAAATACAGCATAAAAAAGCATTAACACCTAAAAAAAAAAGGAAATATAAGTAGTTTTTTTTTACAAAGAATAATAGAGCAGAAATATTTTTTTTGAACCTTTCATGCATTATATGCAAACATACATAGACATAATAAATCTGTGAAACAAAAGCTTTTTAAGTTTCTCATGTTAACTATGCCTCTGTAAGTAGGCCAAGCAGTGCATCTTTACACTTTTTGACTAATGACCTAAAGTAATATAATCAAAATGATCAGGTGTTAAATTAAAATGATGAGTTTACCTGCAAAAATATGCTGGCTCATCAACCATAGTAAATCCTTTGATTTATATTATTGTACCATCTATTACTCCAAGGAAACCTTTAATTCAA
This sequence comes from Hydra viridissima, assembly GCF_058129835.1. Classification (NCBI taxonomy): domain Eukaryota; kingdom Metazoa; phylum Cnidaria; class Hydrozoa; order Anthoathecata; family Hydridae; genus Hydra; species Hydra viridissima. The sequence goes on from NW_028324315.1 coordinate 1,773,254, forward strand.
AATGATTGAAAGTACTTTCTCTTTGTTTCATCCATCTCATCTGGACTATCATACCATCTGACAAGGTGATGATAATGCTGAATAAAATATTTGTAAAACTGGCAAAGTATGTAACTGTAGCTTGACTGGCTTCCATGAGAGGTGTCACCTAAAATTACATGAAACAACATGTGAACGAAATATACATATTGACTACTATATTTTAATTAAACAAAGCAAGTTAGTTATCTGAGAGAAAAGTGAACTTTGACAAGGTTAAACTCTAAATAACTTGAAAAATACAGTAACCTTACCAAAAGTCTGCAAAAATATAAAATCACAATTTAGGAAGAGTAGGAGGGTGCAGTATAAAACTTAATCTTTTGACAATCTATTATGCTAAGTTAAAAATATTAGGGTTTGTTTGATTTTTGCTACACAATAATAAAGTTTCATATTTCCATATAGAGAAAAAAGAAATTTTATTTTATTTCTTTTTTTTCTAACGTAAATCAAGTTTTCCAGGTTTTCCCTGGGATTTTTACTACCTCTGGGTTTGCTAGGTATTCCAGGTTGAATAAAAACCCTGTATAAAGCACCACCTTTAAGTTGCATTTGTAACAATCCATTAATAACAAGCATATTTAACAATAAAGAATCATAAGATTGTAGCTAATCTTTTTGGCATTAACTAATAATTCTTACCAATTACTGCTTGAGAACTCGCAGTTGATAAAAGCCTTAGTGCTATCAGTACTTTTGCTTCTGAAAAAAATGGGTTGCTTCTCAATATGATTGGTGACAAATCATCGTGTAAAGTGTTGACAATATCTCTTATATTATTTTTTGGTAAATAAAGGTTTTGAAGTCATTCCACATAAGAGTAATTGCTTAAAGCAACACTAACTTTGATCTTGACCATGTACAGCTAGAATAACTGGAATATCCATTTTGACTAAACTTTTGTAAAGCTGTTAAAACAACGATATTGTGCTGATTCTTATTATTATTATTATTATTATTCTTGTTGAGTTTAATTATGTGTATACTAAAACTAACCTGTTTGTATATTTTAGTTACATATTATTATATGAAGAATAAAGCCCTCTATGTTGGCTTAGAATTATTAATAGTCTATTAAATTAATTACACTACAATTTATTCTTCATATTTTAATGGATAAATATCTAAGACCCGAACGATTTGACAGCAATCCCAATTCTGCATCAGCTTCCAAAGAATGGTTACACTGGTTTAGAACTTTTACAAACTTCATGAAAACTATACAAACAAAAGATAAACTAGATGTCCTCATTAATTATTTATCTCCTACTGTGTTTGACTATATTGCTGATATTGAATCTTTTGATGACGCTATAGAAATCTTGGAAAACTTATTTGTAAAACCTAAAAATGAATTATTTTCCAGACATCAGTTAGCTTGACGTAAACAATTATCTGGAGAATCTATTGATGAGTTTTTGCAGGCCTTACGTACACTCAGTAAAGATTGCAACTTTAAACAGGTTTCTGCTTCAGAACATTGTGAAGAATACATTCGTGATTTATTTATAAGTGGTCTAAGCTCTCATCATATTCGCCAACGACTACTAGAAAACTCTACTCTTAAACTTACTGAGGCCTTTAATCAAGCTCGATCATTGGAAAATGCCCAAAGAAATAACGAAATGTATTCATATACAGAGTGTAGTAATGTTGCTAAAATTAATAAACATTCTGAATGTATTACTGAGATTGCTTCAGTTTCTACTAAGCCTAGTGGACTTTGTTATTTCTGTGGAAGTAAACGTCACCCTCGACAATCATGTCCTGCCAGAGACGCAGAATGTAACAATTGTGGTAAGAAAGGACATTTCAAGAAAGTATGCAAATCATCAAAGAACTTTGTCACGTCTGCTGCTGCTAACTTCCATGCACCAAATTTAGCCTCTATTACTTCTTCTTCTATCAACTCACTCAACTCTATTGTTCATATCTTTATTGCTAGGGTCAAGGTAAAAGCTCTTCTTGACACTGGAAGCTCTGACACATTAATTAGCAAATCATTATGTGACCTTTTAAAACTTAATATACTCCCTTCTAATAAAAGAGTTTCCATGGCTGATCCTTCTTAATCTTGTCAAGTTATAGGTAAAGTTTCAACTAACTTCACTTTATTTGGTATGAAGTACTCTAATATTAACTTTTGGTTATACTCAACTCTTGTGAACAAATCATACTTGGTAGAGATTTCCTGCAGTTACACAAAAGTCTTAATATCAATTATGGTGGAAAAAAGATTCTTTAAAAATCTGTTCTCTGAATAGTATTACAATGAAAGCTAGCACTCTTTTCCCTTTTCTATCTCCAGAATGTAAACCGATTGCTTCACCTTCTAGACGATATAATTCTGAGGACAAAGCATTCGTTGAGCAAGAAACTAAAAAACTTTTGGAACTAGATATAATTGAACCCAGTAATTCTCCTTGGCGATCACAAGTATTGTTACCGGAATGAGAGACATAAAAAACGCATGGTCATTGATTACTCACAAACAATAAATCGCTTTACACTACTTGATGCTTATCCTTTACCTAACATCAATGAATTAGTTAACTCTGTTGCAAAATATACATTATTTAGCACATTCGAGTTAAAAAGTGCTTATCACCAAATACCTCTCCTAGAAAGTGACAAGTATTATACTGCCTTTAAGTCCAATGGACATCTTTTCCAATTTAAGAGAATTCCTTTTGGCCTCACTAATGCTGTTGCACAATTTCAAAGAATCATGGATAAGTTTATTCAAGAAAACAAATTAGAAGACACCTTTGTATATCTAGATGACTTGCTTGTATGTGATACATCTAAAAATAAACATGATTCCAATTTAGAAAAATTTCTTGAAGCTTCTAAGAAAGCAATTTTTACCTTCAATGAAGAAAAGTCTATATTGTCTACTTCGAGTATAACCTTCCTAGGTTTTATTATAAAAAATGGCTCTTTTTCTCCTGATCCAGATCGCTTAAAGCCATTAATTGATATGCCTGCTCCCACTGATAGTGCTTCTCTCCGTCGAGTCCTTGGTATGTTCTCATACTACTCTCAATATATCAAACATTTTTCTGACAAGATTCATCCTTTATCTCTAGCGTTTACTTTTCCACTGTCAACTGAAGCTATTAAATGTTTCAATGAAATGAAAGAATTAATCTCTCAATCAGCTCTACAAGCAATTGATGAAAGTATACCATTTGAGGTGGAAACAGATGCCTCCAATTTTGCCATAACTGCTTCCCTTAATCAGGCTGGAAGACCAGTTGCATTCTTTTCTCGCAAACTTTCACCTACTGAAAGAAAACATTCTTCTGTTAGGAGGAAGCTATTGTTGAATCACTTCGAAAATGGAAACACTACCTTGTTGGTCGGCATTTTACTTTAGTCACCGACCAGCGCTCTGTCTCTTTCATGTTTGACAATAACAATAGTGGAAAGATTAAGAATGACAAGATTTTGAGATGGAGGATAGAACTTTCTTCATACAGCTATGATGTAGTTTATCGCCCTGGACGTAACAATTTTGTTACTGAAGCCCTCTCTAGATCTTGTTGCTCTATGACTATTCACCGACCCTCTCTTAAAGAACTACATGAATCTGTTTGCCACTCTGGAATCACCAGAATGTATCATTTTATAAAATCTAAAAATCTGCCTTTTTCAATTGATGATGTAAAAAAAACCATTTCTTCTTGTCAAATTTGTGCTGAAATAAAACCTAAATACTATGTAAGCAATTCTAACCACACTTTAATAAAAGCTACTCAACCTTTTGAGCGACTAAGTATGGATTTTAAAGGACCTATTCCGTCTTCATCTAGCAATAAATATTTTTAAAAGTTGTTGGTGAGTATTCAAGATTTCCCTTTGTATTTCCTTGTCATGATATCTCTACTTCAACTGTAATTAAATGTTTAACTCAATTTTTCACTTTATTTGGTATACCAGCTTATATACATTCAGATCGAGGCACTTGCTTCATTGCTTACAGAGCTCCGCAATTTTCTTAACTCTCGAGGTGTCAACCTAAGTAGAACTACTCCTTATAATCCTCAGGGCAATGGTCAGTGTGAAAGATACAATGGCATAATTTGGAAAGGAATTTCACTTGCTCTTAAATCAAAGAGTTTACCTACCATGAACTGGGAACATGTTTTACCTGATGTCCTTCATTCAATGCGTTCATTACTTTGCACTTCTACTAATGCTACACCTCACGAACGATTATTCGGATTCAGTCGACGTTCTTCTAATGGGCACTCTGTTCCCACATGGTTAACTAACTCGGGTCCTGATTGCTTAAAGGGCATGCTCGACACTGCAAATATGAACATCTTGTTGAAAAGATTGAGCTTTTAGAGGCTAATAGTGAATATTCTCATGTAAGAATGCCTGATGGGCGTGAGACCACTGTTGCTACAAGACATCTCGCACCAATGGCTGAGGAAATCAGTGATAATGATGGAAATAATAACTACAAAGATAACTCCAATGAATCTGATACAATCCCTTTACCTAAGCCTCTCCATTCCAAAAGATCTCAAAACTACAAAGATAGTTCCAATGAATCTGATACAATCCTTTCATCTGAGCCTCTCCATCCGAAAAGATCTCAAAACTTTTCTACTTCCTCCCCGACAAATCCTAAAGGAATTTCTATTGAAGAATCAATCCCTCGTTGTTCAGGAAGATCCCGGCATCCTCCTAAATATTTAGATGACTATATTTGAACTATTTGAACTTATTTACTTATTTTGTTTACTTAGTACGGTAGAATGTGCTGATTCTTATTATTATTATTACTATTCTTGTTGAGTTTAATTATGTGTATACTAAAACTAACCTGTTTGTATATTTTAGTTACATATTATTATATGAAGAATAAAGCCCTCTATGTTGGCTTAGAATTATTAATAGTCTATTGAATTAATTACACTACAGATATGAATTATGATCATAATACTTAATAAGACCTTTTTAAAAAAAAGGTCTTATTAAGTATTATGATCATAATTCCCTTAATGTACCTTTTTAAAAAAAATTTCTGAAGAAGAAAGTATATTTATTGATAAAAATATTATATCTTTATAAGATGTTATATTGCTGTACAGGGACTTGTATAATACAAATCCCCACATAACATAACATTTTGTAAAGATGATATATGATATATATATATATATATATATATATATATATATATATATATATATCATATACATATGCATTATAATAATGTAATGCCATTCTTATTATTTAGTAATTTTAAAGTTACACCAAAGTTAAGGCAGCTCATTACAAACTTAACTTTACTTGCGAAAATTGAGCAGAGCAAGTTTCTAAAAAGTTTGGTGAAACCATTTCAGTTTGGTGAATACCGATAGTGCTGAACTTACGCAAAAGCTTACGAAAGTTTTTTTGAAACGCAACTGCGCAAATTTGGTGATTACGACTTTTACAGTTTTAACTAGGGGTGTCCCGGATAGGTTATCCGGCCGGATATCCGGGCCGGATTTGTATATTATCCGGTATCCGGCCGGATAATAAAATTATCCGGTTGGTTATACCGGATACTTCATGTTTATCAATAATAAGAAAAAAAATTATATAAGCTATTGCTGCAGTCTTAAAGATACACAATTTAACCATGATCAAATCCTTTGGTAATTGACAGAATGACAGAACCTTGAACACAAACTTTAATGTGTTCATCTTTTTGAATAATCTAATAATTAATCTAAATTAAATTTTAAAAATGATTCAATAAAATATCATTCAAATTGAATTAAGAACTAACTGTACACAAGAACTACAGATTTTATCACTCATTTGTAAATTTATTTGCATTATGATGTATAAACAACAACATTTCTCCGCGTTGAGGTAACAGCCTTGATCGCTTTTTCTCATAAATATTTCCATATTCAGAAAACAATCTCTCTGAAAATACAGAAGATGCTGGTGGTGCTAATAATTTAAGGGCTAAATCTTTTTGCAGCGGAAACTTTTCTTCATATTTCTAATAATTTAAAGCATCATTGTTTTTATCTATAATAGATTGATTAAAGAAAACATCAACTTCTTGAGCAGCTTGTACAAGAGAGACTTGATCTGAGTTTATATGACCATCATTTTCTGAAAAATAATTACAAATGAAATTACAAAATAGGAATTTTGTAATTATATTTTATGAAATAAGATAAAATTGGCAAAGCAATTTTCATAAACAACTTACAAAACTTTTAGAAGTATTAAATAAATATAACACTAACATCTGTTGTCGATAATATAAAGTAATATGTTATAATAAAATAATGATTAAATGAATTTTGATAATAATAATAAGAAAAATTGATATTCTTATTTAGTTTTTGATAATAGTAATAAAAGTTGATATTCTTATTTAGTTTTTAAGTACTATTAAACGACAAGTTTGTTGTAAAATTTCTTACAAACAGAAAAAAGTTCTTACCTCCATTTCCTTCATATTCCGCAAGTTCTAAAAAGCAAGAATCAAAGTCATTCTCTGTCAAATCAACTTTCTTTTTTTTGGCTCTTGGTGTAAAATTATTGGAACAAGTAGCAATATTAATAACTTCTGGTGAAAGTTCATTTTTATTTCGTTGATTTTTCACTACAGCCTCTAATAGCGTTGATCTTGCTTGCTCTCTTTTATCAATAGGAAGAAATTTGAGCTTGTAGCGAGGATCAATAATGGTGGATAAAACATATCTCTCATCATTTGTAATATCTAGATTATCTTGAGAAAAGAATCTCTTATTTAAAGATGCTAAAAGATGTTTCGTTATTTGAACTGTATCATCTTTTTGATCAACTTTTAATAAAAATCTTTGTAAAGTACATATATTTGGAACAACTGTTGACAAACTACAAATATCAGAACTCATAAACTTAGTAAGTTCATAAAAAGGTTTCAAAATATGCAATAGACCTTCAATGAATTTCCAATCATTTGATGTGAATGTTGGCAGCTCATTATGATCAGCTAAATATATTTGAACTGCTCTTTTAAGTTTCTGAAGTCGTTCTAACATTAAGTATGCACTATTCCAACGAGTGGGGACATTATGCACTAAAAGTAGAGGTGTTTCATTTTGTTGTTGTTGTAATAACTTAAATTCTGTACATGCCTTTGATGAATGATTAAAATAGCCTGCTATCCTACGTGCTTTAGCTAACAAATCTATTACTAATCTTTGGGATAAAACTGCATCCTTAATCACAAGCTGTAATAAATGAATTGTGCAATGAACTGATGTTATTTGAGCAAGTTTACTTCCTAGAGACATGTTTGCAGCACCATCTTTAACTAAAAGATGTCTTCTTTTTGAATTAATTTCCCAGCTTTCTAAGATATTGATGAATTTCCCAGCTATATTTATTCCTGTGTGAGATTCTGGAAAATGTGAAGCATAGAGTACAGCATGTTTGCGTTCAAAAGTATTTTTTATCCAGTGTCCTGATAAAGAAATAAATGTTTCATTAGATGAGGAACAAGTCCAAATATCAGAAGTGAAACTTATGGACTGTGCTTTTGTAATTTCATTAAAAACTTTCTTCTTTATATCATCATACAATTGAGGAAGAGCATTCTCTGAAAAAAAATGTCTGCTTGGGATTAAATACCTAGGCTGTAAATGAGCCATTAAACCAATAAATCCATCATCTTCAGTAATACTGAATGGTTGGTTATCTAAAGCAACCATCATGGCTATTTTTTTATGTATTTGCTTTGACTTTTCATTATTAATATCCCATATCTTTTTTGATGAAATACTATCTTCAATAGACATTTGTTTTTTCATTTCACACATTTTCTTTAAAATTAGCATGCTACCTTTTGAACGTTCTTGTGGAATTGAAGATGCTGAAGGTTCAATATTATTTTCTCTTTCCTCTTCATATAGTTTTAAATGAAACTTTTTGGCGTGATTGTGCAGTGGAGTTGTAGAAAACGATTTTTGACCAGAATTATTAGATCCCCTGCTTATCTGCTTTCCACATGGAATGCAAATTGCTATCGATTCAGAAGGATCATTTATTTTAAAAAGCTTCCAAACAAAACTTGTCATTGTAGAATCTTTACCGTGGTGATATTTTGGAATAATTGGCTTAAAAAAGTACCTGTTATAGGTTTTGTAAATAAAAATTATCCGGCCGGATAATTTTAAGATATCCGGTTATCCGGTATCCGGCCGGATATTTAAAACAAGCTATCCGGGACACCCCTAGTTTTAACTTATGCCAAACTGACGTCAGACTGAAGTTAAAAAAAAGTTTGGTGAATAAGCACAAAGAACTTTTACGGAACGTTCTTAGAACGTGCCCGAACGTTTCTAACGTTCGTCGAACGTGCTCGAACGTATTATGTTAGCTGGGATTACATTGGATCATGGACCTATAAGAGATGGACGTGCAACCTATTGTTTTACATCAAAGAGGCCGCAGAAATCAGCGAGCCATGCGAGTTTCCGACAAACTCTAAATTTTCACCCGTCAACAAAAAAATCTATTAAAATGGCTGCCCACAGTTTTAAAACAGAAACTCTGATCACGTGGTATTAGTTTAAACTTTCATAGCATTTTTTTAATAAGACTGTTCAGGATAAAGTAGCTACTTCACGCGTTGACAAATTACTAAACAACTTACACAAAGGTAAAGGAAATTAGTTGTCGGCACGAACAGATTTTTATCATTTTTCCAAGATAAACATTTGTAAATTTGTGAACTTTTTTCGTGTAAACAAAGTTCCGTCAATAATAAAATAGAGCTGTAAGGATAATTTTAAAATGAATAAAAAAAGTATAGTGAAATATAAAAAAGCTTAAATAAAATTTTTTGTCAAGATCTGGTTTCATTCAACTCCTTGGTACTTCATTCACCAGGCTTAATTTTGTGTATTTTTTGAGTATTTTTTCCGATATGTTGCCATTTTTTGCCTCGACTACTCTATAAACTCCATAATATATATTCCACTATGCATTATTTATTTATAGGTGTATTTTCTAATGGGCTTTTTTATAATTCATTTGATATAGCAAAACCTTTTAAAATATGTTCAAACTTATAATTATCTTGCAAAATGCGGCCGGATATTTCATGTTTTCGTTTTTCATATTTCATATATTATTTCATTTGTCATAAAGTGCACATAATAACCCATTGTGAAATAAAAATTAGTTTATATATAGCTAGTAAATCATGTTATGTTAAAATTAAATACTTAGTTATTCTTGCGGTTTGCCATAAATTGGCTTTGCTAAATTGTTTAAAACTGTGACAAATTATTTTTTTCTATGTTGTATTTACATTAATTTTATGTATAAGTTTTTTATCCTTAAATGTATATATTTCTGTTGTTAAACATAAAAATGGAAAATTCTATAATGTTCATAAACAAGAAGTCTACAGCAATATAATAGATGGAGTAGCTCCCTGGACATGAAACCATTGTGCTTTAGGTAGCTACAAAACTATTTGATATTTTGTATTATTTATTATATCTCTAGTTATACATAAGTAGTTAAGCAAACGATCTCAATTTCTATATTATTATCAGCGTTATTTCTTAAAATGTTAAGAATGTCTAGCTATATAAAATTAAGCTTAAAACCTGATTCTATTGCTGTTATCTTGAATAACTTTAAGGAAGTTGATGTGACTGGTAAGGCGAGACCAAACTTTTTCGACAAACCCGACAGACTTCAATATAATTTAATTTCTATTGTTTGAAACAAAAGATTTGTAACAATGCGCAATGAGCATGGTTCGCAAATAAAACAATAGGTTGCACGTCCATCTCTTATAGGTCCATGATTGGATCAACGTTGGGTTTAGATCGTAAAAACAATAAATTTTTTGCGATGTAAAAACATAAATTTATTCAACGTTGGTTGAATCAAAGTCAATTTAAATACATTGGATCAACGTTGGATTTACATCATAAAAGCAATTAACTTTTTGCGGTGTAAAAACATACATTGGACCAATGTAAATTTTCCAGTTGTTTTTAGTTCCGTCGATATTAATTTCATCATTAAACATATGACATTGGGTCAACGTTGGTTTTGCATTGGAAAAAAAAACCGACGTTCGCGATGGTTTTACATACGTTGGCCCAACGTAAGTGTGCTAGCTGGGATCTAGATCTTCCTAGATTTATGAACGGTAATGTACTCGATAAGTTATCTACCCTTCGTCTTCAAAGATTAATTCTAACTTCCAATCCATCTTAGTACCCATATATCAAATTCATTACAAAATTAGCATCTGCTAAGGTTACATCTCTTTATCGTGCTCTCCACTTTCTTATTCAATTTACTATTCTTTATATCTAAAAACTTCAAATCCGTTTGTCTAGTTTTTTTCTCGACCATCAGCTATTTGAAATTCGCTCCTTTTGTCTTGTTTTCCTGATTGATACAATTTAAAACTTTTTTACGTCGTCTGTTACATGTTGTCTTGCTTTATAAACTTTTGTCTTTCAGTAACTTCCAACTCTAATATTGGTTGCTCGCAGCCTTATTGGAAGTGAAGATGATAAAAAAAAAGTTAATCAAATTGTTGACAAACATGAAACTTTATGTTCAAAATATGTTTTACTTCGTTTTGTGTTTTTTGTTTTCCTATACAAGCTATTGTTATGTTTTAATAAAGCTATGCAGCATAAAAATAATATCAGTCTTCTCAGATGATTTTGACAATTTTTTTTAATTCAGATAAAACTCAATTTTTTAGCTAATTGTTATTGCAACAGTATAGATTTTACTTTATTTATGAACGGTAATGTACTCGATGAATTATCTACCCTTTTTCTTCAAGGATTAACTCTTTCTATGGAATGAATGAAATGATGAAATTTTACAAACCACAAGAAATTTAAAAAAATCCAGCATACCTAGTACAATGCAATAGTATAAAATTAAAGTCCATTTGTTGCTGAGCGTCAGAGACAATTATGAACTCTTAAAAAAAAAGTCTCTTTTAACCTTGTAAGATTGTTGTTAAACGTTGCTCAGACTTATGACAAGAACTTTGATCATTATATGGTTGTTAATAAAATCAAGAATTTTTTGTCATTAATCTGACCAAAATAATTATAGCTTAACATTTATTTTGTTACAGTATGAAATTTTGTATTTTATAATACTTAAATGTCACCATTTTTTATGTCTTTTTTTTCTTCTAAATTTATTTGATTAGTGCGCTATTGCTTTATTCAAAAAGAAATCTCAATTTCAATCACAAACTTTTGACTCTGTCACTAATTGCCCACGCAATACTTAACTAAAAGATATTTCTAACATAAGCATCAGTTTTAATTTATATCAGTTACATTTTACGTCAATAATTATTTTTATTAAACTCGGAAAGCTGTTGGATAAATTTTACATAATTTTAATCGCAAATGCACGACTCTTTCTGTTTTTTTGTTTTTTTTCTACAAGCACTTACAAAAAAAGTTTGTATATGCATGTTAAAATTTGTTTGTATGCGGTTGTATTCATAAGCTGGGTATGTAATTTATTCATCAGTTTTTGTTTATTTGCACTTATTATATATTTAAATCACAACTATCACTTTTTTTTAATTCAAGGAAATTTGTAAAACAATAATTATTATGAAAATTATATGTGTTGGACACTCTAAAACTGGAACTAAGTCAATGGCTAAAGCACTAACTGAATTAGGTTTTGTCGTTCACGACTTTGAAATTCATTATAATATCAACTTAGAAAACCATATTACACTTTTAAATGACAAAGAGCATGAAGATTTGTTGAAAGAAATGTATGAAGCAGTAGATGCTGTCATTGCATTCCCTACCTATGTTATTTGGCAAAAAATATTTAAAGCTTTTCCTGATTCAAAAGTAATATTAACAACGAGAGAAAATCACGAGGTTTGGTTCAAATCATTTGAAAAGACGTGTAGTTTAATTGAAATATCAACAAGTAAAAAATACCTTCGATCGTTACTTGGAAAAACTAGCTTTTAACAAAATTTTCCCGCAAAACATGTCTAACACTCTTGATAAAAAGAAGTGGATTAATAGCATTCGACTTCATGAAACGACAGTCAAACAACTTGTTCCAAAAGACCAATTGCTGGTATACAAAGTCGGCGAAGGCTGGGAAAGACTGTGTCAATTTTTGAACAAAAGTATTCCCGTGACCCAGTTTCCAAAAGAAAATATTACTGAGGGGAATAATGTGCCGTTTGTTACAAAATCTAAGACATTTGAGGTGTTTAAAAAGGCGGATAGCGAGTTTTGGAGATCATGTTTGTTGTTTCATTTAGTTATGACGTTGTGCTGCGGAATTGGATTTTGTTTTGCATTGAACATTAAAATTTGAAAAGATACAAGTCTTAATGTGTATTAATTATTTTAGTCTCGATTTTATTGTTTCATATTTTTATTGAACTTAATTTAAGCGTAAAACAAAAGTTTATATTTAAAAAGCTGTAAACCCAAAGTAATTTGCCATTTATAAACAATGTTACATTAGATTTTTAAATGAAATGATAACTAGATTTTATATGTATCCAGGCCTAGAATTTAACGTATTGTAATCACGAATTGCGATTGCTTTTCTCACCTTCGCAAATTTGATGTTTTCGCGATACAATTTTTCTAATTTTTGATTTTATTTTCTTATTTTTCTAAACTTTTTCTTTGACCATTTTTAACAAAATAGACTGATTTTTTTTGTCTGAGGTTTTTGGTTTGACCCATACAAAAACCCTTTTCCATAAAGTGCATCACGCTTAAAGTAACTTTTAAATAGAATGAAATCATAGGTGCCGAAAAATCTCAAGGAATAAAATTGGCTAGCGAGTGGACGCTTGGCAACGTTAAGGAATATGGCGAAACAAAAGAAAAAAAACAACAATCAATGAGGAAAAAGCTTTCAAGCCATAAACTATCAGTTGCACACGAAAAGGCTTGTAAAATTATTTCTCAGTCCAAAAAAAACACCATAGAGATGTTTAGTTCAAAAATACAGAACAATCAGCACGAAACTACCTATCGCATATTTCGCACTGTTTATCACATTGCAAAAAGGAATCGCCCATTTTCTGATTTGAAAGAACTAATATTATTACAGGTAGAAAATGGTTTAGACATGCAACGTATTTTACAATCTGATCACGCATGATCACTCATGATATTGTTTATCACATTGCAAATGAAATGCGCACTAAGCTTGTAAAATATATTCTTCATAACGATAGTAAAGTAGGGTTTATGGTAGACGAATCTACCACAATGAGCAAAAAGTCTGCTCTGTCAATCTGCTTGAGAGTGAACATTCTAGAAATAAATATTGTCAATAGTATTTATTTTGATCTTATCGAATTAACAAATACAGAAGCCTCGTCTATTGCAAACTCTTTTATATGTGCTTTACACGATTTTGGTTTTGACAACAATTTTTTATTACGTAATTGAGTGTCTTTTGCATGTGATGGTGCTTCTAATATGCTTGGCAAAAAGGCAGGCGTGGCCCAGTTATTTTTGAATCAGTTTCCTCATTTGATTTTATGGCATTGTAGCAATCACAGATTAGAGTTAGCAATAAATGATGTTGTGCGCGATATCTTACCAATTTGTCACATGAAAAGCTTTTTTGATAAAATTATATTCCATTACAGTGCATCTCCTAAAAACAAAAAAGAACTGGAAACTGTTGCTATGGCTTTAAGTGTAAAACTAAATTCCATTGGACGAATTCTAGGCACTAGATGGGTGTCGTCTAGCGCTCGATCTGTGATGGCTGTTTGGAATAATTATGCAGCATTGTATCAACACTTTCATGAATCTTCATTGGATTTAAGGCGTAATGGAGGAGATAGAGCCCAATATGCAGGTCTTAAAAATAAATTATGTGATATCAATTTCATACTCAACATGGGACTAATGCTAGATGCTTTAATAGAACTAGAACAGCTTTCTAAAAAATTACAAGATAGGCAAACTTCTTTACCTGATGCACATCGGCTTATCACCTTAAAATACCATGTATTTCAATCAATGAGAAATAATTCAGGTGAATATTATTCACAAACGCAGCTTGCAGCAGAAAAGTTTGAATTTAAAGGCGTCAAACTACAGATCGGAAAAGTTTCTAAAAATAATCAAAATGAATTCTTTAGTAAACTAAGTGAAAATCTTGATTCTAGAATGTTTACAACTAGAGCTGCGCATAAATCTTTACAAGACAAAGAAAATGATCCAAACAAAGAAAAATACGATAATTTAATAAAAAAATTTACAAATTTTTGATAAGCCACAATGGTTTGCAGACCAAGATCCATGCTTTGGAGATAACGATATAAGACAATTAGCAAAAACTTTAAATATTTGTGAGATTACGGCAGTCCAAGGGTTTCGTGAATATATTTCCACTGGTGACTGTAATAAAACCCCTAATGATCTTCAGCCTCTGAGAACTGCTATAAATACCTTGATTGCTTTAACAGCTGAATGTGAGCGTTCTTTTTCTACTATGAATATAATCTCATCTTCCTTGCGAAACTCTTTATTAATAAAAACTGTGTCAAGTTTAATGTTCATTTCATTAGTAGGTCCACCAATTACGCATTTCGATCCAAAGGATTATGTCATTAAGTTTTTTGGTAAAGGACATCGCAATGCTAATTTTAGGAATTGTGAAGCGCCGGTAATAAAGTCTATAAATGAAAGTGAAACATTTTGGGAGATATTCTGACCGAATTTTTTTTCAATTATTTAAAAATTGGTAAATACAAAAAAAAAAAAAAAAAGACTTGTTTAAAAATAAAATGTTTAAATATACCATTGTTTTTTTATTGCTTAATGACGTTTGATGTGAAACTCAACTCAATATTTTACGGTGACACTCTCTTAAGAATATAACGCATCTCAAGTTGTTTTTTTAATATAGTTTTTTTACTATAGGGATGCTCTAGGGATTTATTATTCCTTTATTTAATCTAAACAAAATACGAAATCTATAATTTTAGGATAGGTGGGATGGTGATTAGAAAGTATTAAAAACCATCCCGCTACCTTTTTTTTCCCACTTTGAGCACTGTTTACATTTTATTATATAACTATAATTTTATATTTGTCACATCTTAATAATATTTCTCTAATATAAGAGAACAGTTAACAGACCCAGTTGTCCGCGGAAATGACAAATATTCCCATTGAATAGTTTTAATTTCAATTTCAGAAACTTCAAAGTAAATATTGAACATTCAAATATCACATAGACCTAATATCAAAAAAAAGAAAATGATAAAAATACTAATTTAATTAAATAATTTATTTGAATAAAATTTTTAGAGCTCAAAAAAAATCCACTTAGTCGGCACATAATAACCAAATCATTTCGCTTGCAAAAAATACAACTTTTCTATAAATTAAGTGCCCTTTTTTAAATAATATTAAATTGCAATAATTTTTTATTTCAAAAGTATAAATAATTGTTTCATAAAACTTTTATTTTGTATTTTATAGTTAAAAGAAGTAAAAAAAATTGATATTATTTTCAAAGAAATCTGAAAAATGTGAGATTTTTATTTAACTAAAATAGAGTATTTTTAATTTAAATAAAAGTGTATATTTATTTTAAAGATAATCTTTTGGCTCTATATATTTCAAATTTACTCAAAAGAAAAAAAAAGTCTGATTTTTTTGTTTAAATTTAAAACTTTTCTAAAAAAAAGGTCGCAAGTAATTGTATTTTTTCTGTTTATATATCAGCTAAAAAAATGTTCCACCGAGTTCCAAAAATATATACATTTTTTCTAGTTAATTAACATTTCTACTTTTAAATTATAAAGGGATTACTGCGGTCTCCTGCGGTATTGGAAGTTATTAAAGAAATAAAAATGTTGATAAACACTTAAAAACCTTGTTTTCCGCCATTTTTGAAAGTATTTATTATTTGATAAGTACAACATGTTTGAAAAAGCTCAACTGAGCAGCTTTAGTAGCTCCTGTAATATAAAGTTAACTTAGTAATATAGTGTTATTACAGGATGTAACAATGTGACAATTGTTAAAGCCATTACAAAATAAAATTTTAAACAGTGTAAAGTAAAAAAATATATAATGTAATTTAAAATGTTTCTGATTTATTAGTTTTATTATATTGATGGTTCTTAAAAACAATAACAATGAAAAGATTAGATCTTATCCCAAATATACGTGAATTAGGAGTGGATAAATTAAGATTATGGGAGGAGTTACTAAATGAAATAAAAAATACTGAATAAATTCGCAAAGAAAACTTAAATAAAGTAAAGGTTGCTTTAGTTATATCTATTTCAAAGGAGAAGAGAAAACTAACACAATGTGGACGAGATTATGATACATTTATACAAAAAGAAAATCGTTGGCTTCAAAGAAACCTTATGAACAATAAAAATAGTCATTTTGGTTCTGGAAGGCCCCATAAGCAATGGAATGTTCTTGGAGAGCAAAGCAAAAGAAAAAAAAATAAAAGAACTTGCCACTGAACATCATGAGGCTCTATTTTTAGCTTCTGCAAAAAGTGCAAATGCTGCTGGAGAAAAAAAAAAGCTTCTTTTTTAAAAAACAATGTCTAATCTTTTAAAGATAGAAAAAGTTGATAAAACTTTGGATAAAACCTTTCCCATCATTATGAGTGTAGAGGAAGCTCTTGCATTAAAAATGAACACTGATCTCAGCGATAAACAATATCAAATGATCAGAAACTCAGCTCTTGTACACAATGTACATATTTATCCTACCTTGCACTATATTTTGGTGAAAAAATTGAAATGTTATCCTGAGAATATACATTTTTTTTGAAATTTCTGCAAAGTATACTCTTAAAAGCATGTTAGATCACACTGTGAGTAGAATAACTGAAATGATTGATATGCCTAATTGTGGTCAAGGTAACGAAATATTTGGAGTTTTATATGGAAAGATTGGTTTCGATGGAGCATCAAGCCAAAGTATTTATAAACAAAAGCATCGCAAGTATAGAACTTGAGAGTGAAGAAAATCTTTTTAGTACAGCTTTTGTGCCTTTATTGATCATAGTAAAAGATGGCGAAATTTGGAAAAATGCAAATCCTTCAAGTTGTCACTTTTGTAGACCTCTTCATCTACAATATAAAAAAGAGAGTCCGATTTTATCCAGAGAAGAAGAATCAGATCTAAAAAGTCAAATAAATACCTTAAAGACGTTTTGCAAAGTTTTTGATATTGCAGGAAGAAAGGTGACCTTTAATATCAGCTATAGAGTTGATCTTACAATGTTTGATAATAAAGTAGTTAATGCACTTACAGAGACAAAATCCACTCAATCCTGCAATGTTTGCAATGCTAAACCCAAGGAAATGAACAATATTGATTTATTAAAAGCAAAAACTGAGAATGAGTAAGCCTTGGGGTTTGGAATTTCAGCTTTGCATTGCTGGATAAAATGCTTGGAATTTATTCTTCATTTGAGTTATAAAATTGAAGTTAAAAAGTATAAACCAAAAACAATTGAGGAAAAATTATCTGTAGACTTAAAAAAAAAAGAGATTCAGGTACTCTTCAGAGAACGGTTAAGCTTATATGTTGACATGCCTAAAACTGGGTTTGGAAATACCAATGACGGCAATACTGCCAAAAGAGTATTTAAAAATAGTAAAGTTTTTTCTGAAATTACTAAAGTTGATTGTGATATAATTGAAAGATTGCATAATATTCTCATAACCATATCTTGTGGATATCCTATTAATATCAATGAATTAGATTTATACTGCACTGAAACAGCTAAACATATAGTGAGTTTGTACGACTGGTATGTTATGCCTCCCACTGTACATAAGCTGCTGCTTCATAGTTCTTCCATATCACATAAATTACCTTTGCCAATCGGGGTATATTCGGAAGATACACTGGAGAGTTTAAATAAACAGATAAGAAATTCTAGACACCAGCACACGGCAAAAATATCAAGGTTAAACACAATGATGAATCAGATGCATTACCTTCTAATAAGATCAGATCCAAAAGTATCAAGCATATCTTTTAGAAAACATAAGAGCTATTGAGGAAAACCGTAACGAGATGAAGTTATTAAATTAATTGTAATGTTAATAATAAAATGAATGTAATAAATACAGTTTTTTTTTTCTCTATGTATCAACCTCCTTTAAAAACTATTTTTATAAAAATATCAAGTAGAGTAATATATCAAGATAATGTGTTTGTCTTGAAGACTCTAAAACATGAAAAAAAAATTTTTGTACGCGTATAGTCACCTTAAACGCGCGTATATGCGCATAAGCGCGCGTTATACACGTCGAAGCTACGCATAAAAAAAAGATTTATTAATAAATTTGAAATCTTTGACCCAAAAATTTTTATTTTGATATATAACATTATTGATTTACGATTTATGTCAAATTTTATTTAATTTTTACCGTTTTTTGATCGTTCTGAGTCACTGTGCATCGGTTCAGCTTGAGTTGTTCGTTCTCTGGTTGTTGTAATTTTTTTTTTTTTTTTTTCAAATTAGCAATTACGAACTCATTAATCAAAAGACCTCGAGTAAATACTTTCCAATCATGAGTTAACATATTTACAACCGCTTTAAATGCATTTTAGGGAATTTTTTCAACTAAAAGATAAGTTTTTGTTTGGTTATAATGAGTCTATCAAAAAAAGAAATCTCATTAAAATATTTAGCTACTTTTAATATCATCAAGCTCATTTAGCGTGTCATTTTGATCATTAATAAATATGCTATGAATAAGAAGATCGTTGAGGTATTAGTTCAGCTATTATTGATTACTACTGATAAATTACATAAGCAAAAATCTTTACATCTACCAAGCATTTGCGCATTGAAAAAATGTTAGGATAACGGCTTTGCGTTGAAGTAAATCAACTGATTTTTATAGGATCTTGAGCTTTTGAAATCAAATTTTTGCAATGAAAAGTTTTCAAAAATTTTATTCGTTCAAGAAAAAGTTTAGGTATTTTAAAAAAAGAATTTCTAAATGAAAGAATTTTTCTAAAAAAGATTTTTTTTGAGCTTAAACTTAAGTTATATGACGTCTAAAAAGATTAGCCATCTAATTTACCTCATTAGAAAATATTAGTAAATTGAGGCTAAATACGAATACGAGGTTGTTAAAAAAAAAGGAAAAATTAAACCAGAGTTTTTAATCAATTTTTGTAATATTTTTAAAATGAAAATAAATCGATTTTTTTTTTTTTTGTAGAAAAAAAAAGTCATTTAACAAAGAACTTGCTCTTTAAACAAGATAAAATAAAAGTTTTCGAAAATTACATTTGAAATATTATTCAATGTTATGTAGAACATTTAATAATGCAACGGCGTGAATTGATATAATAATAACGGAGGGTAAAATACAGATCTTAATACAAAATAAAAAAACAGTTTTCTGTATCTACCTTTATTGAAGATTTCTAATTTTTTGTTTTCTAATTTTTAATTTTTAATTTTCCAATTTTCTAATTTTTTCCATTTCTAATTTTTCTATAGACTTCGTACTGGTTTCGGCTATAAACTACGTACTGGGGCCAATGCTATAAACATAAAAAACGAAGTTTTTTCCGTAAAACACGAAGTTTTTACCGTAAAAAGCGAAGAAAAAAAAAGTCCATTGCTATAAACATTCAAAAAATTCCGTTTTTAAGATAAAAACTTCGCTTTTAAATCCAATGCTATAAACGAACCAGGGAATCGCCTTTTCAGATAAAAAATGCGTTTTTTCGAAAAAAAACTTCAGATAGATTTTTGATCTCAATTTTAGATATTTTCTTCGTGATTTTTGGCGGCCATTGCTGGAACAACGTTAGCGCTTCAAAATCATTGAACATTCTTTGTTTGTGTTTTTATGTTGATATTTTATAGACGAAACTGAAAAGGATTTTGGTAACTCCATAATAAAGCAATTACTTAAAATCTGCATTTAATCGATTATTCAGTTCCTTGTTGTGTTTCGTTAACAATGCATGCATGAATTTAACATTCCATGCTTATTTATGTAGGTTTTCGATAGTTATTTTGGTTAAACAAATTTTTCATAGTGTTTGACTAAAGAAAAGTATAAATAGTCGACCAATATGCCATATAATACACAAATACACAACAAAATAAAATATGCCATAATACACAAATACACAAATAAACAACAAAATAAAATGCTGTCTAAAGAACCTAAAATGTTACTAGCAATAAAGATCAGAGAAAACAAAGAGGTTCTTCTTGGGAAGCTTAGTATGTTTTAATTAGCAAACTATTTAAATAAAAGTATGTATAATTACATGTATGTATATATATATATATATATATATATTTACAAATGTTATAGTATAAGTATGTAATATATAGTATATATTAACATAATATAAGTATGTAATCAATCAATCGTATTTTTCTAAATAAAGATTTTACATTCAAGTTTACACACAAATAGTTATAAACTAATGTGAAGTAAACTACTAATAGTGCTAATGATATATAACAAGGGTAATAATAATGGCAATTTAATCATTATATTCAAAAACAGTAGCAACAGCAGAGATATATTACAATATATAAAATTAACAATGATAAAATGATGTAATGTATAGTATATATCAATTTTATATATATGTAATATATATATATATATGTAATATATATATATATATATATATATATATATATATATATATATATATATATATATATATATATATATATATATATATATATATACTTTCAATAGTTTTATTAACTTAATACACTAACATTGAAAATAGCTTCTCCTACACTGTGTATAATACGATAAATTGTGTTGGTAGAGATTCCATGACAGTCTCTGAGAACATGAAAAAAAACATTTGTGCCAATAAAATGAAGAAATACCATTATCTGGAAACGTACTGAAATGCTTTTATTTCGCTTAGTATAATGTTGCAAATAATCTTTAAGCTCATTTTCTGCAACTTCGAAATCTAAGTCTTCATCCGAAAAAATTAAATCCATGTTCCTATTTTAACTTTACACAGTTTTTTCAAACACCAAATACTAGATTGTAAAAATATTTATAAAAATAGAATAGACAGCACAGCCTACTTAATAACTAATAAAGTTTATTAAGTAGGCCTACTAAATAAAAATTAAAATAAAAATTGCTATCAATGTCGTATTACGGATAAAAAAAAGTCAGTGAATTTTAGTGACGTATACGTTTTATGCTTTATAGCAATGGCCGAAAAAAATACAAATAGCGATAAATTCTTCGAGATTACGAACTTTTTTTCGTACGTGAAAAATTGCGTTTTTACGAAAGATTTTTTTTCTCGAAAAAAACTTCGAATTGTTTATAGCATTGGCCCCTGGGGCCAATGCTATAAACATAAAAAACGAAGTTTTTTCCGTAAAACACGAAGTTTTTACCGTAAAAAGCGAAGAAAAAAAAAAGTCCATTGCTATAAACATTCAAAAAATTCCGTTTTTAAGATAAAAACTTCGCTTTTAAATCCAATGCTATAAACGAACAAGGGAATCGCCTTTTCAGATAAAAAATGCGTTTTTTCGAAAAAAAACTTCAGATAGATTTTTGATCTCAATTTTAGATATTTTCTTCGTGATTTTTGGCGGCCATTGTTGGAACAACGTTAGCGCTTCAAAATCATTGAACATTCTTTGTTTGTGTTTTTATGCAGATATTTTATAGATAAAGCTTAAAAGGATTTTGGTAACTTCATAATAAACTAATTACTTAAAATATGCATTTAATCGATTATTCAGTTCCTTGTTGTGCTTCGTTAACAATGCATGCATGAATTTAAAATTCCATACTTATTTATGAAGGTTTTCGATAGTAATTCTGGTTAAACAAATTTTTCATAGTGTTTGACTAAAGAAAAGTATAAATAGTTGATAAATATCCCATATAATACACAAATACACAAAAAAATAAAATGCTGTTTAAAGAACTTAAAATGTTACTAGCAATAAAGATCAGAGAAAACAAAGAGATTCTTCTTGGGAAGCTTAGTATGTTTTAATTAGCAAACTATTTAAATAAAAATATGTATTGCTACATTATATTTTATATATATATATATATATATATATATATATATATATATATATATATATATATATATATATATATATATATATATATATATATATATTTACAAATGTTATAGTATAAGTATGTAATCAATCAATCATATTTCTAAATAAAGATTTTACATTCAAGTTTATATACAAATAGTTATAAACTAATGTAAAGAAAACTACTAACAGTGCTAATGATATATAACAAGGGTAATAATAATGGCAACTTAATCAGAAATGGCAACTTAATAAGAAATGCCATTATTTGGAAAAGTACTGAAATGCTTTTATTTCGCTTAGTATAATGTTGCAAATCATCTTTAAGCCTAGTTTCTAAAAAATCTAATACAGCTCTTGGGACTCGATACTGCTCTCGAAAAACGTTGTCAGAAACATCTTCGTTAAAAAAGCGACCATTAAACTAAAATGATATTGAAAAATAAAACAAAAATATAATTTCTGCGCCTATTTAGTTTGATTTCTGATTTTGTTCGATAAAAAATCATTAAAAAAAGTATATATATAGTAATTTTAAGTAATGTTTTAAACACCAACCTCTCGAGGCAATCGTTGGCGAAGCTCATTTTCTTCAACTTCGAAATCTAAGTCTTCATCCGAAAAAATTAAATCCATGTTCCTCCTTTAATTTTACACAGTTTTTTTAAACACCAAATACTAGAATGTAAAAATATTCATAAAAATAGAATAGACAGCACAGCATACTTAATGGCTAATAAAATTTATTAAGTAGGCCTACTAAATAAAAATTACAATAAAAATTACTATTATATTACTACTATATATTACGGATAAAAAAAGTTCGTGAATTTTAGTGACGTATACGTTTTATGCTTTATAGCAATGGCCGAAAAAAATACAAACAGCGATAAATTCTTCGAGATTACGAACTTTTTTTCGTACGTGAAAAATTGCGTTTTTACGAAAGATTTTTTGTCTCGAAAAAAACTTCGAATTGTTTATAGAATTGGCCCCTGGTTTACAGTGTGCTTTAACCCAGCTAACACAAAACGTTCAAGTACGTTCAAAGAGCGTTGGAAACGTTATTAAAACTTTCTTAGAACGTGCTCGACCGTTTCTAACAATCTACGAACGTTTCTTGAAGGTTTTGAGTTAGCTGAGAAGATCTCCATTTTTTTTCCCTGCAGTATTAACATGTTTAGAACGGCTTCTTGATGGTCTGAATCATAATTTGTTTAGTTTTTCTTGAACCTATATAATAAATGAATTTAAAACAAAAACTATACCGTCAATCCTGTAAGGATACAACTAAATCACGCAGCATGGTAGCATAATAAACGAGAAGAAATAAAAAAAACAATTCAAAGTAGGGGAAAGGTGCCTATGATGGTATACTTAACTTTAACGTTTCTCTGAGTCATTACCTGAAAACTTAAAAAATAATTTTTGACATGGGTGTATTCCCTCTAGCATACAGAATAATAATCAACCTCAGAATTTTTACTACTTTGTTTTTTTAAAAGTTTATACCATTAAAAAACTGCTCCTATGATGGCACACTTTAAAGAAAATAGACAAACAAGAATTTTTTTTTGTTTTTTATTAATGGAAACATAACTTATCAAAAAAACAAAATTAATAATAATTATTTGGTCTATAAGCATAGTTCACATATAAATTTTTTTCTACTTTTCTATATGCCTGCACATAAACAATGACACCAAGATCTGCATTTTTGACAACAAACCCATGGTTCTTTAGAGCAAGACAGTGAATAAAGTTCATAACACTACAAAAATGCTGTATCAGATTCGAAATTCATTTTATTATTACTTCCTTTAATCTTCTCATTGCAGTATTTTTCTTTAATAGCCGTCTTTCTTTTTGTTTTTCTAACTAATTTTTCCTTTCCTTTGTTATCTTTTTCTTTTGCCTTATCTTTTAATTCTTGAATATCCGGTGTGGTATTCAGAGGTTCAGTTTTTCCACGTTTTCATGCCCTTTTCAATTCAATTTTAGGGGTTGCTAAAGGCACCGGACACAACTTTTGTATACTAGATCTTATCCTTTCGTTGAAACAGAAGATCCAATGCATATGGAAGCTTCTGATGGGGGAGATCTCATTTCCAAATGTGTTGGTTTCTCAAACTCTTGTATTTTATCTTTGTTCTAAGCCTGATCACCTTTTTTATGAGCATAAAAATTTATTTCAGGCATTTTTTTCAATTCATTTTGCAGACTTTCCTATATAGGCAACTCCTCGGAATGCCATCATAGGAAAGAGTCACCATATTTATTAAAACAAGCTGTGTCAACCTTATTCTACACATAGCATTAAAATAAGTATTCTAATAAATGTACAAAGCCTGCAGATGAAATGCATGAACGTTTTACTTCTGTATGATGTATAATAAAATCGTAATCCTAAATATATGAGGGCATTAAAACTACAACACCACATGCAAAAATCTATGTTTGTTGATTACAAAAGCATTATCTATGATAGAGGGACGAATTTTTATTAGAAGTAATGAATTACTAATATACACATGTTGGTCTAATCACTTATGCACCAAAACTAATATTTTTGGAAATATGACCAGTATGCCATTATAGGCCCTATGCCATCAAAGGCACTTTTCCCCTAAATCACTTAAAAAATACCAAGCAAAATCTTTGATCTTCAAAACGAGGCTGGTGTGATTTTTTTTTTTTTTTTTTTTTTTTTTGTTCTATCAGTTAGAAAAGTTTTGAGCAAAAACGTTTTGAGCGCGTAGAAGTTTGATTTAGCTTTGATTTATTTTTAAACTTCATCTAATTTCATTTGTTTAAATACCACGAGCCATCAAAAATATCATTTGTCATTTTACGTTTTTAAATTGGTAACAGCTTTTCTATATTCATGTAGCAAGAGCCATCAATGAAGTGAAGCCATGTGACTTAAATAAAAAGATCGAATTATGTAATTAAACGTGTAAAATAGTCGTTTTATACGTAGAAAACGGTCCCAAAGGAAAATCCCATGAGGACTGCAAAAAATCAGTGTGTTTTTTGTGCATGAAAAAAGTTGACCGGGAAATAAATATCTTTTGTATTGGTAGAAAAAACAAGTTGGTGAAAAGTGGCATGAATATTTCTGAAGAATGCGCTCCTTGTGGCATTCGCAACACAAGAGGATTCTGGTACCTTAAGTTGCACACAGCCACCTCTTCACAATTTCTCCAGATTCTAGTTTAGCCTTTGGTGGGGACATTTAGTACATTTAATTGTTTCAGTTGCTAAATTGGAGAATAAACACTTTAGCACTT
The DNA here is from genome assembly GCF_058129835.1 of Hydra viridissima. Lineage (NCBI taxonomy): Eukaryota > Metazoa > Cnidaria > Hydrozoa > Anthoathecata > Hydridae > Hydra > Hydra viridissima. The sequence goes on from NW_028324315.1 coordinate 1,798,702, forward strand.
CGTCAAATCTAAATTAAGGGATGTAACGGCACAAACTCCTGCTGAGATGTTAAATGTCGAGGATCTAAATGGATTTAAATAAAAAAATTCAAAAGTTTTGTACAAATGGACCAAAATCTTAAAGTACCAGTTTTTAAATTAGTTTTTAAATTGGTGGTTTGTTACTTTGGCATGAGTTTAGTACTACGTTAAGTTAATTTGCTCTATGACCAACTTTTCCTTCAATATTTTCAGAGAATTATATTTATGCAGCATTTTAAAGTTTGTGCATATTTTTGTACAAAAAGGGATTTTAAGACAAAGTGTAAATTTAAAATCAGTTAAATCAATGTATTTGAAAATATATCACATATTATTAGTCATTTTTGTGTAATATATCAGGAATTAACTTTTTTCAATGAACGGATTCCGTAATTAAACTGAGACACAAATCAATTAATAACGATCCGACAAAAATCTAAAGAAAAAGGCTTTCTTATACTATAATATATAGGATGTCAACATCATGTGTTGGATTTAGTTTTGTTGGAAAGAGAATATCTCCAATTGTATTACATAATTTTGTGCAAGAAGTCAGTAAAAACTCTGCAAATTTAAGAAATAATAATAAAAAGAAAATAAAAGTTAACAACCTTAAGTGATGTGATGGTTTTATGTCGATTGGGAAATCCCAACCAACATTATCAAAAAAAAATGCTATACTTCTGTTTACTACGTTTAAAATATTACTAACATAAATAATGCAAGGTGGAACTCTAGAGCAATATATCTCTTACTTGCTTTTGTGGTACTCGTAAACTGTTTAAATAAATTTGTGACTTGATTTGTAGTGCTTGGTGTGATGATAAAATCAGTTTTTTATCACACAAGTGATTGTATTGTAGTTCACTTTCAATTATCATTTTGTCTTACATATATATATTTTTATACATATTTTCTGTTCTGCTAAACGTCAAACATTTCGATCTTATGAAGTCGTAATTGTCTTTCTTCCTCTTGTTTCAAGTTTCGGTTCAAAATTCAATGCATTGGCAACCGTGGTAGGACAATATCTTGAATTTTTTTTTTATAGTTTTTGCCTTATTTACAGCTCTGATCAATAAACGTTTCTGACCAATAAAAATTTTTCCTCAGCGTGATCCTTTCCACGGCCTTTTCCACGGCCCATTTAAAAAGTATATTTCCGTTTTTCAGAAAAAAAAAAGTAATGTAAAAAAAAAACACATCACTGTAATTTTTTATTGCTTTACGCGATGCATATGGAGATGATACAACAATTCTTTTGCACTTTTAATATAACAGTAAAGTTATTTACTTTAGTTTCAGTTCATGTAAATTTGTGGATTCATTGAAAGTTGTTGCTACAAACCTTTTATGAAATTATATTTTACCACTAACCTTTTATGAATAATATTTAACCACTTTCTTTCTTTATAAATTACAGTTTAAAACTGAAAAGTCTGTTTTCAGTCATTTTTTTCAACATCGCTGTAAATATTCACGTAGCTAATAAACTCTTGGAAGAACCTGCAAACAACCCGTAAGCAAGGACATGGACCTATAAGAGATGGACGTGCAACCTATTGTTTTATTTGCGAACCGTGCTCATTGCGCATTGTTACAAATCTTTTGTTTCAAACAATAGAAATTAAATTATATTGAAGTCTGTCGGGTTTGTCGAAAAAGTTTGGTCTCGCCTTACCAGTCACATCAACTTCCTTAAAGTTATTCAAGATAACAGCAATAGAATCAGGTTTTAAGCTTAATTTTATATAGCTAGACATTCTTAACATTTTAAGAAATAACGCTGATAATAATATAGAAATTGAGATCGTTTGCTTAACTACTTATGTATAACTAGAGATATAATAAATAATACAAAATATCAAATAGTTTTGTAGCTACCTAAAGCACAATGGTTTCATGTCCAGGGAGCTACTCCATCTATTATATTGCTGTAGACTTCTTGTTTATGAACATTATAGAATTTTCCATTTTTATGTTTAACAACAGAAATATATACATTTAAGGATAAAAAACTTATACATAAAATTAATGTAAATACAACATAGAAAAAAATAATTTGTCACAGTTTTAAACAATTTAGCAAAGCCAATTTATGGCAAACCGCAAGAATAACTAAGTATTTAATTTTAACATAACATGATTTACTAGCTATATATAAACTAATTTTTATTTCACAATGGGTTATTATGTGCACTTTATGACAAATGAAATAATATATGAAATATGAAAAACGAAAACATGAAATATCCGGCCGCATTTTGCAAGATAATTATAAGTTTGAACATATTTTAAAAGGTTTTGCTATATCAAATGAATTATAAAAAAGCCCATTAGAAAATACACCTATAAATAAATAATGCATAGTGGAATATATATTATGGAGTTTATAGAGTAGTCGAGGCAAAAAATGGCAACATATCGGAAAAAATACTCAAAAAATACACAAAATTAAGCCTGGTGAATGAAGTACCAAGGAGTTGAATGAAACCAGATCTTGACAAAAAATTTTATTTAAGCTTTTTTATATTTCACTATACTTTTTTTATTCATTTTAAAATTATCCTTACAGCTCTATTTTATTATTGACGGAACTTTGTTTACACGAAAAAAGTTCACAAATTTACAAATGTTTATCTTGGAAAAATGATAAAAATCTGTTCGTGCCGACAACTAATTTCCTTTACCTTTGTGTAAGTTGTTTAGTAATTTGTCAACGCGTGAAGTAGCTACTTTATCCTGAACAGTCTTATTAAAAAAATGCTATGAAAGTTTAAACTAATACCACGTGATCAGAGTTTCTGTTTTAAAACTGTGGGCAGCCATTTTAATAGATTTTTTTGTTGACGGGTGAAAATTTAGAGTTTGTCGGAAACTCGCATGGCTCGCTGATTTCTGCGGCCTCTTTGATGTAAAACAATAGGTTGCACGTCCATCTCTTATAGGTCCATGGCAAGGAAAAGAATAAAAAAAATTAGTTCACGTAATCGTAACACTTAATCATTGATATTAAGATTCTCAAACCAAATTTAATAACTACAAACCTGTTTTCATACGTCAAGTCCGAAAATGTTTCATTTAATAAAAGCGATTATTGTCTCAAGCCTTTTCAAGGCTGCTTTCAGCCTTCCGATTTATTCTATTGCAAAGAAGCCATCATATTAAAAACGTTAACAATTCTGCTCCAAAAAAGAAGATCACTTCAAGCCTAACATTCAGATGACGGTCATAAACCTTAATTAGACAGGGAAAATTTACAAAGTTTGCTTAAAGTTTTTTAAAAGTAAGTTAAAAGAAATCCATATAGATAAATATTGGCTTTTATCATTTTTAGGTAACAAAATAACTAATGGATGTACAGTTTGATCAAATATATGAAATTTACTAGAACTCCACTCAGTTCCAAAAATTCAAAAAACACTAGTTTTGTTAGATTTTCTTGTAGATTGTGTCAAAGTTAAATATTCCTAACTGAAAGTGTAGAATTTATTTCAATACTTGTTTGAATACCTGTGAATTGCAAACAATGAAGAGCTGAGCCAATCAATTTCCTTCTACTCTAACTGAACAATTGGCTTTCTTCTACTTTCAAGGTTTAATTAATTGAATTTTTTTTTTTAATCCCGAATTGAATGGATATAAACTTGAAAAAAATGATTTTTTTTGTCACAACACGTCATAATGACGTTCTGAGTCTGAATTATGTAGCAAAGTACGAACATTTTATTTTCCTTGTTGAAAGATGCAAATTTATAGCTTTAAACTTGTATTGTTAAAATTTTTAATCAAACATCCATAATTGGGCAAAATACTCAATATTTTCTAGAGACACTGAATTATCAGGATGGACACCTTCCATCAAGGTTTTTTACTTATGGATGATTTTCTAAATACAATGACTGCCTGAATGATTTATTATGAATTGAGTTAAAGTAAGTTAAAATATTTTTTTACTAAGGGTTGTCATGCATTTTTTAAAATGATGAAAAATAACATATGATAGCTGAAGTTTTGTGCAGGCCTTTGATTTTCATCAAAATTATTTTAAAATACCCGCAAAACAGAAAAGATATGAAAAAAGCGAATTTTGGAATTCATTTAGAAAGTTGATCCAATGACAAACCATTCATCTTTAACCATTTTAAAGCAGAAAACGTTTATAGAAATACAATCATAGTTAAAGTGCTGAGAACTAACATAATCAAAATGCTGAGAACGAATGTAGAAACCAAAGACCCAGAGGTAATTTGGGCAAGGATGTCAAGTTTCTAAAGTTGTTTTTCGACCACAGCCGTGCAGTTTCAATTTTGCAAGTCGCAAAAAAATAAAATGACCCCAATTACTTATAATTATGACGGCTCCCAATTATATGTTTACATTCGTAATGCCCCCTACCACCAGTTATGCAGGGTTGTGTAAAAGTTTCTACTCGTGTGTTAAAGTAAAAGCTCTTTCGGAATTTGACTGCTCCCGAAAAAATAAAATGATAAAACAAAGCCTTGAGTATGTTAATAACCTGTATGATTATTTGCTAAGCTGTTCAAGCTTCTACAGCAAAAACTTTCACACAAGTATTGGATATGTTGAACAGGTATGTTCTCCCATTCATTTTTAATCTTTGAAATTAGCTGGTCCTTTGTTCGAACTCTAGGTTTTTTTATATGCCTTATCATTAAATATCTATGAAAACAAATTTAAGCAAGACTTTTAAAATTGTTTCTCTTTGCTCAAAACTTAACGAAACATTCAAGCTTAACAATTTTACAGCGTTAAATATCGAGCAAAGTTGTTTAACTAAAACTCTTTTGTTTTCTATAGATGCAGATATATCCCACTTGGGCCCTATTTCAGATAACTTAGATGTTAAATATTTTAAAGAATGGACGAACTTTTCTTATCATAGAACTATCTCAGAAGACTTTTAAACAAGTTTCAAGTTTAAAACAAGTTTCAAGTTTAAAACAAGTTTCAAGCTTCGCGATTAATTATTGGTATAAGATCTCTTAAAAAACTTTAGCAGATTTTTTATCTTTGATTTGAGAGAAGGAAAATACACAACGAAGTTGTGATGTGTAAGAATGAATGTGAAAGAGAAGAATAAATGTAAGAATAAATAAGAAGGAGACATTCTAACTGGCAGAGATCTAAATTCATCCTATCATTACCGTTTACAGTAGATGTCAATATTCTGACAAATGATTGCTAGTATTCCTCCGAGATCTGAGTTTTGAAAGCTTCATTTGATCTTTTACAAAAATTTTTATGTTTTTTCCCGACCTTTAGTAATCTCGGTCTTTTTTTTCTTTAAGTTGGAAAACCCCTTAGAAATTTTTGAAAAAAAATATTATTTTCTCGTTTTGTGCAAAATTTATCTTAGATTCACAATCTGAAAACCATTTTTGAAAATTCGCTATAGATCTTCGTTAAAATTGATTTTACTGAACCCAAGTATTTTAAGTTTACTTAACAACCGCCATAACAACGGCACTATTTTTTACCTTTACTAAAAAATAGTTCAAAATCCTATTTTTTATATGAAAAATATCTTATCAAATAAATTGTATTTTTGATTGTTCAAAACAAATTTAGTATAAAAACAGTTACTGGAAAGCTCATTAATATATCATAAATCTTCTAAACAAAGAACTAAAAATAATAAAAGGAAAAAAATATTTAATGTAAAAGAGAACTCAGTTGTAAATAATGTTGATACGGATGTAAATATGGAATCGAATGTTGTGGATATGAACATAAATGTTACTACAAGTGTTGAAGATGTAAATGTAAATATGAAGAAACCAGTTGGTTATAATATTATTAATTCTGATGAAACATGTGCTAGAAAAATAAAATCTTTTCATCAAGACCAAAGTTATCTAGTAAAACAATTACTGGATACCGTTTTATAGATTTAGAAATATTTAGATGTCCAGAATGTATGTCACTAAATTCTGTAGTTTCTACCCTTAGACGTCCAGAATGTATGTCATCTAAGTTTTTTCTCTCTGAAAATGAAAACAAGAGAAGAGGTCTAGCGTCTTGAAATCTGCTATAAGAGCTACACTTTATTATGTTCATCAAAATTTAAGTTTATCTTGCTCATCAAAAAATGAAAATTTACATTTTCCTCACAGTCCAGAAGGTTCAGATAGTTGGTGTTGGTATAATCGTGACAAAGCAAACATACCTCAACATACAGACCTGGTCCTGGCTTACCAACATCTATTGTTTGGAAACTGAAGACAATTTATGAATTAAGTAGTGACATTCTTTTTAAAAAATGTCTGCGTGGCCTTACCCAAAATAACAATGAGTCTTTTAACATGACAATATGGGAGCGTATACCAAAAGGCCATTATGTCTCGCTTATACATCTTCAATTGGGCACTTTTGATGCAGTTGCCCATTTTAATTGGTAGACAAGCTAATTGGTAGACAAGCTAGTGTTTTAGTTTTAGAAAAAATGAATTGAAGACCTGGAAGTATTTGTCAGAAGGATGTAGAAAAATTAATCAAAAGCGATTATACTTAGCCATATGTAAAAACACAGAACGAGCAAAAAGCACAGAAGAGTCGATATGACAAATCTCTTAAAAAAGACCAAAACCCATATCAAACTGGTGGATTTTAAGATTTAACTTTTTTTATTATATATAGATTTGCATATTTATTTACACTATTTTAAAATTTTTTATGTTAGCATTTGAAGACCACAATGGAAAAAACGGCAGAGTCACATTTTTATAATTTTTCAGTTATGGCCCTTGGGTAATAAAGCATTGAAAAATACTTCTTTTAAGCCAAGTTTCAAATGAAAAAACCGACATAGTCTATGGTAAAATGGAGTAAGAAAATATGGTATACAATGGAAAAAATAGCAGTGTCCACCAGTGACAAGGAAAGAAAAGGCAGGGTCCATATAATAACGTTATATGTGACTCTGCTGTTTTGATTTCCATTGTGATCTTCATATATTTAATTATTTCATAATTATTATTTGCTACACTTAATGGCTTTTTTATTTTAAATTAATACTTTTTGAGCACGTAAACACCTATGCCTCCGCCTTTTTTATTGTTCCTCGTGGTTGGCTAATTAGTTTGTAATTTGCCAAACTATAATTAGAATTCAACTCTAGAGGACATTCTGAATCATGCCAAGTCTCTGACAGAGATATGACGTCGAACGTGTAATTTATAATAGATAGAAATTCTTTAAACTTTTCAAAATTTTGCCGCATGCTTCTTATGTTTAAGTGTAATATAGAAAGTAAATTTAAATCTTTTTTGATTTTAAATTCATAAGGATCAAAATAGGGTGTTTTTATTAAGCTCATTTGAGTTCCAGTACACAAGCTCATTTGAGTAACCAGTACACAAAGAATCTATACTAAAACAAAATGGCTGACTACGATGCTACACCTATTGTTACAGACAAGCCAAAAAAGAGAAAGAAAAATGGCAGTAAGAAAGACATAGCAAAGAAACAGAGGTTGTCATGTAACTGGCCCTGACTGTAAATGTATAAGACTTAAATGCTTTCAAACAGTCAAAGAAGAGAATAGAGCCTTGCTCCTCGAGTCATTCAATGCATTACCAACAAAGGATGCTCAGGTGAGTTCTTCTTTTAAGTTTTAAATTAAACTCTTTAAATATAGTTCTAGACTATTTTTTTATTTATAATACTAGCTCTAGATTTAGGTCTAGACCTAGATTCATAATTTTAATGCACCTGTTATTCCACCATGAACATGTTGATTAAATAAGACAAAGAGTTTCTCATTCTCATTTTCATTCAAATTTAGTTAGGTCTAGAATAGCTAGACCTGTACATCTGAATCATAACCATGGTAGACATCTGGTTGTATTACTGTGTTATGATACCCAAGGCTGGTATTGTATGTTTAATAGGCATTTTTAACTTAGTTTTTTAGTGGGGTGGACCCAATATCACAGTTCATTGTTCTATTTGAACGCAGCATACCAACAAGCCTAGACGTCTATCTAATTAAAAAAAACTTCTTTATAAAATCGATAATTCCATTATGTTCAACTATCTATAGACAATTCTTGATAAAATCGATCATTCTATTATGTTCAACTTTCTGAGTAGGTCCTAGCACAAAGCAGTGAAATTTATTAATTCTAACAAAGTAGGTAGGCTTATATATTTTTAAATTTTATAAAAATGCTTGTGTTTCCAAAGATGTGTGACCGGTTGCGTTAATAATCTTATATTGCTTCTTTTTACAGGATTCCTATCTTGCTTCACTGATCACAGTCGCGGAGATTAGCCGAAAAAGACCTCGAAAGGAAGAGCCTAAAAGTGCAAACAGTCACAGCTATCACTATAAAGTATTCCTGAAGAGTACAGATGATGTTGACCCAGATTCATTTGCCTCATCTTGAGGCCTTTACGTTTGACTACCAAAAAAATGTCAACCTACCCAACAAATCCACCAATGACTTTTACTACAACAGAAAGCTCACATACCAATCATTTAACATTCACCAACTATCAACTGATGATGTTTTTCTTTACTGCTATGATGAGACTGTCGCTAGGAAAGGTTCAGATGAGGTGGCTTCTTTCCTGTATGACCACATCACAACCAAGGTCAGCGAAGAGGTTTCTCACCTTGAACTATTCTGCGATTCCTGCTCAGGACAGAATAAGAACTTTACCCTGATTCGGTTTTTAGATTATATGGTGCACCATAGAAAAAGGTTTACCTCAGTGACAGTAACATTCCCTGAGCGCGGACATTCTTATATGGAGTGTGACAGGGACATGGGTCCAGTAAATACAAAGTCTAGTGCTAGTGTTCCAGAAGACTGGATAAAAATATTTAGTGAAGCACGAAAACATCCTACACCATTTAACGTGACTGATGTTAAACAGGATCTGGTCAAAAACTTCTCCGGCTTTCTAAGGCCATTGTATAAGAAAGGCTGCCCGTTCCCCACGCGCCCCATTCGGGAAATGGTTTTTAACAAGGATGAAGGTCCAGGGACCGTTTGTCACAGAGACTCATGGAACGGTATTTTCTTGAAAACAAACATCATTGTTCCAACGAGAAAAAACAATTTTTCAGTATGCACAGCAGTGCCAGTAGCTTTGTATGAAGACAGACTGGCTATATCAGCTGCAAAGTACAAAGACCTCCAAGTCCTCAAAAAATTTACCACCAATGAGGCATTCTATGATGCTCTGCCGTATGACGATAAAGTTGAAGATGAGGGTCAAGACCAGTGAATGTTCATGCATTTTTTATTTTTTTATTTGTTTAAAATAAAAAAATTTTAAAATTTAATGGTTTTATATAGTTATTTCTTATGTGTTACAATAGAAAAACAGGCAAAGTCCTAATCAACGGAAAAAACAGCAGAGTCCAATCTGAACACATTTTGAAAAAACAAAATTTTCCATGAGCTAACATGATTTTCAGAATATTTATTTGTTAAAATTTGATGCTTAAATGGATGACCTTCCCTTAAAAATTAAAAGAATTGACAGTTTCTCACATAATTTGTAATAAAAAGGTTTCAAACCTTTAATTTAGGTTTTCTCAAAATGTGAAAAATGTGACTCTGCTGTTTTTTCCATTGTGCTCTTCATTTTTAAAAGCTGTTTTTCTCAGATGAAGAGTTTTTAAGACGCCGGCCAGCAGATCTAGTTAACTAAAAGTGGTGTTAAGCTAAAATTTTAAGTATGACTTTGTTTGATTGTCTTCTGTGATTTAAGCGAGACAGATTTTTTTAAAAATTGGATCCAGTCCTTAAATACGTCAAAAAAGTCATAAAATTCGGTTAAATGTTTTACATGTACTTTTGTCCATTATATTAGCCTATTAAAAATTAATTTGAAAAATCTGATTCGCTCATATCACAGAACTACCTTGTTAGAACAATTATGCAAAAAAGATTTTGTTAAAATTGTATACATCTTTAGACACGTCGGCCGGGGTCTTTCAATATTTTGGTGTTTTTGGCACCTGCTACAGCTACCATTTTACCCCAAAAAATTTTTTTTTTTTGTTTTTTTCAGTTAATTTTGTTATTTAAAAAACATAATGAAACACAAATAAACTTTGGAAAAACTATAAATTCATTTTAATTCATAAAAATAACAATAAACATAAAAAAATAAAATTTTTTGTTTGCGGCATTTATTATTTGCAAATTCTCTTATTACTTCATCATAAGATACTGATTTTGTTAAGTCATTTTCAATTGACAAAATTGAAAGATAATTAAGTCTGACTTCCAGCATTGTGGTGCGATATTTATTTTTAATAAATGTTAATTTTGAAAATGCTCTTTCGGCCTCACAACTGGTTATTGGTAAAGTTAGAAATATCTTTAATGCGGTATGTAAATTTGGAAATAAAATATATGCCTCTCTTTTACAATCAAGCTTTTCTTCGCTTTCTTCATGAATATAATTAAGAGTTTTCAAAATATCACTACAGCCATTTTTTAATGCTTTAACTGAATCATGATGCATTGACCATCTTGTAATACTTAAACTTTTTAAAGAAAATTGTAAATTAGGATATTTCTTTAAAAAATCCCACCTGTGTGGCGATGCAGAAAAAAATACGTATAATCGTTGCAAAATCCCAAAATAATCAATAATTGGTGTTACTATACTAACTGCATCTACCCCTACCAAATTTAAAGAATGTGCTGCACAAGGTACAAAATCAGCATATTTGTTTATCTCCTTCAAACGTGCTTGTAGTACGCTATATTTTCCGCTCATATTTGCTGCGTTATCGTAAGACTGTCCACGGATGTTTTCTATCGGAAGACTAATATCTGTCAAAAATTTTTTGATTGTATTAAATAATGACAAATGTTTTTTTTTTTAAAAAAAAAAACATTCTCTCCGAAAAATATCTTATTATATAATAAAAAAATATATATATCACAAACATGTAACTAAATATTAAGAAAGGCTTTCTTTCTAAAAAAGGCTTTTTTTTATTTCTTTATAATCTAAGTTCTCTTCGGGGATATTTTCTTGCTTAGATATTTTAACTAACTATTAAAAAAAATTATTATTTCAAAATATAAATGTAAACATTAAAATACTTGGGTAACTAAATGTTAGAAGGCTTTCTTTATCTAAGAAAAGTCTTTTTTTTATCCATTTCCATGACAAACCAAACCAACCGAAATCTCTCTTTGGTGATATTTTCGCGCTTATAGAAATCTATAATTTTAATAACTCTCTAAAAATCTCCGTGTCAAATCGCACGAAGGGAATAAAAAAATCTAGTACAATCAGAAAATAAATAAAAAAGCTTTTTTTTTTTTCTTATTTTCAATTTCTTTAATTTTTTTTAAATTTTTAAAAATTATATTTGATAAAAAATTGAAAGTGTTCGGGACCCTCTTTTTGCCGGGGCCCTGAAGCTTCAGCTTCATTAGAGTACAGGTGGATCCGCGCCTGACAAAACATGATTTTTTTTTTTCATGAATTTGAAGCTTGCTTGTGATATTTTTAAGTCCTTGAGCTATTTTGTGCTCACACTGGATGAAATATGAAAAAATAAGCAAAGGTTGAAGAAAAAATTCGGTGAAAGAGTCGGTGAGAGCTAATATTGCTGAATATATCGCTAACAAGTCAGAACTTAGAAATGTTATAATCTACTGCAGCAATCCTTTTAGCCATTTCAACATAATTTTCACTACAAATCGTTTTTTTTTTAGTAGAATACTTCTCTTTCTCCATCATATCAAATAAGGCAGGTCTTTCTATAGCATTTCAGAAAATGGATATCTTTCTCAGAAGTCTCCCCGATTTTCTCTTCTTTCTGTCGGTTTTTAATGATATTAAAATGATTTACACTTCCCAAAGGTTTATAGTTAATACTTTCGAATTCCACTCGACATTTTTGAAAACTGTCTTGGTGTACAACTCTCCCTTAATCTTGCATGGATTCGTTATGTTCGTGTATTATAGATTAGTTAATAAGAAATGTTCTCAGTGCAATTTATTCTAGATTCCAGTTATTTTCACCTCAGGAGAACTAAGCGTAATTTTATTTGCTTAAAATGGCAACATAAAATCTTGTATTTGTACAGCATTAACAAAAAAATTCAACTCTGCTAAATTGAATATAGTTAAGAATTCTGACAGTAGAGGATTTGTCAATAACTTAACGATTTTGTTTTGCAGAAAATCCTAGGAAAAAGAATTCCGCAAATCAGAACCGAAGTGAAATTAAGGCACATGTGCTGCACACTATATATTATCCACATGTTCCGTTATTAGAGTTTCTAGGCCTTTTCAACTTCAATTGACTTTGACCTTTTACATTAATAAGGTTACCAATTTACAGTCAGATGAGTGTCACAATAACTTTGGACATGAATCTTATCTGAGCTTATTATAAAATGTTTTCCTCAAGTTGGCCACCAAAACTAAAAGGGAATTTGGGAAGTTGACATAGTCATAATTAGTTATTAACTCTACACCTTCAGGTATTTCAGAAAAGTTGACATGATTTTAAGTTTTAATTTAGAGGATATAGTTTCCTTAAGAATCTTTCTTCTCAGGATAATTGGTGAGCTACTCATTGACTTCATATTACATATTCATGATCAAAAAACCTATAAGCATTATAGATTTACTTAATAGAGCCGAAATATTGTAAGGATTACTATTAAGATACTTTGCCTCCCACTATCGCGTACAGATGATCATCTGTAGAGAACTTAAGGTAAGGAAAAAATCATCTCTAGTTACAACAAAATATTTCACTTTTAAATGTTCACACTTAAATTGAAATAAGATAAAACATCAAAACAAAATATCATAACAAAACATGTCAAAGAATCTTCAAAATGAGCTTTTTTTTTTTTAGAAAAACCTCCACTTACCAATAAAGAATTTTAGACTTTCGTACCCGAGCTTATAAAATTTAGATTTAAGCGAGCTAAGAAATAACTGTTCACACAGAAGCGTTTTTATATATTCAGCGTTAAGTAGAGATGTTCGTAATAAAGTAGAGTTTTCAAAAAAAAAAAAGCGCATTTCTTTGCATTATTTGATCAAATGAACAAAACTGTCATATTTACATGTAATAATAATCTTGAAAAGTTAAGATAAAAACACGTTCCAATTCAGACGTGAGATAAAGATCCCATTTTCCACTTTATCTTTTTTTGTGATGATAAAAGGGTTTTATATGAAAACAACGGGCTTGCAGTAACATCAACTTTTCGGTTCGTTGTCAAGCATGCAACGAGCCAATTGTAAGTGAGGATTGGAATATTGTTAAAGGCAGATACATCCCAAATGACGCTTGGGACCGTTTTGGCCAATATTAGTATAATATCTATTTTTAGCCGACTGAAGTTTAAGATTCGAGTTCGATCGGTTACAATTATTCTTGGTGCAACTCGTATGCAGCCTGCTTTTGATAATACCAAATCAAAATCTCTGGTGTCTTTTTTGGCATCTTGATGCACGTATATCTTTCAAATAGATAAGAGAAAAAATTAATGAATAGAAAAAAATCGAACTGTAAACCAACAAAACGCAGATAAGTAAATCAAATCAGAAAATCTTCAAAACCCTAAAACAGAATGTCATTAAATGCTCAAAATTAAATTTCTTGAAAAAAGATTTTCAACGCATCAACTTGATTATTCCTAAGTAATAAAGACTTGATAAAGATAAAACAATACTTTAAATTAAACTATTTTGTTGTTCTTTAAACACATGACCTAATACATTGTGCCATGTTGCCAAATACGTGATGCAGTGGGCATATGATCAATCGTACGCCCCACTTTGCACTTTTTTTTTTTCACTACATTTCCTGTTTGGTCAGGAAAGTCTCTCGTATGGATTTTTTTCATTGAACTGCATACTTTAAGAGCAAAGTTCTAAATTGCAGGAAACCCGTTCAACAAGCTCTCTCTTTTTTTTTTTATAAAAACAGAAAAAAAACGAAACTCACCCTTAAGGAATTTAAGCAGTCGTAAGGTTTTCGTTTGGAGTAATCTTGCTCAATAGTTTCATTTTCCAGATTTACACCAGCAGGAACCACATATAAGAGATAACTCTGACGGTCTTCTCTTTCTAGACTTACTTCAACCCATTCATAATGCAGAACAGGGATCCCAACAACAACGCAATAAAGAAACTAGAAAATGACAGTATGATTTAGAGATGATTTTTGTTTCAAACTTTTGAGGATGAAAAATAACACTGCAGTAAATTAAAACTATGAATGATAAGACAAAACAAGAAAACGGCACCAGAGATAAATCTAAAATAGAAAACTAACAATGTGTGAATTAGATGGACCATCAGATATGCAAACAACATCCGTAGAATTTTGAAACTCTGTAGTGTGAATATCTGTGATGATTTCACCACCATTTAACAATATAAGATTGGTAATATAGTTTTTATCAATGCGCTCGTCACCTTCGTCAAGTTTTCGATTGGGTTCTAACAAGAAGCAATATTATTTATAAATATACGTTTGTTTATAATTCCATGATTTTATCTGGCTGTTTTAGATGTTATAAAATGATAAAGAGTGCAAAGTGCGAGATATTTAAGGAAACTTCGTCCACACAATAAATATTCAAGCCATTAAAAAGTCACCTGCAGCTGTGATCAGAAATAGCATATTTTGAAAAATAGGAGGTTTCTCATTTAGAGAGCTGCTCAACAATAGAGGAACTTCAGCTGGATACTTTCGCTTGATCCCCCTTGTTATTACCTTCAATATAATTTTTTTACATGTCATAAGATTTTTTCTTGAAAAAAATAAATAATAATCTTAATGACATTAATGACAAAATCTGTAATGCAATTTTAAAACAATTCTTTAAATAATTTTTATTGCATTTCAGAAAAGCTGTCATCTTTTTTTTGTTCTAGAAAAATTCACAGACCATTTTCTAAAATGGTTGAGATATCATCCTCTTCAGAGATAAAGATAGTGGCGGTAAATTTTTGTGAGGACATATGGTTAAAAAGATTTTATCTTCAGCAATTACAATGTCTCACTATCAGTTTTGTTGTTACATTCTTGTTTTCATTGTTCTTTGAATGTTTCTTGATGTTAAAGGTGAAACTATTACAAAATCTTATCCTACTAATGACCCTATTTTAATCTCCTCCCTTTACTTTTAGACATAGTGAATAGATAATGAAAATATACGAAATTCTTATAACTTTGTTCATACAAATCTAATCAAGTAAACTTTTTTAAAAATGATTTTATAGTTTGACCTTTTTTATTTCTTCATAGTCATGCCTGAGCAATCCATCAACATGAGCTTTTTTGAAACAGATAAAGCTTCTTTGAACAGTTCGACTATTGCCAGTGAAATTAACACAGTAGAATTGCTGATCATTCACACTAAAATTAACATAGCAGAAGTTTTGGTTGTCCACACCACAACTATAAAGCTAAAGCAGTAAATAAGTTAAAACTGTTGGTAAAACAAATTGCTCATAGATTAAAAAGTAATGATTTTGCATAAAACTTTTCATCACCCCCCACCCCCTCTCAATTTCAATTTTTGAATTAACAAGTTGATTGTTAAATATTGCAGTAAACCCCAAAATTATAATATCATGGTTCAATTCTTAAAACATTTTCAAAAACTTAAATAATTTTAAAATGACAGTTGACAAGAACAAACCAAATTAAAGTTGAGGCTAAAACACTTAAAAAACTGTTTAATGAAAAAATTTTACGATGAAAAGAACCATATTTCACTAGTAGGCCAGATTCCTTTTTCCTCTCATAACTACATCACAGTGTGCAGTCCTATGTTGTTTTAGATTAGGTTGCTGTTAAAAAATTCTTTGAGATATATCAAAACAAAAAGAGTCCTTACAAATCTGATACATAAATGTCACCATCGTAGTAACTGCCATCAGATAATTTGACAGATACTTTTAGCCATTTTTGAAAAAGCTGCAGGGTTATAACTTCATTTAATGGTACATCAAGCTCTCCTGATCCATCATCAAAAGATACAGTCACTCTAAAAGTAAAAACAAATCCAAAACCTTATAATACAATGAATAACAGTGGATTAGAAAAACAGAAACACTAATATCTGGAAGTTATTTCTAAAACAAAAAGATATCCAGCATAAAACAGTTAAAACTTGAGTAGATATTAAAGCTGTTGATATTAAATAAGAGATTTTTTGACTCAGGGACCTACAATATTCAATTTAGAAAAGTTTGATAGTAACTTTGGAATGATCCTTTGTAGAAATATAATAATATTCAGTATTGAAAGAGAAATTGAAAGAAAAAACAATAAAAATAAAATAGAGATTGATAAAGAATCTCTAGAATGTGAGACAGTTAAGCTATGATATTTACTGTAGATTTCCCTAATTCCAAACAAAATTATACTCAAAGTTGAATAACTCTGCTTGCTTTTAGAATTTCATATTAATTTTCTTAAGAAAATAAACTGGAACTGAAACTGAATCAAACTGTAGTAAGCAACAAGTATATTTATTATAAAAATATTGTTAATTTTCGTGTGGAATTAGGAACAAGTTTTTCTAATTCAGGACGTATATATCAAATCCCATAAATGGCATTCAGTTTAAAAAAGTAAATAATTTATACTGGCATAGGCCTCTAGCTTAGAGTTAGGTAAAAAAAGATTTTAAAAATTTAAAATTACTTTTATTTTAATGTAAGGGTATAACATTGTGTTGGTGCTGAGTGTGAATTATCTATTTTATACATTTCTTTTAGTTTTTTGTTAACAAATATTAAGATAACAAAGACGTTTAGAATTTCAATAAAAAGGTTAATAGCATTTGTTCCTAAGTTAAAAGTGCATTCCAAAATCTATTCGGAGTTTGGGAAACGTTTTAATTATGCAGAAAAGTATTGTTTTTAATTATGCAGAAAAGTATTGTTTTTTTTTATCTTACAAAATATTGCTAATTTTAGTTGTTTTTTTTTTTTTTTTTTTTAAAGGTGGTTTTATATTGTCAGTTTTTTAGGGTTTTAAAAAGTGTTTTGCTTGCAATTAAAAAATTTAATGGTATCAATATATATAATTTGAAAATATTTTTTCATATTCTCGCTACCCTAGCCTTGCAATTTATTAATCAGTTTTCCTCTTAAAAATCCCACAAAAATAAAGGTGTAGCAAAAAGTGAACTAAAGCTGTTCATAATTAGGCATTGTTTGTAATTAGGGATGTCTACAGTATAAGATATATATTTATATAGTACGTTGGGGGTGGTCCTTATATAATTCAGTTCTCAGTAAATGCACACTGAAGTGTGACATTCTTACCCATCAATTTTTTTTGATTTTTTTTTATCTGCACTGCTGTAATCTTTGTTCTTCTTTCAGCAGAGAAATTAACCAGTTTAAAATACGCATTATTTGCATTAACTCTTTCTGTGTTCTGGTAAAAGCACTCAAAATCTTAAATAAAATTCTAGTGTTGGAGGTTACAAATGCCATCAACACTTGTGTAGCATTGACAAAAGTTGAGTGTTGAAGATGGATGGTCTGTTTTAGCTTACACATATGCATCTTTTAACTGGAATCAATAAATTCAATCTAGTAAATATTCTTTAGTACCAATGCTTTAACTTAATCCTGCCTAATGACTTGATTATGCTATTCAGACATGACATAGAAATCAATCATTGATAGGTACAATAATTAAATAAGAAGCCTGGAAACATGCTTAAATCATAGACAACTTCACAGATAAACAAACAGAAAACTTTCTTTTCTTTTACCAGCTTTTAGTTTGAACAGAGAACTAAACATCCACATATTGAATGACAACGACAAGTTCTGAGAGTCTTATGTAATCAGTGCTGATGAATTACAATGTCTTAACAAAACTGAGCTTGTAAACTTAGCAATATTTACTAAATGTTTTCTGGAAGTTTTTGGGTTAACTTGAATCCAATATCCTTAGAATAACTTAAACAAAAGAATATCTGAAACTATGGATTTAGCTTAATAACATTGATGACCTTCTTAGCAAAAGTTACTATGAGATGCCTACAAGAGCATATTGTATCAGAATACATAAACCTGTAAACTGTTTGTCTGTACTTACCTAGTGCTGGAGATATATTTAAAAACACTTTGATTCTGTTTCAACACCAGGTACAATAAGAGGCAGCATATCTACCTTCTCCTTTCTGGTGTCATTAGGGAACAGCACTGTGCCAGTAGGTAATTAACACTGAATTGAGGATGAACTTATTCCATATGCCAGTTGCTTACTCCTCCTAACATTACAATTAAATAGGCTATGACAGTGGGCAACATGAATGTCATAGCCAAAAGTATCTTCTGTATCTAGTTTTTAGAAACTGACTCTTCTTCACTTGAATCTCTTTCATCTGTCTCACTGTACTACTGTAGCTCATGTGTCCAGCTAGTTGAACTTCAATTTTTTTTTTTCTTTTTGAAGCTCCCTCTCTTTCCAATTACTTTTACTTCTTTAAAATTATATAAAACTATATATAAAATTACTTTGATAGCATTTTAAAAGAAATACTTACAGCATCATTATGCTGTTTACATAACTTTCATTCAGTAACTTAAAAGTAAATGAATAAGTAGACAAAGGCATAATCATAATACAAATGTTATAATACAAATATACTATAACACTATTACCAATAAATTGTAATTGTACATATTTTTCTGAGATGTACTTATAAAATTATAAGACAAATGCAGAATTGACCAATGATTGTCTGACAGTCTAATTCCAATCATAATTTAATATTTTAAGTACTAACAGAATACTTAACAATAAGTCTCTTTTTTTCAGTTTAGTTCACAACTTTTAAAAGCAAATAACAAAGTATTACATTAATATATTAAAACATCATACAAATCAACAGTTAAACCTAAAAATACAATTGTAAAATAAAAGAAAAATTTTGCATGTGGCAGCATTATCTTAAATTATTCCTTTATACATATTTTGGTCCATAATGCCTTGAACTCAATAGATTGGACCTACTCCATCACAGCTAAAACATGACCAAACCATTACTGAACCATCACCATGGTTTATTGTAGGAACTTGGTACTTAACATCATTTTGAGGACCTATTGGATGTCAAACATATTTAATACCATTAAAACCAAAAATTAAACTTAGACTTATCACTCCATAGTATTTTCAACCATTGGTTTGATGTCCGATTTAGATGTTCTTTAGTAAATTTTAACCATACTCTACGATTTTTTGCAGAAACAAAAGGTTTTTTAACAGTACTATAGCCAAAAAGGTTGTTTTGACTTAAGCGACGTTTTACTGTTGCATAAGAGCAAGAAATTTGATGTTACTGTGAAAATTCCCTATGAACTTTTTTTGCACTCTTGCACGGATCTGCCGTTGACAATCTTACTCCAACATTTTCTTGGCAAAAAATTGATGATTTCAAGCATCCTGTTGAAAATTGGAAGTGACTCTATTGTTGAAAAACTTTTTATGTATAACCAACTGTTGATTGCAGAATGCTTATATCTATTGAAATTTGTTGCACAATCTTACCATTATTAGATACTTGTACAATCAACTTTTTTGCTGCCTCGCTTAAATATTTATCACGTCCCATTGCAAATTATTGATCATTGAATATTTTTATAAAACTCTGCCTTCAGAAAAAGAAGTGAAAATAGTCTAAGTTATATCAAAATTGTTAGAATTTAGTTTGTCCAATTACTTTTGAGCCAATCATTTCCATTCTTTTAGCAAAATTTTGAGTAATTACTCCCTAAAGGGAATTCTTGTTTGTTTTTTTTTTCATAATTGTAGTATAATTTGACACACTTACGCAGAATTTCATTTAAAAATATAAACTTAATGAGAAAATATAGCAAAAATGGTGTTTGTCCAATTACTTTTGGATGCTACTGTATATGCATATTTGTATAAATAACTAGAGAAGCTTAAAGAAAAAAATAAGTTGACTTACAAGTTAAGTTGCCTCTTCACTTTTATGACCACAGCAGGGTAGTAACAATCATCAAAATAAATGGCAAATACTTTTTCTCCTTTCTTAACAAGATTCATTTTACAGCTAGAATTCTAAAAAATTTACATGGAATTACATTTGGGCAATTTCATGCTTCCTTAGTGATTAAGGTCATTCCAACTATTAGACATGTGGTAAAAACTTAACTATTTCTACTGTGATAAAAAAGAATATTACTCATTATCTTCTAGCATAAAGTTTTCAGTAATAACAAACTCAAATAGTTGTTAATTACCCTAACTGCTGTTTCTTTAGGTGGTGATCCCACTGGATAATTTGAAGAGATTTTCTCTAATCTTGAGGAGCATTGAGGATTGTCTTGATCTTGACTACTAACACATGGGAAATTCAAATTGGAACTAAAAAGTTGTTTAATATTTTGATTATTATCTAACCTAATATCCTAAGGCTATCTTTTAAAACTTTTATTAAAAGCTTTAAAATCTTATAACATGTCAACCACAGAATTAGTGGTTTTAATAGCAAATATTGAATTTTTACAGTGCATAATTATACATAGTAATAACATAATAGCCTTAATGATTAAAGCATAAAATATAACTTTTATGGTCATTAGGTACCAGTATCTTAATTTTTTCCACTTATTACTATTTAGTCTGAAAATCAATAGACCAACAGTTAATCATTCTGATCAGATATAATTATAATACTGCTTTTCAGTTCACTTTTTTCCCAAAAGCTTGACAAAATATTTCCTATTTCAGGATAATGAAACTAGATAGTTTTCAAAATTAAATTTTAATGCTTTAAGATATTTTTTAGGATTTTTCCAGAGCTATGATGGCATTTTAAAGAAACCATTAAAATAGTTAATCATAAATTAATGTTGTAAATATAACATTGGCAAAAAAAGATTAACTTAGCAGCTGTAGAATACAGGTGGAAAAATAATAGTACTGAGAAGCATGTTTGCATTGAAACAGTTATCCAAACAGCACAGGCCTCCCACTCCTAAAATAGGATAAAATTTTATGATTTTGGGACAATTCGTAAGAGTTTTTTATGACTTTTTAGGACAAATTTGTGTGAAATTTAGGAGATTTTAGAACAATTTAAAGTAAGGAATGAGTTTCCAGATATAACTTTTTAAATTAAATTTAGGAAATGAATATTTTTTCTTTAAATTCAATTATTATTAATATATTATTTACCCTTTAATATCCTTGGATATTGTTTATGTATACTTAGAGTAGATAATAAAAAAAAATACTACTTAAACAAAAAAATCTTGAGCTTAATAATGACAACAAATGTAAAATGTCAGCAGACAATAATATAAAATAATAAAAAATAATAACTAAAGTACTAAAAAAAGGACCAAAGTTAAATATACAGTAGGATCCCAGTAACTCAGACTATTGCTGAGTTGGATAGTTGGACAGTGACAATTCCCCTTGCACTTACTAATCAACTATAAAATCGTCACCTAATTAAGTTGCACCATTTGCTAACTCATATTACTTTTTTGGATCCCTTCATAAAAAAACTTCACATAACTAAGACTTTTATTTTGAATTGCATATAAATGTATATATATAGACTTGTATTATGTAAAATACAATAATAGAATTTTAAGAAAGTCGAACGCTTCAAAATTTAATAAGTATAACTGCATTAAATATAATTCATTTAACAGATTTTACAGCTTTTAACAGACATTTACAGATTTTTCTGTAAAAATGCTAAGTTTGATGTAGTCTCAATGATAATATTGTTGATACCTACAACATACTTATCTCTATAAGTGCATTTTCAAAAAATTTAACATACCAAGAGCTTTGCTTAATTGTAACATTCACTAAGTCAGACTATATATCAGTTCCCCTAAAAAGTCTGACTTAACAGGATTCTACTGTACTTTTTTTATTTGATAAATTTGTAAAGGAGTAATAGAAACAAAGTAATTAATATTAACAATTTTTTTATTTAATAAAGCCATCCTACGGATATTTTATTAGAAAACAAAATAAGTTATTTTGTTATAACAGAAAAGAGTTAAAATAGAGTTTCAATTAAGTCAATATAAGTCAATATAATCCAATAATTGACTAAACTGACAGTTCTTTACTCCATTTTTCTAATACATCTTGCTCATAAACAAGCTCCTGCCTTCTTTTCATCCCTGTTTCAATTTTACACTGGGCTCACTGCAAATCATTTCTTGTGCTGTTTTTTTGAAGCAAACACTTCTTCAAATCACTATTTCCTTCAAAAACTAAATCATCAGAAACTGATAGACCATCTGCAAAAGAAACAAACTTTTACTTCATGCAGTAATTTAACAAATTAAAATTTAGTAATATTCACATCAGCAAAACAACTTTTATGAAGTGTAGTATAACTTACTTGTTGAATGATGCAAGAATAGCTTGTTTTTCATTTTTCAAAATTTGCTTTTTTTTCCTCCTCAGACTCTTTAATTTTTTTATGATTTTCTTCTTCCTCTTTCAACCAGCGTTTAGCTTCCAGGTCAGCTTTGTAACTTGAGTGAGCTAATTTAACTGATTGTATAAATGACTTAGTTATAGGAATATTGAGTATGGATCCAAAGCTCAATGTGGTATCTTTTACAAACCTCAAAAAGCCTCAATTGTCTCCAAATCAAGTGAAGTACCATGTAACTGAATGTGTTTGTTAATTGAATATCCATTTTCTGGGGCACTATTTCCATGCGAGAGTGAAGAAACAACTTTGAAAAGGGATGTAATATTGGGAAACTTAGGTAAACCACTATCATTCAATATTTTAGCCTCAAAGAAATTGATTAGTGTATCAATATCAAAACTACATAAATATTTTGAAACTGCAGGAAGACCAGCAAGAAGTTTGAAACTAGTTCTTCAGAACATTTATAACAGCACTCTGGAAGCAATTGCATTTGGTAAACTCGCCATTCGTTTTGTATATTATCACAAACTTCTTCCTTTGATGAACAGAGTGGAAAAACTTTACTCAAGACTACTTCGAATACTTTACACACTTCTGTAGTGAGATTTGAGACAGCCACTAGAGACTCATTACTTCCTTTTTTTTTTAAAGGATCAAGAAAGATTGCATTTTTTAAAATACCTGATTCTCAAGGTAATTTCAATTTTAAAATAACTTGTAAATGTTTGATAAGACTCAAGAAAGTTTTGTCAAAATTTCTTCTTGCCACATGAGATTTCTAGAGCTTCTGAAAAATGAGATTTGGCTTTTGTGCCAAAATCAATTAACTTTAATGGCTTAAAATTTTTTGAGTCAATCACATCAATCATCAGCAACTCATTAATAGATTTTATGGAATTGTTGCCATTATTACTAACATATAGAAGCTTTGTTTTAATAAACTTGAACATTAGTGAAACAAGAAGTTTTGACATTTCAGAGTAAATCAGGTGACTCTTGGTTTAATTGAAATGTTTTTAAAAATATTTCAAAGTCATTTGCTATGAAAGCAATAAATGAAATATAAGGCATTAATATTTCATTTTGCAAAATATCTGTAATCATCTTTTATCTTTTTGCATCTCTAACAGTTGATTTAAAAGATGTATTTGTTGGAAGAAATTTTAAAAAATATTCACAAAGATTCTTGGGTTGTTCTAAAATCTGAGAACATATTCTTCTGAGTGTCACCCATCTAGCTGAAGAATGTCTTTGAATAAAGTGTGAAATAACTTCTGCTAGATCTTCTACTTGTCCATAGTCAGATCATCTTGCAGCAAAATGTTTTAAAGAAAAAGTTAACATCAATTGCAAATAAGTCAATGTTGAAATTAAAAACATTAACTTCTGCTTTAAATGCATTATGAACTATATGTAGGGGGGCATGTGCCTATTGATGTTTTTATTCAAATTTTTCATTTTCTCAAACAAATTTAAGTCTCTCAAACTTAATATTTACATTAGGACCATTCATACCAATATGGAGCATAAAATTTATGTTAAGCTTATCTTTCTCTACAAACTTTTCAGCAGTACAATTGTCTACCATGACAGTTCCACAGTATGCAATTTTAATGCATTTGTCCTTTTTAGAACAATATTGTACATAACCATCATACTGTGTATTAACTTGCTGATTAGTAGATTCAAATTTAAATGTAAAAACAGTTTCATGTAAGTCCTCCAATAACAATGTTTTAAAATATGGAAAAATACCATACTGAATGGTGTATTTAGACTTTGTTTTGCTTTGTCTGTATTGTTTGGCAATTTTTGAATAATTGAACATTGCTTCAAACATTTTACCATCTCCATTGGTTGAGGCAAAATAATAGTTAGACTCAACACACTTTAAACTATGAACAATTTCAGCTTTTAAAATCTCTTCCTCAACAGTGTAACAAATATTTGAAGCTTTTAATTCAAGTATTTTATCTCTATTCTTACTAAATTCTGATTGTCCTTCTCTTTCTTAAACCTTAATGTGTAAAGTTTGCTAGTTGCATGGCTTCTTACTTGTCTAGCTCTGCTCTCACTCACTGAAAAGGTTTTCAACTTGCAGAATAGTGATCACCAGGACAAACTTGGATCCAGTTAAACTCAGACTCCCACAATTTATTACATTTTGTTTTTCTCTTAGACATCTTATAAAAATAAGTAAACAGCTAACCTATAATTTAACAAAGTAATCTAATTGCCTTCTACAACTTTTTCTATTTTATAAATCTAAAAACAACAATAAATTTGACAACTTATAATATGAAATATTGATAATTATTAATAATTACATATTCAGTAGATATAGAGAATATTTACTGGTTATAACAATTACTTTCTATTACATAAATAAATTATTTTTACGTACATAACTTTACTATAAATATACTAGTGTATAAAAACATTTATTTAAAGAAATCTTTTAAAAATTTAGGACAATTTAGGACATAACCCTATAAGTTATGACATTTTAAGAGAAAAAAGTAAAACTTTGAAAATTTGGGACATTTTGGGATTTTGGTACAGACTGGGAGACCTGACAGCACTAGTCCTTCCTGCATATTTACTGTTTAACCCATAAGAATATCAAGACATTGTGACTCAAAGAATGGACAAGCAGAACAAGATATTTGAATAAGTTTCAAATATCAACAAATGCAGACAACAATTATACAAGATCACGATTATTAATTTAATAAGACCTTGCTCACAAGAAACCTTTGAGATTACTTGAGACTCACCACTTTCCGTAGTAGCAGTAATATTTTATAATAACAACCATAATAAAAACTGTTAGAAACATGCTCCAGTGCTAACAGGACATGTCATATACAGAACATTTTATTCCTTGATTAAATTTAATGATAAATCAACAGTTTTATTTAAAATCCTCTAAATTTTGGAGCAAATTGCTACAAGAGTTATCATTAGAATTTTGAAATATAGGAGTCTTGTGAATCAACAACATATTGAACATATTTTGGTTGATAATGAAATTTGGTTGTCTTTGATGCAGGCAACAGTCTGGGATTTAGATTATAAGATCATCAGTAACCAGGTCAGATTCAATCAACATTTTCATAGAATGTCAGCAAAATCTACTAGATACACTAGTAGAATAAACCAAAGTATCACTGAGTCAGATCTGCTAACGCAACATCAATCATTGAATCAAACTACGATAATGATTTTTCCTAAGTAAAAATGATAGCACCTTTAACTTACCTAATCTCTACAAAAACAGTCATTCTTTTAGATGCTGGTGCTTCTGATGATGCATTAAGACAGTTTTATACTTAACAAAAGTATGAGATTTGATAAGTGCAAAGCCAACTAAGTAATAATTTAAGAAAGACATTTAATATTGAAATTAGAAACAACTGTCAAAAAACATACATAGCATATATCCAATGTGGACTTCTTAAAAGGATATCAATTATAATTACATCTGATAGCTGACAACACATTTTTGACAATACAGGGCACAAAAGAATCATTTTTTGCATCAACAGCACATTGGAAACCTTCTATAGACATTTGAACAAGTTATCAATAATCATAGTGGTAATTGGAAATTTCTGACAACATTCAGCTTAGAGTCAGCACTTAAATGTACAAAAAGAAGTGGGATAGAAAAACTTACTATAAGTATGGTTTATCATGAGAATGAAGCATAGTAGATATGATACTATCTTATAGTAATGTTACATTTAGGTAGAAATGTGATTTTAAAAAACCTGACTTTTAGTATTTCCTAAATTGCTAATGTTATATCTGGAAAACTAATAAAACCCAAACATCCTTTACTAAAACTAAAAAAAAATTAAGCTGAAGCTATGAAATATAATGCATTGAAAATGCCAGTATTGTTTATGCTAAAAATAAAATTGTCTAATTATTTACTTAATATTGAACATTTCCTGAAGAGGCATGAAAAAGAATTTATTACAGTAGGCTTTAATTTATAAAATTGAGGAACTCTTTACTGTAAAAATTTTATTCTGATGTTTCAGACTGAATATGATAAATTGCATTTGTATTAACAAAATAATCAAATTAATACCTTTCAGAAATACTTTTTTCAATGATTGGTTGAGGAGTCTGATCTAAAAATAATGCTTTTATTTCAATATCTAACATGGTTTGATCAGACAGGTAAGTCTTACTAAAAATAGATTAATAAAACAGGTTAAAAACAAAATAAATTTTAAAATTGAAAATTTGATGGTTAGCCTTACAAACAGCACCTGCAGAACTGAGTGTCAGACTTGATTTGTCAGATTGTTCAATTAGACTTTGTGGCAGCACAATCTGAATAGAAACAACCAAAAAAGTTAATAGTACAATCTTATAAAGCATAACTGTGTGACTAGGCTATATAATTACATAACACAGCTTTAATACCATTACCTATCTGAGTAATAAAACAGTCAGAAAAAAGAATTTTACATAAACAAGATCATTTTATTTGACTTTTGATAGTTGCATGTATAAAAAAAAATAAAGAAAGAATTAAACTCAGAGCTAATAAACACTATACTCATCCACAAACTACAGATGTAATAACATTTTAAAATTTTAAAAGATTTTAGAATACCTTCTCAAGAGCTTTCTTCAATTCAGTGATAGGGTTGGTACCAAAATGTATACTTTGAGTGTTTGCTTGTAAGTCAGAGTTAACTCCAGGTTTCAAAACATTTTTAAAATGATCATTACAAGAAATCCTATGTTTCATGTTTTCCATTAAATTTTGTGGTTTCATATAAGTGGGTAAAGGAACTCCACCCTTGGGAGTGCAGTAAATTCTTCTTTTAAAAGTAGAAAACTCTGATGATGGGAGAGGATTAATGTGATAAGCATACCGATGTGGATTGTTACGTGACAGCACAAACGTAGATAAAGGAACAGCAAAGTTGAAGTCACTTAAAGCACTAGAAGATGTACTGTGCATCAGATGTGGTTTATTTGACAAGTCTATTGACTCAGAATCAGAATCAGAATTAGGTTTGGTTGAAACTAAAAGAGAACATGTTTTGAACTAAAAGAAAAAACTTAAAATTAATACAAAACTACCATTTACATGGGAGATATAAGAAAATGCTTCAAAAGAATTAGTCTTATTCTATTAAATGTTTTGATAAGCCTCTAAACACTGGATGACATACATGACATACATGACAAAGAACAGTTTCAATAATGTACCTTCAGAAAATGAACTTCCAGGAATGAACGGAATAACTGATTCGCATTTCTCCCTGTGATACATTTCAAATATCTCTGTGATATAGGTACTTTTACTAATTAATAACAGTTGCTGCATCAATAAAAACAAGCAAATTAAAGAAAATAAGGCACAAGTTTCTTCTTTTAATGTGTTTTTACATTCAAATTTGTGTCAGAAGAAATTCATTTAGCATTAAACATTAAGACTATCCAGAATATTATTTTGAAACATTTGAAGCTGCAGTGTTGACATAAATTAGTTCTAACTTTTTAAAATCGTATTTTAGAGTTGGTTCTAGTTGAAAAATAGAAATAGCAAAAAAAACTTTGACAAAAAGGTTCAGTTGCACACACTTGAAACCATGCAATTTTTTTTTTTAAATATACAGTAATCTGAAGGTAATTCAAGTTAACTTTTTAAACAATAAAAATCTTTTACAGTTTTCATAAGTAAATAAAAGAAGAGTTCAATTCAAGCAGAAGGTCCCTTATTTGACTACAGGCTTCAACCTCATCTAATTCTGCACTGTCCGAAAATCACAGAATGGAGCTCACTACCTGATTAAGCCTAACAAAATAAGGGAGTTGAAAATAAAACAAGAGTTGTAAACAAAACATTGAAAGAAATTACATCTAAAAATTAGTTGAAAATTCACAATATACTCAAGACAGTTCAAAATTCAGTCAAAACAATCAAAAGCACCTAACAAAAATCAAAACACAAAAACCTCATAAAAACCCTCATAAAAATCTCAAAACTCATTAAGATCACACAGCAAAGGAAAGAATTTAAATTAGTGCACAAGGAAAATAGATTTTTTGTTTGCAAAACTATTTCAAATCTACTCAATTTAAGAAATCAAAATCAAAAAAAAAAAATTCAAATTTTAATTTCTCAAATATTTCTCAAAAATACCATTAAAGGGCAAATATTAATTTATTCATGGAAAGAAGTCTTTCCACATTCAAAACTTTCTTTAAAAAGCAAAAATCAAAATTATACAGCTTTTAGATATCCATCAACTATACAAAGGCATAAGTTTTTTTTTTTGTTTTTTTTTAAACATTTTGTTGATATATTATGACAGCTACTAATAATAAACTAGCATTTAGTTAACAAGCTAATACTTTTATAAACTATAGCTAAGTGCAAAATCTAAAAAAACAACTTTTCAGCTGAAAATTCTTTAAAAACATCAAGAATTCAGATGAAAATCTAACTAGTTGGTATTTCCTAGCTGAGTAATTAATTTTTATTGCTTAAGTATTTTCAATATTTAATATTAAACAGATTTCTAAAAGCAAAACAGAAGCAGACTTTAGGTAGTTCCAGAAAAAAATTTCTGAAAAATCAAAAACATTCAAGACAAAATAAAAAATTTCTGACTGGCAAAAAATTTTAAAACTTTGTTCTGCAACCTGTTAACCAATAATTTTTCATAAACTAATATTATAACTATACTGTTATACTGTGATAAACTATACTTTTACAGAGGACTACAAACAGAGGACTACAAACAGAGGACTACAAACAGAGGACTACAAACAGACGACTACAAACAGACGACTACAAACAGACAACTACAAACAGACGACTACAAACAGACAACTACATAAAGAAACTAAGTCAACAAAGGCTGATGTAAAAACTAAATACAACATTTACCAACAAAATAGTGTTAAAAAAATTGACATTTCAAACCTTTGTTTAATTAAATTTAATAAAGTAATTGAGAAATAAAACTTAAAACTTAACAATCAAATAAGTGTTATTTATAAATGTAACTACGTGAAAACTAATTATTTTAAAGATTGCCTCTTATTCTACCATCACTGCTTCTCCTTCGATCCTTTTCTTCTACCACTGTACAAGGGAGGTCTTACTTTCTAATCTGAAAGATTGGTGTTTTCTTCTGTAGAATATCCAAATAAATTTTTAATAAAAGATGAAACGAAAATGATATGATGCCAAAAAAATTCTCAAGTTGCCTCTAAATCAGTTATATTAAAATCTTAACAATCTGAAGGGATTCTCCTTAAAGACAAATAAGGCAACAATATTTCTGAAGAAATAAGTCAAAAATTTCTAAAAGTTGACAGTTCTAAAATACAAGTGTACTACTGTAAGTACTAAAATGTAAATAAGTAGACAAAGTGAGCAAACAATCCGAACTATAAAAACAAAATAAAATTACAACCTGCACTGACCTCTCATGAGAAAGCAAATGAAACAAATTGAAATAAGTGAACAATGAGATAGTTTATTAAATAAGTGCAAAGATAATCAACAGTAAAGAGACCATTTAAAACGTTATTTACTACGAAGATTTTCAACTAAACATAAAATTGTTCTTGCAGCTAAAAAATTCTTAAGACCTTTAACTTATTTCACTTAAATCATTTACACTAATAGAAATATTTAAAAACTTTCTATAGAATTTCTTTTGTTGAAACCATGACCAATTCTATTTCTCTCAAAGGAATCCTAAATGGTCACTAAAACTTAAGATGAACCTAATGTAATGAGAAGTGGTAAATTGAACTTTAAGTTAAGAGATATGGGTTTACTTTTGTGAAATTTTGATGAGTCACTAATTTTACAACTTTACTAACCCTGGTACTTAATAGTCTCTTCATTGACATAAGCCTGCTTGATTAGCAGAACTTAAAGTCCTACTACTAATAACTAGTTATTTGTTAGGCAAATTTGTTTACAAATTTTTCACTTTTTAAATAAGAACCAGAAATAAAATTTAAAATTAAGAAAAAACTTAGAATAAATTAAAAGTATGGAAGTAGATTTTAATCTAAAAACACTAAAAGATTTCAAGGGAAATTATCCTGCAATCACTTAATATAAGAATTCTGTTTCCAAAGTTAATCACATAAATTTAAAAACCACAAGTCTTCCACCACACCACCACCTCCATTTTCTGTCAGTTATGAGTAGATTTCCATAATGAAATACAATTTTCAAATAAAGAAAATAGATTGCTAACATTCAGTCAGAAGCTTCCGAGACGTTTTCAAGAATTCAGGCCAAAAAGGTATGTAAGTAATTTATTCTGCAATGCTAGTAAACAATATTTTGGCTAACTTGAATCAATTTGTGATTTAAAATTGGAGAAAAGAAAAGAAAAAGGATTCAAAACTAAAAGAAATACCTTTGCAAACTTCAACTCCATTAAGTTTTCAAATCAACGTTAATTCTTCTTTAAACTTAGGTTTAAAGTAGGTGTCGTGTTAATTTCTTCTGTACCTAAAATTGTAAGAACTTCTTCTTAGTATTTTTTTAAATCTATTTTTTTTTTAAATAATTTAACAAAGAATAAAAGTAATTTGAACTTCTTAAATAACTATATATACTAATTTTTTTTCCTTATTATTACTAGACCTTAAACAAAATCTAAATTTGAGATTTTATAAAAACCAGTTAATGAACTTTACAAGGGGAAACTCATTTCTGTTCCATATTGTTTGTTTTGAGTAAAAAATTTAAAACTTTATATGCAGAGTGGAGGAAGTGCACAAAACCAAAATGGCTAAAGCACTGAGTTACTGTTTAATTCTTTTTTTAAATAGAGAGAATTTGTGAAGAAAACATCTCTTACATGAGATTTACCATTGAACTGATTCTTTTTTTTTTTTTTTCTTTTAAGTAAATTATCTTCCATGCATAAATTATCTTCCATGCATAAATATTTCAATTTATAATTAATTGAAATTGCAAAGATGTTATCATTTTGAATGTTTCTATTGGGAACTTCTGGTAAAGATGCAAACAATCAAAGAGGAATAGATATTCATGTTTTACAAAATACTTTAATAAAGAATCATTTAAAACTTCAGGCAGACCTTGCTGATGAACAGTTTGGAATCCTTTAACTTATCCTTAAATCTTCTCAAATGTGCAAATCTTGTCAAATGAGCAAATCTTGCAGAGAAAAAAATTAAGCAATCCATCATAAGAGTTTGAAAAAGATTTATTTCCTTTTAGGTCATTTTTAAATCTCAGGCATACTTAGCTGACTTTGAAATCGTTTGTCTTAAATATCTTAATGTAATTTGTGTTTAAGCATAATTATACTAATTATTGCCTTAATTAATTGAGCCTAATCGTACAGCTATAAAAGTATAATTCATGTAATTTCGATTAAAAATTCGGAGAAAAATTTGCAAAATAATCAAGAGCGTGATCACTTAAAAGACCCTTACTTTCACTTTAAAATTTCCCGCGCAAAATTGTGTTTAAATTCTTGGAATTTTAGAGTTATCCTAAATGTCATGAATTAAAATTGGGAGACTTTGTGAGATCAGGATAAACATTTTAAGTGAAATTTGTTTAAAAAAGTTCGTCTTGCTGATAATTGAGCATATCGCTTTTAAATATTTAAAAAATTTGATTTGAGTGGTTTAACTTAGACTGAACTATTTGAAATACAACAGGGTAAATTAGGGTAAATTAGGATAAATTATCCCATCATTCAGCCAAAACATAGAAACGAAACAGTAGCAAAACATAGTTGCGAAACATAGCAACAAAGTTAAAAACTTTAAAGAAGAGGAAATTTAGTTACCTAAAATAGTTGCGACGAAACAATTATGCAAGAAGGACCGATTTGAGAACAGCAAATACATTCAAAACTGATAGCTGTTGATAACTGTTGAGCTGTTCAAACTTTTCACTAAATACAACATTAAATTTATATTTTTAAATCAGATTTACACAAGCCAACTTTTACATAACCTTATTTTTTTAAATCTTTTCACTACGCATTCTTTCATTATTTCACTTCACAGCTTTTCTTACAACTACAGCAATAAGACAACACAAGAACTCTAAAAATAGCCACTGTTACAGGTATTATCATAAAAAGAGTAGCAGAAATTACCTTATTCGTGGGAATTAGAAACAGTTGAGAGAACTTCGGATGAAGTGTGCTTTTAAGTTAAAATATAATTTTAGAAGTAAAAGAACAATTTTGTAGCTGTCGACTTATTTCGAATTGGTTCCAGCGAAAAATTTAAATATATTTACATAGATGCTCTGGACAATACAACATTGGAGTAGAAAATGATTAAGAGTGGTTTTTAATTTTTACTTTTCGTTAAGAGAATTTTTCAAAAAAAACTATTTTAAACAGTGATACTTAATACCTTAACCACCCCACTCCCCACCCCCTAACTACTAATCACCCTAACCTACTAACAACCCTAACTAACCCTAACTACCCCACCCCCAACCCCCCGAACTTGATATATTGAGATTTCATTTATGAAAACCAGCTTCTCGAATGAACTTTAAGCATTAAAATTTCGAATATTAATTACGCTATTCCTTTGGCATAGTTATGAGGGCAAAGGAGTCAGCAGTACAATTATATTCAAGAGAAGTGGTTGAAATGACCAAACACTCTTCGTTCATTATCTACTATCCTAACAATGATCATTACAAAATAAGTGATGAAGTTGGATGTTAAGCTAAAAAAAAAAAAAAAAAAAAAAAAAAACTAACAGATTTTACAAGCTAAAACATTCTTTTTAAGAGTCTTTTCTGTTTAAAATATAAGCTCGGAAAATAACTATTTTGTAATATTCTTTTTAAAAGTTACCTTCTATGGCTATCTTAGTAAGCTATCGTAACAACTTATTCCGATATTCTTCCGAGATTGACAATTTTTAATTTTATTTATGCAGGCGACGCTACTGTTTCAGATTAGGCGGAGCGCCGCTTTGTTTCAATGTATGTTTGCATAAAACTTGAACATGTAAAAATCGCTCATCATTGTTGGGAATTAATAAAACATATCATAGTTAGGGTTGAACATTAAAAAAATAATAATAATAGATGTTAATAACAAATTAAAATTGAAACCGTCATAAATGAGTTTATAAATATAATGCGACTGTTTTGTTCGCTAACTTCAAAAAAAATTCCAAAAAATAAATTCTTTTAAATCGGACAGAAGTTCACGTGCCAATATTTTAACAAAAGATGAACTTACATGAAGAAAAACTTCGATCCGCGGTGACAAATAAATCGTCGAATTCAACGAAAATACTATGCGTTGTGAAACTCTTTTTGGACTCCTTTGGAGATTTTCTTCTTCATGAGTCGCTTCAGGTTGCAAGTTCAAAGGGAACGTTAACTGCCTTTGTCAATCAATTTATACCGTTAGAAATTGCAGTTAGCAGGTGGTTCACGGACGCCTGCTGAAACAATGGAAAAATTTATTGCATAATTTCTGTTTTAAAATAAATGACTACAGTTACGTTGCGATATTTACTGAAACGCGCTTGGTTCTACCGTTGATTACCAGTCTCTATGAGAATAATGATTACAGGTGGTTTTCCGTAACGCTGGCTAATGCGTCATTTATAATCAACATTTTTCAAGTTAAATATTGAAAAAATAAAACAGGGTAAGGCGTAGCAGTCAGAAAATCTCATTTCTAATGCAAAGTTTGTTTCGTTTGCTGAAAACAAAACATTCGTTTGGTTTGGATTTGTGTTGAGTTTTGAAACGTTTTAAAGCGTGATGAAGGAAGACTGGCATCACGCGTTAATAAAATGCTCTCAAATAATTATAAATATTTTAACAACCTTTTTTAAAATTACTAATAATCGTTTAGTTTTTAGCAACTCTTTTTTTTTTAAATTGACATAATTATCGTAATCTTGCGATTAAGATAAGAATGTCAAGTTTTCAAAGAAGTTCATTAAGAAATTCACGGAATTCATTGAGATTCATTGAATTTCATTGAATTTCAATGAATTTCAATGAATTTCAATGAAATTAATTACTCGAGGAATTTGTTTACCCACGCTCTAAAAATAGTGACGAGAATCATAAAAGTTATTGCGAACTTATATTTTATGAAAAACATGCGATCAATTTGTTTATATCATTGTTTTAAATTTGCAAACAATTTTTTTTAGGGAGATCTTATAATATATTAATTGGGCTGTGGTATTAATAGGACGGATGATTGCAGCGATATACGAACTCAACAAGTTTTAAGTTACGTAACAAGTGATAATTGTCGGAATGGAACTAAATCCTAACGGAAAATTGGATCCTTTTGTAGAACGAACGTAATAATCTCAGAATAGAAGGATTTTCATTTAGCTTCCCATAATGTAGTAAAAAATTACTTTTATAAGTAACAGTCTTCAAAGAAATTACCATAACTATATAACTTCAAAATATCAGCCTTTTGATTTGGGAAAAATTTCGTCGAATCCAATTTCTTAAGCGAACCCTTTATCTCGCTCAAAAAATCCTATCCTTGCTTTAAAAAAAATCCCCAAATATCTACTTTTGTCAGTCCGCTACAAAAAAGTGACTAAAAAATATAGTGTGAAAACGCATAGGGTGTAATTGACGCAAACCATTCACAAACTTTTTTTCATTGCAAAACCCTGCCGAAAAAAGAGTGAGGATGTGGAGCTCAACTTGTACCACCTGCATCCAAATGAAATAAAGTTATTGAACGCAACAAGTTTAGAAAATAATTTCGTCGCGATGTGATATTTTACGTGATTCTAAATTGTAGCATAGTTCTGCAACTAAACAGGTTTTAACAGGTTTAACAGGAAACAGGTCTAACAAAGAGAACTCTAACGAGTTCTATTCTAATTTCTGCATTCTATGTAAAAAAAAGTGTTGTGTAAAATTTTAACACATTTCACACTAAAAGTGATCTTTTTTTTTATTGAATATTTGCATATTTTCTTATTCAATTTATTAATTTTTGAATTATCTTTTTAACTGTTGTTTGTTTTTTGTTTTGTTTTTTTTAATTTGTATCTCATGTAAAAAAAGAAAAATAAACTCTGGAAAATTAAAAAGTTGTTTTTAATTTTTAATGCTCCGGCGATCGGTTTGCGCCGATTTTACTCCATATAGTTTTTTCCAAACACGCGTCAAGTTTTAAAACCAAATTTTATATTTTTCGGAATTAATCAAAATCAAACAATTTTCGGAATTAATCAAAAATCTTTTGACCTCAAATCCGAAGTTGTAATTTTAAAGGCCTCAGGAGATTTGTTAGACTGTATTACCAAAGTCTAAATTAGATTTTTAAATAAAAATAAGAAGAGTGTAAAAAAATAAGAAGAGTGTAAACTTCGAATTTTACTGGAAAAACTTCGTTTCTGGTGTTTTACATCATTAACCCCAAACTAGATTGCCGTAACTCAAAAGCTATTGACATCTGCCATCCCCAAAGGATTAACAAAAAGCTAAAAGAACAAAAAGCCATTGTTTTTGGGGGAAATAGATTAAAAGTTTGAGGTTCACCAATAAATTTTATTGCTCGCAAAAAAGAATTTAGATTCATTATATTGGTGTCGGGCTACTAAAATACAATATGTGTATTGTCATACTAAATAGAGTTAAAATTAGGTTAAAAATGCAGAGAAACATTTTTTTAACAACACTAACAAATTCAGTGTTAATAATAATTAGAAAGAAATGTTAAATTCATTTCTAATGATAAGAATCACTAAATTTATTGCTGATTTCAATAAAAATTTAAGACGGTTTTAGTAATTTACAGCAGATTTTGAGAGAGCTGGGACTGATTGTTTGCGCTTCTTGTAACTGAATAATGTAACATGCTCGATACCATTGCAACAGTGTAAGCTTTTCGTTAGCAGTATAACACTTTCATTCTTAAGTGTTTATAGAATTTTTGAAGCAGTAAAATGGCGAACTAAAATGGCCTCCTTTAAGTATGCTGCTTAAATACAGACACAATGTGAAGCAACCAAAAAGTATTGAAAATACCTTTAACAGACGAATTTTAAAAAAAGGTTGAAGTAGTGTAGGTAGAGCGCAGTCAAGATTTGAGATAACCGTTCTACCCAAAATGGGGTGTAGCCCCCACAGAGGGGTAAAAGTTTAAGTTAATCATGTAGCGACTCTTGTTTTTTTTTTAAAGTAACAGCAATTTCTTTATTTTATATCGTTTCCTTTAACTTTCGTTTATTTTATAATGTTTCGTAAAAAGTCCTCTTTCTCCACTGATTTTAAAGTTTCTCTCCGACGACGAATTTATGACGTCGGTATCTTGCACAACAAAGTTTTGGTCAATTATAAAATTTTTTAAAAAATTGTGTTAAATAAACAGATTTTATTGCGATTTGGGGCATCGGATCGACCGCAGAAATGACTTTATGTCGAATGTTTCCTAAAGCCAAAAACTGTTCCAGATAATTCTTTCGATTTTTTAATTTTGATTCCGTAGATTTACGTGATAAAAAAGAATTCGAAAAATAACTTCATGAAGGTAATCTACCGCTTTTGACACAACCGAAAATAAAAAGGTTATTCGCAGAAAACTGTTTTCAAAACAAAATTAAGCCAATTTAAGGAATCGCTAAATGCAATTGGTATTACAGACTTTTTTTTCCAATGAAGGGACTTTTTTTTAATGTTTTACGAGCCTTCTTAAATTCTATTCTTTCTCACTTCTGAACTTTTCCTGGTTCAGTGGTTATATAAAAACTTTCATTAGTTGCCACCAGCTGGTTGCATCAACTTTTTGGCACTAAAATCCTTCCCTTTACTTTAACAACTAAGTTTTTTTTAAGTTGAAGATGTAAAATCAAATTATATTAATCATAGAAAAGTCCTTAAAAGATTGACAAAAGCACATTTTCAACCATGTTTTTGGCAATATGACATAGGCTCAATGTTTTTCTGGTTAAATTTATAAGCTATCCTTGTTATTCACGCTGCATGATAAAGTTGTTATAGTATCTTAAATATTTATAATGTTGACCTGTTTTATTAAATTGCTGTTAGGTAAGAATTTATCTAAACATAATTTTTATTTGATGTTTTTGAAGAATCTAAAAACTATGTACACTAAAATTATCAAAAAAACTCTTTAACAAGTGGAGCAGAAAACAGAAAATTTGTAAACAAAAGCTAAAAAAAAAAGCTGTGCTAGTATGTTAATAAAGTAAAGTTAGCAAGGTAGTGTGCTAGTATGCTTGTTAAGTAGTTTTATTTACAGTATTTTTTTTGGTTGTCAAGTATATTCTCTAGTTTATGAAATGTAACTTGATATGTAAAATTTTCTGTGTAAAAAAAATTTCTTCTGAAATAATTTAATCTTAACTCTCATTGACCACCCTAATATACATATAGTTATTTATATTTACAGATCTCTATAAAATTTGGAATGAGTAAAAAGAAGTCCCCAGAATCAGCTATTTTAGAGTATTTACAGCAACAAAACCGACCTTACAGTGCAATTGATGTGTTTAATAACCTTCATAAAGAGTTTGGTAAAGCTGCTGTCGTTAAAGCTCTTGAAACATTAGCTGAAGAGAAAAAGATAATTGAAAAGACTTATGGAAAACAAAAAATATATGCTCCTCTTCAGAATGAGCATGAAGAGTATGATGAAAGCCAACTGAAAGCTCTAGATTTACAAATTACAGATTTACAAGAAAAAGTTACTGCTCTTCAGCAAGAGTCTAAGTCATTAGAAGGACAAGCAACAACCTTAAAAAATCAGTTAACAACCAATGAAGCGTTGAGCAAAATTCAGTATTTAGAAAAAGAGAACGAGGCTCTTAAAGAAAAAATGTTTTCTCTAAAAAACAATTCAAGTGTTGTGTTAAAAGATGAGGTGAAAAAAATTCAAACCAAAAAAGATGCTTTGTTGACAACTTGGAAGAAGCGGAAAAGGATGGCTGATGATATTTTAGATACAATTCTTGAGGGATATCCCAAGTCTAAAAAAGAGTTACTAGAAGAAGCTGGATTGGAAACAGATGAAGATGCTGGAGTAGTAATGATCAAAAAATAGCTCTTTTGAAACTGTTTCTTTTGTTAATAAATATTATTTATCCAAATTCTTTTTTATTGATGTGCAGTTCAAGCTTAATGTTAACTTAAATGTTGACTCAATGCTGACGTAGCTGTTATTTGGATGCATAAAATATCTTTAAATGCAATTTTGAAAGATGGTTTTTTTTTTTTTTTTAGAAAATCTATATAAATATTTCTTTAAGCATTTAGAATATTACAAAAACCATAATTCAACAGTGTGGTTCAATATAAAATCAAAAATGGTAAAATTATTTTCAATTAAAAACATACATGCAAAATTAGTAGTAATAAATTGATTTTACATATTTTCATATCAAATCAAATTGTTTTATTAATTTGTCATTTGTTCAATTTTTGTGGAATTTTTTTTCACAATAATGAATTTGCTCTATGATTGTAATTTAGAAATCATGTCTGCAGGCTAACATTATGGGGTATTTATCCAATACTTAATAGATCTTGATAAGAAATCCTTTCATTTTCGCTGAGTTGCTGGCAGCTGCATGAAAAAGGAGTTGCTGGCAGCTGCATGAAAGGGAGATGCTTTATGATTTGCTTGATAGTTATGGAAATCTTCGGGTGATTTGGTCATTTTTCTAGAAGCACTTAAGTGGCTGCAATAGAATTCTAGACATACTTAAAAGTACTCAATCGTTAGTAATATGATAGGAGACAAGCAGTGACGCAACCAAGAGGCTTTGATTGCATACTTGTAAATTTTTTGTTGAAAAGAAAAAAAAATTTTCCTTATATTGTGTTTAATTTTATCGCTTTTTTAATCTTTTACTAAGTAATATGAAATTAATGTCTAAAAACAAAAAGAAATATTTTATGTGGATAAAGATTGCACCTTTGGGAGCAAATCCGACACTTAAAAGCTAGACTCAAATTCTTTACGTAGTCTACGATAATCAAACTTTGGTTGAGAGAAAAATTTTATAAAAGGCTGCTTTAAGGCTTAAAATGATTAATAACGACTTAAATAAAAAATAATAATAAAAAAAAGAAAGAATTATTGCTATGAAAACACCCATGATTCTTTTTCTTTAATTATTTAAACTCTATTACTTAAGTAAAGGTCTAAATAGAAATCGGAAACTCCAATTCCTCTTCCCCTTGACGAAAATTATCTGTATCGTGCAAGTTGCAACCATGGCCGCCGAGAGAGTGGGGTGGACGGGGAAGATTCCCGGGGCCCCATATGTTTAGAAATAATTTTTAAAAGATTTACTTAACTATCACTTTTAATTCTCAATGACCAGAGCACGCTTCTATTGTTCATGGGTATATAATTGATTATAATGAGGGCATATTAAGAAAACTTCCCCAGGGCTCGGAATTTCTCTCGGTGTCTATGGTTGCAACGAGTTAGGGGAGACCTGGGTAAATTAGCTATAAATGTTTTATAATTGGTTGCGCAACTGAAAACATCAATAGTTTTTTTTTTCATAAGGTTTTTTAGTTGGCTTTTTTTTCTTATCACAATTTTTAAATTTATTTTTTTTCTTCTTTTTATCTTACATATCTAACTTTTTTAGAAACACTCGTAATTGGTGAATCTGTTAAAATATCGGTGCGCTTCCCTTTTCATTTAACTCTTTTTCATACTTCAGCTTTTTTGAATGGTCTCAAATCAGTAGTGAAGATGAAAATGGCGATGACGATATGGCTATAAATCTTTTGAGCAATTAATTTCTGGCTTGTTTATCTCTGATATGATTTAAACTTAACATTAAACTTTCCATAGAAGGGTTCCGAATTTGGTCTTTTGTTAGTGAATGCAGGTATAAAATCAAGCTCATTAAAAATCTCAATATTTAATGAAAAGTTTCCTGCTTTTTAAACCCAGCTGTGATATTGTTTAGGGTTACAGTTGAATTGAATTACCCGAAATGGCATAGATGATTGTACCAACTGACGCCAACAGCTTTTTGTTTACAAAATGACCTACAAACGCCCAAAAAAGCGATTTATTGGAAAACACAAAACGTGAGAGCTTGGATATAAGTTGTAGTTAATGCTTGAAGAGTTTAGTCTAATGAAGTTTAGTTTAATGAAGAATTTGGTAGGGCAAAAAAAAGAAAATGAAAGGATTTGAGTAATATATAAATTCTTAGTTTAATGTAAATAAATAAATTTTTTTTTGATTAGTATCAGTAAAATTTAACTAAATCTGATTGTTTTTAGACTTTTATAAGTAAAATATTGAAACTTAAATGAACTGTAGAACAACGAACAAAAGTCATTTAAAATAAGCTGCCGTAAAAATAGTGCTCGTTATCGTATCATGAGAGAGAATTTTTTTAGAACTTTTGTGATGAACTATCCAAAGCTATGGTTTTAGCATGATATAGCCACAGCACACACATCAAGAGTGAATCAAGAAACAGTTCTCCTTCGTTTCTTTTTCACCACCATGTAGTTACAAAAGTTACAAAATTAGTAAAAGAACATAAAAATCTCTTTAATTTCTATGGGTTTACACTTTCTCCCCTTCCTATACTGGAATATGAATGGGTTAAGTTGAAAGGTTCTATGTAAATTCTCGGAAATTCTGGTGGAAAATTCTAAATGAGTCAATTTACCCCTTTAGCCAACTAGCCCCGGTTTTTCATTTCTTCTCAAGCTTATATGTGGTCAACTAGCTCCGGTTGTTCATTTCTTTTCAAGCTTATGTGTGGTCGAGTCGAGCTCTTTGGTTAAACCTTAATGCTGCGTTCAAAGGTTGATCTTAGCAAAATGTAAGAGGATGGTGGAAGGGGATTTTTTTGTTTCAAAACCATTGTTTCCAACCGAAAAAAATAACAACGAATGTCGATTTAAAAAAATCACGAAAAGATGTCTGCTTCATATATTGTAATTAATACTTATATAAAATGAAAAATTTACCTCTGAAATATCATACTTTTTTCTATCATCGGCATTTTTTTTAATGAATTAATTTAATAATTATTTAATGTTTGTGCTTGTTTTGAGGAAAAAGGTAAGGGGAGGTTTGGGTTTAGAGCTATGTAGAAAGGTAAATGTGGAGGTTGGGAACAAGGTTGATGACGTGGGGAGGACTTGATTAGGAAAGGGCGAGGTTTGGGGATAGTTTTGTTAGGTATGGGCAAGGTTTAATCATTAAAGGGCTTAGGTTGTGTTTGCCGTCCTCAGCATATTCTGTTATATAATAAAATTCAACAAATGTTCTATTAGTGTGTAATAGTTTGTTCTCTTTTACTCAACGTTTATATAACGCAAACAACTTTTTCTCCTATGCCTCGAGTAGATGAGATATAAAAAGAGGAATAATTGATATAAACAGTACTGAATACTGTTTATATCAACTACTGCTCTTTTTATATCTTCTTTTTATTACAAGTATCTTTTCTTTATTTGATTCTTCTGGTTATTCTCTTTTAATCAATATTAAAATCTTCCTCTTTTCTTCTTTTATTCAACTGCTTCTTTTGCTAAACTGCTCATAAAACTGCTTGTTCATCAAAATATTTTTCTTATCACAAAAATTCTCTTTTTTTAAAGTTCGTCTTCTTTTGTTCTTCTCTCCTTCCTAAGAGACGACCATACTAATCCGTCGCCCTAATCCCTCTTAATCCCTCCATTTTTTGTTGTTGTTGTTATTGTTGTTGTTCATTGATTGCGAAACCTATTCATCTTTTTGTGTGTTACTTTTACTTGCGGCAGGTTGATGAGCCTTTGCGTTTACGTCTTTCCCCAATTCTATTTAATTTTTCTTACGCTTTATTTTTTATGCGTCTTCGTGTTTACATGTTTTCTGAATCTTATTTAACTTTTCTTACGCTTTATCGTTTATGCGTCTCCGTGTTTACGTTTTTCCCCAGTTGTATTTAACTTTTCTTCTAAGCAAGAGTTGATGAGTCATCTTGTGTACGTTTTTTTCGATCGTTGTTTTTATTTTAGCTCTCCCACCTCACACTATCTACAAAAGAATGAATATTCGCTTGGTAAGTTTACTCGTTAACTTAAGAATATTCTAAATTGTAAACTGCCAACTAAAAACTTTGATTTAAAATATGGAACAGCAGACATGAAATTGAAAGAAGAATTCAAAAGAATTTAAGATGCCACCAAAAGCAGAGCTGTAACCAGATTTTTTTAATTTAGGGGAGCGGGGATCAAAGGTTCTTGACTAAGGAGGGACGATAAAAATTTTTTTCTTTAAAATAAACTTAGAATGGCTGAAACACCCTCAGTTGTTCAGCTGGGAATCTATTATTGTCAATCGAAGATTGATTGATCAAATCTCTGTTTGATAATCCTGAAAACAATATGTTCCGTAAAATCGAATTTTTAAAATAAAAATGGCGCTTGCCTTTT
Source organism: Hydra viridissima (assembly GCF_058129835.1). Classification (NCBI taxonomy): domain Eukaryota; kingdom Metazoa; phylum Cnidaria; class Hydrozoa; order Anthoathecata; family Hydridae; genus Hydra; species Hydra viridissima. Next base: position 1,841,629 of record NW_028324315.1, read on the forward strand.
TTTGATGAATCATTGAAGTAATAGGTTCTTTGTGAGTTTAGTTCTCCTTTTAGGGTTTTCCCTTTTCCCAGAAGATTAGAATCAGCGGCACCAAGTTGTGTCCATTTCATAGCACGTTCCTAAAACAACTCATAAACTGTGCAGCTTCGGGATTTTGCTTGAACATTAACAACTTTAGGTGTTAAATTCTGTCCTTCCGTTGTCGATATATCTTGATGTTTAAGAGCCTCGCTTTGATCGTTTGTTTTTTTATAGAAACGGTTAAAGAAACAAACAACTAGCTGCTCTGTAATGGAAACATCAGCTGTTTTATCTAAAAGAATGCTGGAGATAACTGCTGACTGTATGTTTTTTAAAATGTCATGCAAAACCTGAACCCTCTCCCAGATTCAAGTGCTTTTTTCCAATATACACTCAGTCCGTAATTATTCGAATAGTTTTGAAATTAATTATTCAAATTAACTAGGGTAAGGTTGCTAATATTGTACCGATGCCTATATTGTACTTTTAACATAACTCGTTATTTTTACAACCCACAAAAAATTTTTTAACTTATTTTTTATCTTTGCTGAATGAAATTAAGTAGTCAACTGTTTTTTTTTGTCATCCAACTTCATTAAGCCCAGAATAAGCTCTTGTTGGTTTGTTATTGAAGATTTCTTATTTTAGGTTTTTATGGCTAAGCGTATTTCACTAAAAAAAGCAGAAGATATGATTTGTTCAGTGTACTTATGTTAAAGAATAATTTATCTAAATTTCAAATAAATACTTAGAATTTAAAAAATCTTATTTTTAGTTGTCAAATTTTTTAATTAACTGAATGTCAGATTAGTTGCGTAAATTGTACCTCAAGGCATGTCCTAAATTGTACCGACGCAACCATTCTGACCGCTAAAAAAAACGTGTGTAAAGTTTAACAAAACCCCTTTGAGATTTCAATTAGAGAAATATCCATACTTACAATACGAACTTCACCACTTAAACAAAAAAAAATAAAAATTTTAGTATTACTTTTGTATTGACAAGCAGTCCTTAAAAAGATGCACTCTCTAGTTCAGTTTTACCAATATGTCAAGGCTGGTGTCAACATGGCTGTGCAGGTGTTAATCAAAAACAAACACAATATATCTGAAACTTTTGCCAAAAATAATATTTTTATGTATTTTTTTTTACAATATTTAGTGTGGTTGTTTTTAAAACAGATATAGTATTGTTTTACATTATTTAGTATAACTTTCTTTAATAACTACTTTCCTCCTCTATTCTAATCTTAGCTAACCCATTGGTAAACATACAATTTAAATAAAAATTGTACCATATGTGGTGATACCAGAAGAAAAAAAATTCAAGTTGCATAGAGTTTATTAAATAAAAAATTTCATTTCATTATATTATGGGCAGTTAGGTGTTATGTTATGTTATATCAGAATATTTCCAATTGCTTATTTTATAAAAACTGTTCCTTTTAATCAGTTCTTTAAGTCCCTTAAATCTAAAATCATAAAATATTTGCAAAGCTGTAAAGTAATTGAAATCAAGAAAGTGGTACAATATTGGATTACAATGGTACAATTAAGGATCTAGTTTCCTTAATTGTACTCTTAGCGCTATTTTGTTAATTTGATTCTTCGAGACTTAACGCTTTTTAAATCTTGAGTTTTTTAAACATCTTTACAACAAACAATCCCTAAATTATGAAATCCTATTGAAAATCCATGTTTTCACTCAGTAGCTTACCTACATTTTTTAGTTTTGTCTTAGGGGGTACAATATTGGCAACCTTACCCTATTCTTTTTAATATTTTCAATGTCTTACTTACAAATGAAGAGGAAAATTAAAAAACTTAAAATATATAATGTGTTGATAAATGTTACACGAAAAAATTAACTAAACTTATAACTTGCTTTCATCTTATCAAATTTGGCGATCCTGTTGTTTGAAGTTTTTAAACCAATAGGATCGCCAAATCGAGGTGGCATTCGAACTTTATCATTAGTGGTGTAGCATTTTTTAACATGTTTACGATTGCTTTGAACCAATTTGCTGTGCTATTTTATTGAGCACGTCCACACAATAAAGTTAGACAATAAAAATTTCTAATGTCACATTTTCACATTGTCACATTATTACATTGTCACATTGTCACATTGTCGAATTTACAAAGTCGCAACTTGTAAGTTATCATAAAAGATACCATTAAAATTAAATACGTTGAAACACACTATAAAATGCAATTAAAAGGTGATCTTACGGGGTGTGCCATTTCTATGATCATGTTTATCCTCAATTACTATTAGTTAAAGTTAATTAAAAAAATTAATTACATTTGTAACTTCCTCTCATCTATGCTACCATTAACAGCAAAAACCGCTTTACATATTCGTGGCGTTTTACAAAACAAATTTTCGTATTTTTGAAAATCTATTTTATGCCACTCACTTTTAAGATTTTGCCACATACGTCTCTCCCCCCCCCCCTCTCTCTCTCTATCTCTCTCTTGGGCATTAATTTTTGACATTTCTAATTCATCTCATAAAAGATCCATATAAGGAAAGGCTGTGTGTCTGGGGAGGATAAATCATTCTTTCAATTACTTTATCATTTTATAACTCCTCCAACGTTTTGAAGAATGCTTTGGATCTTCTCAAAAAATGAGTGGCTCTCCAATAATCCGACTTCCTGAAGAAATAGCATCATTTTTAAAAATGCCCAAATACACTTCATTCATCATTATTCCGTCTATTTTAACAATATCATCAGTGCTATTAGGGGAAAGGTGCCTATGATGGCATACTTAACTTTACGTTTCTCTGAGTCATTACCTGAAAACTTAAAAAATAATTTTTGGCATGGGTGTATTCCCTCTAGCATGCAGAATAATAATGAACCTCAGAATTTTTACTATTTTGCTTTTTTATAAGTATATACCGTTAAAAAAAAAAATACAAGTATGCCATTATAGACAACTAACTGCTCCTATGATGGCACACTTTAAAGAAAATAGAAAAACAAGAATTTTTTTTGTTTTTTACTCTACAGCATTAAATCTACAACACCACATGCGAAAATTTATGTCTGTTGATTACAAAAGCATTATTTATGACGGAGGGATGAATTTTTACCAGAAGTAATGAATTACTAATATACACATGTTGGTCTAATCACTTATGCACCAAAAGTAATATTTTTGGAAATATGACCAGTATGCCATCATAGGCGCTATGCCATCATAGTTTGCACTATACACCGTTTAATCATCTGTTTACCAACTTTTCTTTGAACAAATACTCTTCTCTTCGGAACAAAGTTTAGGAACTTTGATTCGTTGGTCCAAAGAACACATTTCCAGTCATCAACTGTCAATTGTTCATGCTGTTTTGCTCACTGTAGTTTACTTTTCTTACTTTGGGACCGAAGAGGTAGCTTCATTGCGACTATTCTACCACTAAGCCATGCTTTCATCAATTGCCTCTTCAGTGTTGTAACAGATATTGGATTTTCTCGAGATGTATTCATACTATTTTAAACTCCGGGGCAGTTCATAGTCTATTTCTTTTTTTAGAGGTAGTAATTCTTCTGTTTTCAGTAGCAAATGTAATTCGTTGATGTGCTGATCATTTCCGATCGACTGCGCTTCCAGTTTCTTCCTTTTTTTTTAATAATATTCCAAATTGTTAAAGTAGACGTTTTAACTTTTTTTGCATTTATCTCATTTGATTATTTTACTTGCCACAGCGAAAATATTGCCAACCGTGTTTCTAGCTGATAGTTCGGGTCTCTTGCCACTTTTTATAGTTTTTTATAGGTAACATAAAAATTGATCTTAAAAACCGTGAGATTTATCAAGGTTCACTTGAAGACTGTATTTAGGCAATTAAATCCTAAACACAGGCTTGAGATAAAATGAAAATACACACATTAAGTTTTTTATTTTCAACGTTTTTTCTTAATTCATCTAGCCACGTTTTTATCAAATGCTTAAATTTTATTTTTATTTCAATCTTAAAAGTAAAGATAGTAGTAAAAAAGAAATTTAAGTATTTTATAAAAAAATCTGTCATAAGAATAAATATGAACGGTCGTGTACATCAATCATATCAATTTATTGGCCTGTAGTTATTAGATCATACGGAAATATCAAAACAACACAGAAAGCGATTATTGCCTAAATGACTTAATATGGTTTACCTTACACGATGTGTGTGTGTGTGTCTATATATATATATATATATATATATATATATATATATATATATATATATATATATATATATATATATATATATATATATATATATATATATATATATGTATATATGTATATATATATGTATGTATAATTGCTTTTCTTTATTATTAATGCGTATTTTTTAATTTCAACATCGCTAGCTGTTAAAAGCTTTCTATCGAAAATAACATAAAATATTTACATTGTGTAATATAAACCATATTAAGCCAATTTAAGTAATAATCTATTTCTGTCATATTTTAATACTGTATTATTTGTAATTCCCATGTATAATAATATTTTAATGTTATAAAACATATGCGAGTTAATACGAATGCGAATGTGTTTTCAGTATCTAAAAATGTGTAACGTGTCTGTTAATGTGAACTCAATCAAAACATGTCTAATTTTGAAAAGGATTGAGGCATAAAACTCAAGAAGGACCTATTTATCACCAAAAAAACGTTTGTTAGACTTTTTTATTTTTTTGATAAATTTAACGATCTGTTTAACGCCAATACATTGTTTTCCAATCCTCCCACTCATTTAATCCACCTTAATACTTTCTTTATGAGCATCGAAAGCTTATTCAGCTCAAATAGCTTACAATTCTTGTCTAAATTAAATCGGTATTTTTCAGCTCCTGAGGCTCATAGAACACTTTTTTCTTCGGCTTGTTGTTTTCAATTAAAAGTAAATGCAATCGACGGTGGAGAAAGATTCAATAAAATAATGTCGGGTTTTTGAGGTCTAGCAATATTCATAAAAAATGGCGACTGGATATGGTGATGATGCGGAGAATTCCAGTCCACGATCATGGTTTTCAAAATTACAAGATACACTTTCTTTAGCTGTTGCATCAACGAGGCTTAATGTTGATAAAAAATCATTTGATAGGGCATGGAAGCAAATCGAAAAAGTTGGAAAGTTGTGTCAAAGTCCTAAATTGAACTTAAAAAACAGTCCACCATTCATGTTAGATATTTTGCCTGACACTTATCAACACTTAAAATCAATATATCAGAATTATGAAGATAAAATAAATATTTTAAATGAAAACGAATACTTTAAGATATATCTTGAGAATCTTGACTGTAAATGCAAGTTAGTTGTAAAACTATTTAAAGAAAGTCGAGATAGGATATTTGACGAACGTGATAATTCTCGTAGAAAACTTACAAAACTCAGTCTTATTTTTAGCCATATGCTAGCAGATTTGAAATCATTGTTTCCAAATGGTATTTATATTGGTAGCAAGTTCAAAATAACTAAAACTGATGCAGCAGAGTTCTGGAGCAAAGCATTTGGAAGGTGAGCACCACAAACCAGTTTATAAATTACATGGTCTTTGGTTGTGGTTATTAATGGTAGAATCATGATTTATGTTCAAATTTCTGTATAAATATATTATGTATAAAAGTGAAGGCAGCTTGGTATGCATTAGTTTTACATTGAGTCCACTGTTATTGTTTTTTAACTTTTTCTACAACACTCTAAAGGCCAATGTTAGTTAGGCAAAATTTTTACATTTATAAGATCAAATTATCTCCTGTAAATGTCAATATTTTTTGCTTCAATAATTTTTTTCCTGTTGTTGGTTTGTATAATGGACTCAGTTAGTTCTTATATTCTGGGTTGAAGTGTCTTCATCTGAATAGTCTAGTAACAAGTTCAACTTATATATACGAGGCAGATTTGTACAAAGGTTATTTATTGTTATAATTCAATAAGTATTATTTGAATTTAACAAAAGTTTAGTTAATGCTTTGAGAGCTTAATGTTGTATCCTCTTAAGACATGAGTTGAGTAACTAGGCTATTTTTTTACCATGTTAAAATCAATAATTAACAAATTGCTAGTAATATAATCCTAAAATTTTTATTCGTTAGTTTTTTCTCCTTCTCAAATACTGCTCTATTTTTAGTTATTATTTGTCATTTTAATCTTGCATAAGACATACTTAGATTAAGTAAAGAAATAGTTTTCATAATTATTGAATCCTTTTTGGATTTTAGTAAAACAATTGTATCATGGAAAACATTTCGGGAGCACCTGCAGACAATACATCCAATATCTTCAAGTATAGAAGCAATTGCCCTAAAAACTACAATTGATTTTGTTGTAAATGAGCATGTTTCAATATTTGAGTTTGATGTATTTACAAGACTCTTTGCACCTTGGTCCAGTATTATTCAAAATTGGAATTTATTGGCAGTCACTCACCCTGGGTATTTAGCTTTTTTAACATATGATGAAGTAAAGGAGACTCTTACAAAGTACATCCATAAACCAGGAAGGTCAGTTGCTGCCATCTTATTAAATTTTATTTTAATTCTTAAAATGTTTTTTTACTATAATTTTGTTATAATAAACATAATATATAAATATTCTTAATATGATAGATATGTATTTAATATCATTTGCTTCTTTAATTTAAAGAATACAAAAAACTTATATTTATTGCTTTTGTGTATAGATTAGATTAATTTGTATAAATTTATAAATATATTTATATAATTTATATATAGGTGCATAAGATTTTTTAACATAAACAATGGTACTCATTTTTTTGGTGCTTTACTATTTGCTAGATTTTTTTAAAATGCATTTCTAGTTACATTTTTCGCTTGTCATGTACACGTTTGGGACAATGGGCAATTGGTTATGTAACTACTGAAGGGACAATTCTGCAAACTATTCCACAGCATAAAACATTGATGCAAGCTTTAGTTGATGGTGCACGTGATGGATTGTATGTGATTTTTTAAAAATATCTAAAACTTTTTTTGTTTGAAAAAAATAATTTTATGTAAATTAAAACTAATGTACCATAAAATATAAACTTCATTTTATAAAACACATATTTATAATTCAAACATGTAAAATAAGGAAACTATTTTTACAGAATTTATGATACTATAGGAGAATTATTATGTTTATGATTTTAGCTGTTGTAGATTTTCAAAGATAATAAGCATTTAATCAGAATCAGATAAAGATCTCATTAGATGTTTTTATTTAATCTATTAGGCATCAAAGTTTGTCTTAATTTACTGGCACCACCCTGTATTATTAAAGTTAAATTAATTTAGTAGTATTTTGATTTATTGATAATTTATTAATAATTATTAATTTATTTCTTTAGTTATTTGTTTCCTAATGGAAGTGATTTCAATCCTGATCTTCATCCTTTTTTGGTGGAAACAGCTGAACAGCATATTCAAGTGACAGAAGAGCAATATGAAATTTATGTTGAGATGGGTTCCACTTTTCAACTTTGCAAGATTTGTGCTGAAAATGATAAAGACACAAAAATTGAACCATGTGGCCATTTGGTTTGTCATTTGTGTCTCCAACATTGGCAAGAGGGGGGACAAGGTATTTTCAATTACTTTGACATAGTGATATTTTAGATTTAGAATAGTTTTCATAAGAATATTGAGAAAATTATTAACTAATCTGCAAGTCTAAGTTTCTTTTCTCAGGTTGTCCTTTTTGTCGATCTGACATCAAAGGAATAGAAAGTGTTGTCATTGATCCATTTGCTCCTCGATTAAAGCAACCTCCTACAAAGTTAGAACAGCATCAACTTTCTACAAAGTTAGAACATCATCAACTTTCTACAAAGTTAGAACATCATCAACTTTCTACAAAGTTAGAACAGCATCAACCTTCTACAAAATTAGAACAGCATCAACCTTCTACAAAGTTAGAGCAGCATCAACTTCCTACAAAGTTAGAACAGCATCAACCCCAACAAAAACTTGCAAATGAGACAAATCATAAACAATTACATGAGGCAAATCATAAACAGATAAATGAAATGAACCAAGTTGACAAAAAGACCAATGAAAATTCTGAAGCTAGGCATAATGAAATGGTAATAGCTTTATGTGCAAGTAAAGTTTTCTAAAAAATTAAATTGTAGATTTTGTGTTTAGTTTCTTTAAACTTCGATTACAACATATTTTTTGCCTTAACTTTCATATTGGTACAGATCTCACTAAATTTAATTGAACTACAAAAGTTTGAAAAAAAGTCCAGCAGTATAAAAGAACTTTTTTCTAAAAACTTGCATAAAACTTGGCTTTTTACAATTTTTTTTAAAGTTGGTTATAACTTTTTATAGATTAAAAAAAAAACAACTGATTTTAAATTTTATTATAAAAATCAATTCATTAAGTTAATAAATGTTCTGAATGGTTTTGCTGAAAAAATTAGAATCAGTTTCATTCACGTAATTTTTTAAAATCTAGAGTTTTCCATTTTAAGTATTGATCATCGAAATCACAAGAGTTTGTTGTAGAAAAACGTGGCAAAGGTGTTTAGGTTAACAAGCTCTTCTTTCTTCTATTAGGATCATCGACCCCCGCCTCTACCTCCTCGTCTTACCCAGCCGAAGCTGCTGCATAATTTGAACACCCCATGAAATACTAACATCTTGCATAACTTGTTTTACCTCGAGCGCCTTTGTCATGTATAGACTTCTTGTTTGTTCCTGCTATTTAATTGTTTGTTTAATAAACAGGATGCAGCGATGCATTGGAAGGTTACCTCTGCACCTTCTGCACCATTGTGGTCACACAGTAAAAACTCCCATGATGATGTTTTGCTTCAACATCCTAGTGGAGTTGGAGTTCAGTCTACTGATACAGTATTGTTTGTGGGATCTACAAAAGCTTCTTCACTTCAAAGATCTACCAGTAACCCTCCTGTTATATTAAGTCCACCTCCAGTCCCAGATAGAGCTCCTACTTTTGATAAGATATGGTTTAAGCCAGCAACACCTAGAGGAAGTCCTAGATGTTCTCCTCATCATTCACCAAGCATATCCCCTAGCCATACTCCTCAGAGTTCTCCAAAGTCTAAGCAAAAAAATATGTCTGATATGTCTGTTAAGCCTCAGAAGCCTAAACCCTATAATGGAAATTCATCTTTACTAAGATCTGAACATTTACTAGATAAAGAAATCCCACCAGTTCCAATTCGAAAGCGAGAACTTCTTTCTCAACCAGATCATCTATTTTTGTCTAAATCAAATAATCGGCATTCTTTAACAGAAAATGATGATTTCCAGCTGAATGAATCTATCTTAAAGCAAACATCTTCTCTTAGGCGAGTAAAATCAAATGATGCTCTTGATCGCTCAGTTGATTTTGATGATAAAAGTTCATCCTTATTGGGAGTTAGAACGAATGATACACAATTTAATGCTAAACATTACAATCCTATTTTTAATCCGGATCCTTATCTTTTCCCAAAATCAAATCATGTAGGACAAAATGCTGCTCAATGTTTTAATAATTTGTGCTCTGATTCTCAGCTAAAATTTGATCCACCAATCAAACAACTGACAGTGTGTATTGACAATGGTAGTACAGCACCTAATATTCCCTTACCTTCACCACCAGATTATGAAAGTAATACATGTAGCAGTTTTGATGTAGGCAAATTTCCATCTTTACCGCCAAAATTGAGTAAACAAACATTTCACGGAAGTTTAAATGACGAGTTAGTTTCAGTAAGAAAAATCTCTGATACAACTTCTTTAGAAGACAATCAACTCTCAGCAGAAAAAACACACTATGCTCCTTTAACACTTTATGGATGTTCCAGTGAAGATTTTTCACAAGTGCTCCATGAATCTATGAAACTTAATGAAGGTAATACTTTTTATACCGATGTTATAGTTAAATCCACTGAGACTTTGGTTGATACAACTGAAGAGGTTTTGCCAGATAGCAAAGAATTTTCTAGTCATGATATAAAAGCACCGCACAATAATCCAATTCAAACTGTTTCAACAGGAAATTCTACTGTTCATGAACTGATTCCTGGTCATTCCCAAACATCAAGAGCTTTAGTATCTGATGATGATTTAACTTTAGATGTTTCCTCCTCAACTCAGTTTGACGATGAGGGACAACCACCACCTGTTCCTCCCCATCGCAGAGGGAATAACGTATTAGATGAACCCTCTTCATCTCTTGAGAATGGAAGTTTTAACACCGATCCCGACTGCAACAACCTAAAATTTGGGATAAAAAATGAAGACCGTGATTTCCAATCATTAATTTCCCAAGGTTATTCGGCTGAAGCAATAAAAAAAGCTCTTATGGTATCTGGCAATAATTATAATATTGCGAGGAATATCTTGAAAGAGTTTGCTCCTGTTAAAAAGCATTGAGATAAAATTATTCAGGTTTAAGCAACTTTTTAGACTTTGTTGTGCACATTTTCGATCGGTTAACCAAGTTGGTTAATCAAGACACCGATAAGGAAAAAAATTTTGTCGAATGCGAAAAACGGTGATTTTTTTTCGTACAGAGCAGAACCCGTTAATTTTTTTTTTTTATATATATAGCTGTTCAGATTGATGTTTCCGAAAAATCCTCACTTTTCAAATAAAAATGTAAATAAATAATTTAAGTTCCTTATTTTAAAAATTCTTCTTTTTCTAATTTTTTTTTTTGCTTCTGTGCTTCTATTTTGTCACAACTATGCAGTTTTTTTTATTGTATTTTTACCTCATTTTTTTCAATTCTAAAGTCGCTTAAAGCAAGACAGCTTAATAATTTCTCCAAATTTTAATAAATTTTCTAGATGATAAAGGTGCTAATTTTGTACAGTAATATATGCATAATTACATCATAAATACATATATTATGTATCTATTGTATGTGAGTGTAGTGTTTCGTTTTTGTCACATAAATTGTGTTAGCGGTGTTTGGATAATTTTTCTACTTCTGGGAATTGAAAAGCTTTTCTTTAAAGGGAGCGTCATAATTGTGACGTAGTCCTTTTGAAAAAACGCTCTTAGATTTGGCTATGGGCGTAAGAGATGGACGTGCAACGTTATTGTTTTTTTTTCCTTTTTTGGGAACCATGTAAGTTGCGCATCGTCACAAATCTATTGTTTTAAACAATAGAAATTTAATTCTCTTAAAGTCTGACGGATTCGTCAAAAATTTTGGTCTCATCTAATCAGTCACATCAACCTCCTTTTATTAGATGAAAGTAATGGAACAAAATTTTAAGCTTAATTTTTGAGCATCATTAATTGATCTCATCTCTGTAAAACCTGCTAATTTTCCAGTTAATTTTCAAAAGAATAAACCACTTAATTTTTATTTTATCAAATAAAAAAAGCCAAGACTTTTCACAGTTTTAAATTGTAGTATGTGCAAGAAAACTAGCAATAGTTAAGTCTTACCAAAGTATTGGGATGGTGGAACTTTCAAAATCTATCTAAACATACTAGATATAGGTCTGTCATCATTGAAAAGAAATAAGGGCTCTGAATTTAAAAACTTTATAAACCCAACAGCTGATGCTCAAGAATTTTATGAGAATTTTGTAATTTCTTAAAGTTTTTTAAATTACCCAATGTCCTTGTTGGTATCCAAAGTAATAGGGAAAATATGTAGCATTCCAAACCACAACCAGCTTAAACACCATATCATTTTTCACAGTTATAAAGAACTTGGTAAAAACTGCAAGAATAGCTATTTAATATTAACATAATATGATTTACCAGCTATATATAAACTTAATTTTATTTGATAAATCCTAATGGGTTTTTTATGAAAATGAAATATATAAAATATGAAAAAAGAAAACATGAAATATCTGTGGATATTTTGGAAGATAATTGCAAATTTGAAAACTTTTTAAAAAGTTTTTTTTTTCTAATGAATTATAAAAAAGCTCATTAGAAGACAAACCTACTAAAAAAATAATGCATAGTGGAATATATATTTAACTTCTAGAGTACTTGAGGCAAAAAAATACACAATTAAGACTGAAAGACGAAAGTATTTAATGATCTGGGCAAAAAAAATTCTATTTTCGCTTTTTTATATTTTGTTAACTTTTTCGAGTCACTTTAAAATTATCCTTACAATTTTTATTTAATGATTGACAGACTTTGTTTACACGAAAAAAGTTCTTAAATTTACAAATGTTCATCTTGAAAAAATGATAAAACCTGTTCGTACCGAGAACTAGTTTCCTTTACCTTGGTGAAGTTTGTTTAGTAACTTGTTTATACGTGAAAGTAGTTACTTTAGCTTAAACAGTCTTATTAAACAAATGTTATAAAAGTAATACCATGTGAAAAGAGTTTCGGTTTTAAATCTGTTGGCAGCCATTTTTAATTGGTTTTCTGCTGACGGCGGAAAATTTTAAATTAGTCAGAAACACTCACGGTTCGCTAAGCTCTGCGGCCTCTTTGATGTTAAACAATAAGTTGTACGTCCATCTTTTATATGTCCATGATTAGGTTTAGGTTTTTGGTGGTAATTGGTTAAGATGTACACAGCGCAAGACGTCGCTGCGGATGTACTATTTTTTGTTAAATGTACCTAGTTAAATTCACCTGGTTAAATTACACGAATATTTAAAAGTTTTATCGTGTCTTTCCGTTGCGCAGAATTAGTTTAAGAATTTTTTCCACTCAGATAAGAAAGCATTAAAATTACATTCAGTCTATAACTTTTCTGAATTGATCATTTCAAATACTTTATGGAAATTTTTATCAAAACTACTGTTTAGAGAACTGATCGAAAAGTTTCTTAAAGTAGCTGATTTCGAAAGTTAACGATTAAAACTACAGTTGTTCAGTTTTCACCTTGTCATGTAAACGATATCGATTATGAGCTTTATCCGTGAAACAGAACGCATGTGATATTTATTTTCGTAAATAACAAACATCGTCAGCGATAATTGTTATAAAGCATATTTTGTACACTTACCCATAATTATTCGAATGACATCATTGTTCGAATGACACAACCTTTTAGCATTTTCAATGTCTCATAAGTGAGGAGAAAAATTAAATAAGGAAATCACTTGAAGTAAAGGGGTAATCACAGAAATAGCACACCTAACGTTTTCTTCATTAGAGTTAACAAATTTACATTCTTTGTTAGGGAAATAAAAAATATAAAAAATATTGAATTATTTATTTCTATTAATTAGCTATAAATCATAAGAAAAAAATCATTTTTAACTGAAGTATAACGATAAATATTGAAAAAGTTTACAAAATACAACGAAAAGTTGTGATCATAAAAACAGCTTATCAAATAAAAAAAATATGCTGTTTAAAAGTCGACATCAAAAAAGTTAAAGCTAACATTAGCATTTTGTTGAGTCTTTATTCTTTATAACTGCAACACATCTTGATGGCTTATCGTTCGACAGTAGAGTCCAGACCTTTTCATTTTCCCCCGAAACTCATTAAAGTTATTGGTTTGTTTCGGTTTATTTATTTTTTGTTTGTTGCTTTAGGTTTACTTCTCTCTCAAGCCAACTCAAATATTGTGCCATAGGTTCTCAAGGGGATTCATACGTTCTCAAGGGGATTCATACGTTCTCAATTGGATTCAGATTTGGAATTTAGGTTGCCTATTCTAGAATAATAATTTTATTTTTCTCAAGTCAAGATTTTAAAGATTTTATAGTATTGTGAGGGCGGTGTTTTTAAAAATGGAGTGTTTTATTTGTTAGTCGTTTGTATTATGTAGTTGTAGTAATGCATAGGATTTAGGGAAGTATGGGTTCTAAGGTTATGTGTAGGTTAGGATCAAGGTTGATGGTGTGGGTTATTGTTTGGTTAGGAATGGATAAGGTTTAATCGTTAAAAGATTAATATTGTGTTTACCGCCCTAAGTATATTTTATTATAAAATATAACTTAATAAGCGTTTTTTTTAGCATCTAATGGTTAGCACTTATAAAATACAAATAATACTCTCTTACTCTACTTGTAGTGTTCTTTATTTTTCATCAAGTTCTCCTCTATTTATTTTTATTTTTTTATACGAACATCTCTTCTTTATTTAAAGCGGCCAAAAACTTCTGGTTATTTTTATTTAATTTATATTTCCTCTGACTTCTTTTTAATTCCTTACTTCTTTTTCTCTTTTATTTACTCATAAAATTATCCAAATATTTTTCACAAAAAATTCTGTCTCTTCAAAATTCTTCTTAAAAAACTTTCTTAAAACTCTCTTTTACTTCTCTTTAGAACTCTGTCTCCTTTTATCCATCTCCAACCTGTAAATCTCTTTTTTTTTTGAGCTTTTATAGTTTTTGTTTGTTTTCCGTTGCGATATCTATTCATTATTTACTTATATGGCCGATTGAGAATTCTTCGTGTTTACGTCTTTTCCTATTTTTTTATTTTTTTGTTTTTTTTAACTTTTCTACTTTTTGCTTTGTCATTTATTTACATGAAGGGTTGACGAGTCATCTTGTGTACGTCATTTCTGATTGTCTTTTTTAACTTAACCCACCTCAGAGTATGTTTGGGGTCGTCGTCGTACATCAAAATCCAATTGAAAGGTATCACCAGTATACAACTCCATTACGTTTTGTTATATATCTTTGTATTTGTATTAATCCAAATTTCCTTCATTTTTGAGAAGCGGACCGATACCATGCCAGGATATAGCTCCCCGAACCTTAATATTACCTTACCGTGCTTCACCGTCTCTAGAGTATACAATAGGTTGTTTTCTTGCTTCATAGGACGCCTAACATATACCTTCCCATTAGACTGGAAGCAATTAAAGTAGATCAATCCATAAAACTTTTTTACATAAGAAAACATTTTTATTTAGGACCATTTTTATAAGCTTTCATCATTTTAGCTAAATGTGTTTTGAAAGAAGGGGTCTCTTCTTTGCTATACAGCTTCAAAGGCCGGCTTCTTGTAAATAACAACGATTGGTTTGGGCACAACCACGTGATAAAGTTTTTCAGTTTCGGTTTTATTTCTTTAGAAGTTTATAAAGGATCTTTTTTAGACATCCTAAAAATTTGGCGATTCCTATTGATTGAAGTTTTTCTTGGAAGTGGCTTTCGAACTTTATCATCAGCGGTATTGTATTTTTTAACATGTTTACGACAGTTTTGAACCAATTTACTAAAGCAACCATAGTTGACACAAAAAACAACATATTCAAAGTTTCCTTTTTGCTGCAGAGCAAAAAGGAAACTTTGATTTTCGTTTGTTTCGCCCCTCAGTTACAACAAGAAAATTAAATGTACATTACAAAAAAACATTTCTAATGTACATTTAATCTTTTCCTAGTTCTCACTTAAACATTTTATTGAATAACCTAAATTTTTAACAATAAATGGGATTCTCCACACGCATGTGTTATTTCATATAACACCCACACAATGAAATTTGACAATAAAAGTTTTTATTATCACATATTCGTATTCACGCCCAAACAATAATTCAATAATACTATAATTAAATACGTTGAAACACGATATAAAATGCAATTAAAAGGAAATCTTATGGGGTGTGGCATTTCTATGATCATCACTGTATAACATAAATTATTATTATTAGTTAAAATTAAATTTAAAAAATGACTTAGTTAAACTTGTAACTTGCTCTCATCTATGTAGCCACCTTAAACGGCAAAAACCGTTTTACATACTCGTGAAATTTTACAAAACAAACTTTCGTATTTTTGAAAATCTGCCACATATCACTCACTCTCTCTGTCTCTATCTCTGTCTCTCTCACTCTCTCTGTCTCTTTCTGTCTTTCTATCTCTCTGTCCCTCTGTCTCTGTCTCTGTCTCTCTCCCTCTTTCTCTTGGGCATTAATTTTTGACCTATCAAATTCATCCCATAAAAGTTGAATATGAGGAAAGACCGGGTGATTGGGGAGGATAAATCATTCTTTCAATTACTTTATCATTTTATAACTCCTCAAACGTTTTGAGGAATGCTTTGGATCTTCTCAAAAAATGAATGGCTTTCCAATGATCCGACTTCCTGAAGAAATGGCATCATTTTTAAAAATGCTCAAATACACTTCATTCGTCATTGTTCCGTCTATTTTAACAATATCACCAGTGCTATCACCAACAAAAAGCCCCACACCATGATAAT
Source organism: Hydra viridissima (assembly GCF_058129835.1). Lineage (NCBI taxonomy): Eukaryota > Metazoa > Cnidaria > Hydrozoa > Anthoathecata > Hydridae > Hydra > Hydra viridissima. The sequence goes on from NW_028324315.1 coordinate 1,857,776, forward strand.
ACCTCCACCGTGTATTACAGTTGACACCACACGCCGTTTCTTCATCCGTTAACCTATAAGTAGAAGTTTGAATTTTTTTTTGCAACTATTCTCGTTGAATATGTTTCTTGTCACAACGTAAAAATTTCCAATCATGTTTCTTCTGATAGTTTGGATCTCTTGCCATATTTTGTTCAAAAATATAAACGTTAATGAAAATAACCAAATTACAAATATCATCAATCTTCCTCTCAGGTAAAACTATACAGTTACTTAACCTTTTGAAATATAATACAAAAAAATAGTTAAATGGATATGTTTTTTATCGTCTATAACCTTAACATAAACATTGCTCTTGAAAATCCTAAGATTTATCAAGGTTTACTTGAAGACTGTATTTAGACAATTAAATCCTAAACACAGTCTTGAGATGAAAATTATGAAAACATACATTCTTAATTTAATTTTTATTTTACATTGTTAAGTTGGTTTTATTTTCGTACTTTACAAAAAAAATCAAAAGTGCTTCTAAAATTGTTAAGCAATTTCTTTAAGAAAATTCGTAACGTTACGAAGATGTGTGTTTCATATGATTAAACGTAGATAATATCTTTTAATCTATACAGAGCCTTAAGTTCAGTGACGTTTTATTTTAAAAAAGGCGCAAGTAACATTAATAAAAACCCTTAACAAAATCCCAACAACGCAAAAATAAAAAAAAACAAAAATATTTAATTTTTAACTAAAAACATACAGAAAACGTTTCCAGAACAAATATTCCTAAAGGATATCTGACACACGCTATAGAATCTTTTTACTCTAAGTTTCAATTATTTCTGCAACATATATTTTGTTTTATTAAACAGTTTCATTATGATATTTTTCAATATCAATTTCTTTTAACATAACAATATCTACGACACATTCAAGCAAGCTGTTTTAATCTAGCACCAATCTCGCATTTGTATATTTTGGATTTGATCCGTTTATTTTTTCGCGCGTTTTCCGCGGTCTGGATCAGGTTTTGGATCTGGATTCCAGACTCTAATATATTTAAAGCTTTCGAATATAACTTTTCGCTAACCGTGCATTTGCACGGTTGCTTAATTGTGACTTAAAACTTTACTTAACTATATTCTTAAAAATAATCTTTGAGGCTGCGCCGAAAAAAAATATTACAGACATACGGTTGACAGATCTGAGATGGTAATAAAGTCTTTATGTGGAACCAGGTGTTTTATGTTGTATGAAACAAATCTGTTAATTATTAGGTTAATTTCTCCAAGTAAATCATGAATCCTAATTCTCTTACTATCTATCATCTATTTATTGGTTGGGGCGGTGGGCTGAGTAATATCACTGCTTTTATTTTTAGAATGTTTAGTTTGATTTGCTTTATTTTATGCCCTACATTATGTAGATTTAGCTTAAGATATCTACTAACCATATATAACATATGACTAACTATGACATGTGCCCTTCCAGCACTAACCCCCAGATATTTAATGCTATATTAAATTTTTTACCATCTTACAAAGTAGATGTATCTGTATGTTATGCAATATATGTATATAATAACTTTTTTTCTAGGTAGAAATATATGTATTTTAATCATAATTTTTATATATACATTTACATATATATTTAAAATGTCAAATATTGCGATTGCAAGAATTCAACGAGAGTTTAAAGAGGTTATACGCAGTGAAGAAGTTTCAAAAAATAACATCAAAGTAGAGTTAGTAGAAGGTACAAACTTTACCAGACTGAAAGGTGAAATTGTTGGTCCTCCTGACACACCATATGAAAATGGAAGGTTTAAGCTGGACATAAACATTCCAGAAACTTATCCATTTAATCCTCCAAAGATCAAATTCTTAACAAAAATCTGGCATCCTAATATTAGTTCAGTTACTGGTGCTATTTGTTTAGATGTTTTAAAAGATCAATGGGCTGCTGCCATGACATTAAGAACAGTTTTGCTATCAATTCAGTCATTGCTTGCTTCCCCTGAGCCTGATGATCCCCAAGATGCAGTTGTTGCTCAACAATATAAAGAGCAACCAGAAGTATTTTTAAAGACTGCAAAGCATTGGACAATTACATATGCAAATGGGAGTAATGAATTAGATACCGATTGTCAGTTGAAACTTCAGCAGTTAATGGATATGGGTTTTGATGCAGAAAGTAGCAGAATAGCTTTATCGACACATGGGTGGTCAGTAGAAAAGGCAGTTGAAGCATTGTTTAATAAATAATTTACACATGATACAAATGTTTATCAGAAGAGGTTTTTATAATAATTCATTGTCTTTTTTATTTATTTTTACTAGTTCTTTTTACTAGGCATATTTGAGGATAGTTTTAGATGTGCTCTTGAGCATTGTCATATAAATTTTGCTTTATTTTTTAATAAATGAAGATGGCATACAAAATGAAATATATTTGGATTGTCATTAAATTTCTATTTTATTTCCATTTAAAGATATATATAAATGTATTCACAGCTTAACTTTAAATATGTATCTAATTATTAGTATGTACCAAGCTGTGTATGCACTAGTATGTTTTTTAAATATAATCATAAGTGATTACATTTTAAAAATCTCTTAAATATGCAATTAATATAAAATCACTAATTCAGAAATAAGTTTATACCATTTTTTTTCAAGATAATGTCATTAGTAACTTATGGCATAGAAAATGACCAGATAGTTTGAAATATTAATTTTGACCCCAATACTTTATAACTTTGTATATATTAGTATTACGATGATTACATCCAGAAAAATGATTATGAGTTCAAGTTTTTAAGTTAATCAGAGAATTTCTAGCATACAAGCATCTTTTATTTTTGTTATTTCTATATTTTTACATGCATTTTAGAATTTTTTGCTTTTATTAACTTTTTCATTTTTTCTTTTCATTATTTAAAAGACTTTCCATCAGTTTAGATGATCTATATATTCTCTAATGTTATTGCAGTACAAATGGAAAAGAAGAGTTTGAAATACAATCTTTGTTGTTATAAACAAGACTGTTTTTAAAAGACCAAACAAGGTTTGAAATTATGCAGAACATTCTGTGAACTCAATATCATTCCTATTTCTCAGTATCTGGTTTAAAAGTTTAATAATTGGTAAATGGAGAAAGATGTCATCAGCTTAGTAAGTCAGCTAAGTAAAACTGTAGAACAAATTTTTTTCTGAAATTTTTGCAACAAACTATTAGCTTTGCATATGGCCTAAATTTTTAAGTCAATGTCATATATATTTATGTGTTTGTTATTACTAAACAGTTGCAGTTGCCTTCAATTTTCACCCATTATTGATGGATAACTAAATCTTGTATGTTTTTTCATCCTGTCTCAAATTAAAATATATGCAAGTATTTTAATATTTACAAGTATTTCACACACACAGATACACACGCACACACATGTAGCCATGCATTCATGCATGCTTACATTACTGCTCATATGTTTGCACATAAAATGATATTGATGCATGTTTATGTATAATGATATATTTTTAGCTCAAGTTCTCATATTGCTTTTGGACTCTGATATCTTAATATGGTAACTGTTCGAGAAGATACAAGACTAGTTAATTCTCGTGAGGCCTTTGTCACTTCAGCTACATTACTTCATTTGAAGTTATTAAATAAGTCATGGGTAAAACTGGAAAATGATAATCATGTATCCTTTCTTACACAAAAGATAGAGAATGAATTGGCTTTGCCTAACAATTGTCCAGTAAAAAATCAATTTGATCATTCCAAAGAGAATGAAAATGCTTTTATTGTAAAGATTTCTCAACATAGTGGATGTGATAAGCATAATTTGTTAAACTTTTTCGAAAGTGAATATTCTTGCTGCTCAAATCAATATGCTGATAATGTTATTTACCTCTCTCCAGGAAGTTTTTTCAACTTATGTCAAAGAAATGTTAAGCTTTACAATGAAAAACGAGAAAATGGAGAGTTTCAGGTGAATGTAGTTGTGTTGCAAAATTTCAATGAATCAGACAGCACTCGGTATGCAAATGAATGCATTTTTTCTCCAGTAAGATGCCCATTTGGTACAATTAGTACAGAAACTGTTGATGCTCTATTGAAAGAGTACTTTAAGTATCCAAGATTAGTCAGTGAAAAGGAAATATTTTCTATACAAGTGTTAACTGATAAAGAAGCATATGCCCCGTCACTTTTATGGTTTGTTGTTAAATCTATTCAAGGTTGCAACCATTCTGGGAGGGAAACCAATTCGGTTTTTGTTGACTCAACCCATACCAGTGTTTCAGAAAGCACCCCAATCAATAGTTATGTACCTTTGTGTTCTTGTAACCATAAAAATAACCGTTATCCATCATTATACTTTTGTGATTCTCATTACCTACAGGCATTTGCTGAACCAATAAAAGAACTCTCGAAAATAATGACTCTTTTAAGCATAAATCAATTTTCATGTAAAGATGTCACTTTGCTATTAGAAGGTCCCCAAGGCGTAGGAAAAAGTTTACTTGTTCGAAGCATTTGTCAAAAATATTGCTGGCACTTTATTGAAGAAAACTGCTTTGAACTGGGGAGTGATTCATTAGGTGCTGCTGAAAAACGCATCGAAAAAATGTTTTTTCTTGCTAGGCAAAATTCTCCTTGTGTTCTTTATCTTAAAAATATTCATTTGTTGGCAAAAGACAAGGAAGGATTTCATGAGGAGCGAAGGATCATTCAGACATTTATCAAGAATCTTCATGAATCAGAAAAAACTACGTTGTTTCTAATCGGAAGTACCTACGATAGTAAGGACATGGGTATTCGCTTATTTTCAGAGTTTGTATATCATGTGACTGTAGGAATGCCTGATGAATTACAGCGTTATCATATATTAAAAATGCTTACTCAAAGTTGGCTTTTGGAAGATAGTGTAGTTGTTGACCTTTCCAGAAAAACTGCAGGATTTGTTTTGTCCGATTTACTTGCGTTTATAAAAGAGCTCAGTTTATTGAAAGATGACTCGGCTACTGTATTAGAGATTTCAAATGCGGTTTTAGAGAGTATTAGAAAACGAAAAGCAGGTCCGTCGATAAATGTGCCTAAAGTAACATGGAGTGATGTTGGTGGTCTCAATGACGTTAAACAAGACATTCTAGACACAATTGAGTTGCCTTTGAAGTTTCCACATTTGTTTTCTTCCGGTTTAAAACGATCCGGTTTGTTATTCTATGGGCCGCCAGGTTGTGGTAAAACCCTTCTTGCAAAAGCGATTGCTACTGAGTTCACAATAAATTTTTTCAGCGTCAAAGGTCCGGAGCTTATTAACATGTATGTAGGGCAGAGCGAGGAAAACGTACGCAACGTCTTTAAAAAAGCTCGAGACGTTTCTCCGTGCATAATATTTTTTGACGAATTAGACTCTTTGGCTCCAAACCGTGGTCGTTCCGGTGATTCTGGGGGTGTAATGGATCGCATTGTGTCTCAGTTACTGTCAGAGCTTGACGGTATTCATAGCAATAATGATATATTTGTAATTGGAGCAACAAATCGACCAGATCTCCTGGATCCAGCTCTTCTACGCCCTGGACGTTTTGATAAATTAATTTACATTGGTTTAGCCGAATCTAAAGAAGAGCGCCTGCGTATTTTAAAGGCAGTGACTCGAAAGATGAAATTATGTGCTGAAGTTGACTTAGAAAATTTTTTAAGTAAATGTCCATTGAACTTAACTGGTGCTGATTTCTACGCCCTAGCTGCCGATGCTCAGATGAATTGTTATCGCAGGTTAATAAATAATTATGAACAAAATATGCACTCAGCCAACTCATTAGATTCCGACAAAGTGATTGTGTTAAATGAGGACCTTGAGCTTGCTTTAAAGAATATTACTCCATCTATTACATTTAGCGAACTTCGTCGGTATAAAGCAATACGAGACGAAATTTTTAACAAAACTTAGGTCATAACACAGGTGATGCACTTATTTGTGGTAGGTGAGACAATGACCAAAAGTTCAATACCTCATCATTCTTCATTCTAATGAAGTATGGCAAGAATCAAATAAAACGAACTTTTTGCGTAAAATGTACACCAGTTTTACATAAAATGGTAAATATTATCTAGCGAACTCTATTGTAGATTAAGAAATGAGAAAACACGTACCACATAGTAAAAACTAGTTTTGAGATTACTTGTTGGTTACGCATCAAAAACTGACGTTCTAAAACCTAAATGTTTTTATACACGAACACGTGTTATTATTTACTACTATTTTTTATTTATTTTTTTATTTCTATAAAGAATACCCCTTTTTTTAAAGTGTAAAGCATGGAAAAAGAGTTAATTATATCAATTACATCTGAGAACTTATATTGTATAAGAACTAAGAATTATATAAAAGAACTATGATATTTTTAATGATGACAAAACAAAAGTCTGAAGTAAAACTGTAAAAATAAACATTTGAAAGATTAACATTTTTAACAAGAATAACATTGAAAGATTCATGGATTCGTTTGCGGGAACATCTGGAGTGCTTCATTTCTGGACTTTCTTAATACCCAACAGTAATCTGAAAACATACCTAGATTTGATCGGCCTTGATAACCCTAATAACTTGATGAAAGAACTCAATTTGCTCATTACTCATGTCCCAAGATACTTGCAATCTTCTGCTTTTTGCACACACACACACACACCCCCCCCCCCCCCCCGAATTTTTTTGAAAACATCCACAAGATATTTTCATGCTCTTTTCTCTGTCAGTCGTTGAGTTTTTGAAATGCAGAACTTCCTGCATTCAACGTGCATTCACAACAAAGGACAAAATCATTGTCAGTTGTAAAGAAAGTTAATATTTATGATTAGACATCTAATATATATATATATAATTTATGCGAATAGTCAAAAACGTGAATAGTGTATGACTCCGCAATCATATATGATTACTTACATACTCAAAATATGTATGATTACTTACGACCCCATATTGCTAAATATTTCGAGAGCCACTTAATCAATTTTGATCATTTTTCTTTTATTAATTTAAAGCAAATTTATCTCCCCTTTAAAAAATGTAGAGATAACTTGAAAAAAGTTGATTGTAAACAAAGAACATGTATTTGCAAGTAGAAATGAGAAAATTCATTTTAGACGAGCGGCTTAAAAATCGTAAAAATTCTTTCGCAAGCAAAAAGAGTTCAATAGAAAAGTTTTGTCACAAAACCATGAAGTTAAAGTTATGTCGCGTATTGGAAAGAAAGAGGTCCGTCAAGTTTAAAACTTGATCAAAAAGTAATCAAGGAGATCGATGCAAAGCCAAAGTACTTTGAGATATCGAAAAAAATTAGTGTTCCCTAGTCAATAATCCAAGAAGTCCACAAGACATACAGGAAGCAGAAACTTCCTGGAAGATTCCAACAGCAATTCAGCGAAGGCTAAAACAAAGGTCGAAAACCTCACGGAGAAAAGCTTCAAGAAAATCAAAAGTGAGCAGCGTAAGAAGGGCGAAATTACGGTAGATATCAGTCTATTCCGCCAAATTTAGGGGGGTGGCATCACAAAAAATTTACGAAAACTGTCGTCCAAAAGCGGTGTCTGCACTAAACTAAAAAAATTTTGAGATCAGCTCGAAGTTGATGGTTTCTAAAAGCTTCAGTGTATTTGGAGATGAATTTGCTTTAAAACAATAAAAAATTTATTAAAAATGATGGAATGAATCTCAAAAAATAAAATTAAAAAAATGGGTCATTATCATTCCAGACTCTTTAAACCCATTGTTTTAATAAAAACAAATTTTTTAAAATGCTTATATGTTTTATGGTTACCTAATCAATTTCAAGTTTAAAGCTTAGAAAAACACAGCGTTAATTTACGCAATTTCAATACACCATGTTAAATAAAAATTCTACTATATCCACTAAAGGAATATATATATATATATATATATATATATATATATATATATATATATATATATATATATATATATATATATATATATATATATATATATATATATAATTTCACTCCAACGTAGAAAATTGAATTAGTCATTAAAGGAATCCGTTGGAAGGCTAAAAGATATACGCTACAAGAATAAAAGCCAAAATCAAAAAGAAGAAGAATGGCGTGGTCCAAAAACATTCAAATGCCCACCATAAGTGAAGGAAATGGTTGCATTTGAAAACGAACCAGTTGAAGTAGTTAAAAACATTAAATTTCGAAAGGAAAGCAGCACATTCCAACAAAACATAAAAAGGGACATAAAAAACATGAGAAATTGGACCTTTACAATTTCACATGCAGGGTCATCTAATTAGTATTGATTAAAGAAAGATGTATACGAAAAGCTGATCACTAATCCATTGCAACGAGTTTTAAAAAGGTTACTAACAATATTAAGAACAGAATAAATGCCGAAGGTAAGAAAATCATAACAGGCACAGCTGAACTAAACAAGATGCATATCAATGGGGAAACTAGCGCTTTTATAATACTTAAAGACCACAAAGGGAGTATTGTAAACAACCCTAGCGTACGGTTAATAAATCCTGAAAAAAAAAACGAGTTGAGAAAAAAGAAATTTTTAAAGAATATGGATTAAAATATTACCATCAAATGCAACTTAAAAATTGTTAACTACCTGGATATCACTTTGAACCTAAACGATTCCACTTATCAACCCTACAGCAAGATAGGGAATCAAATAAACTATATACATAAGAAATTAAACCACCCTCCGAATATTATTAAGCAAATAGTCATTTCGTTAGAATGCAGATTATTAACACTACCATCCAGTGAGAAATTTTTCAGGCAAAAGGATTACGTGTTATGAAGAAGCATTAAATAACGCAGGTTGTAGTTGTAAGTTAAAATATAATAATGCTCCTAATAATATCAGCAAGAAATATGACATGATTCAACCCACCATTTAGCAAAAATGTGATCACAAAAGTTGCCAAATCGTTTCTTGATTTAGTAAACAAGCATTTTCCAACAAAGCATTTTTTGAAGAAGATATTCAACAGAAACAGCTGCATGTTACAGCTGCATGCCGAATTTAAAATTCATAATAAACTCGTGTAACCACAAATTCATCGACGAAATTGTAGATCAAAATAAGAAATCCTGTAATTGTATCAGTAGTTTGAATTGTCCCCTAAACCAAATTTGCCTGACTGAAATCACACAATACAAAGCTGTTTTTTTTTTTTCGACTTTCCGAACTATATAGATAAAGTATATATTGGCATAAGTGAACCACCTTTTAAGTTACGATAAGAAAACCACATTAAATCGTTTAATACTGCAAGGTATAAAAACGAGTTCGAACTATCTAAGGAAGTGTGGCGCATAAAAGAAGTGAACCATTACACCACCAATTAAATGGAGTATCATAAGAAAATGCCAGCCTTACCAACCAACCACAAGAAGATGCTTAAATAAAAAAACTGAAATTGTCATATATAGGGGCGCAAATTTATTAAACAAAAAACAAGAGCTGGTGAGTAAGTGTAGGCATATGAATAAATACATATGCCTACACTTACTCACCAGCGCTTGCGTCATTTGACAGTAAAGACTAATTTGAAGCCATTAATAAGAATAAATTCTTTTTAACAGCATTTTTAACGGCTTTTTCTTTTTCTTTAGTATTTTCTTTTGTAACGTTTTTTGCATCATGTATTTTGCCTGATGGGTAAAGGGCATTACCACCAATATTTCAGAGTGTAATAACTGTCAAAAAAGAAAAAAAACAAGAAACTTTAAGTTAAACCATTATTACAAAGCATATTTGAAAAGTTAACTTGAAACAGTTGGAGTTGATTTCACTCTACTGCCAGAAGAGAATGATCATTGGCATCTGATTGCATTAGCAACGGTGCTAGAAGATCCTACTCAAGGCCATTTGTCAATTAAAATATTTAAAAGTCACAAACAAGTCAAAAACGTGACTATGACAAAAGTCAATCCAAAGAATAGTATTGCTATTGGAAGAAAAATGTTATAACATAAACGTGATGATAGAAAAAGGGGAAAGCGAGTAAAGCCATAGAAAAAGGTGAAAGCAAGTAAAGCCATAGATAGGATTATATATTTGTGAAACTAAAATGCTTAAAGATGCAACATGAACCACTAACGCGGAGATATTGGATGTGCTTCATTTGTAGGAATGGGTATCCAATAACATAGTAAATATAAAGCAAAAACGAAGTGGAAGAGCCGCCCATGCTGTTTAAGACTTAATAAGATAAACGAGATTACTATTATCAATAATAAGATAAACGAGATAATTTCATACACAACTCAATTGAGATCCACTAGTTCTTTTTACGTAGTTCACGAGTTTTAAATAATTTTTGTGCTATTTCGAACGCAAAATAATTAGAATTTTTAATGGAGTTACTCGTTAGAATTTTTAACGGAGTTTTTTTTAGAGTGTGAGATTTATATAATTAGAGAATATTAGGGCCTTTGTAAAATCCGTTTCTTGCAAAATAAAAATAATTTAAAATTACTAAGTGAGAGCTTCTTGGCATTCAAGGAATTAACAGAATTATTATTTAAATTTAATTACAGTTCTGGTTCACGTACAAATCGACCGTGGATGCACCAATTTACAACCTGAAGTTGCTTTTTTGAAGCATTATGCAATCGAGGAAAAACGAGCTACTGCGATTAAGTCACTCACAAGACATTCCTGGTACATTAGCTCAGAAATTCTTGCCATATTCCCTACACAACAAAATTATGCAAATAGCATTATAATTATGCTAATTATGCAGTGAGAAGTAAATACTTGTGAATAACATAATAGTAGAATGTGGGAATGATTTCCTGACAGAGCTGTCCTCTGCTATTGCTGCTTTACATACCTCTCGCATAATCTTCAACACAGTTGGACTTGATGACAGCTTTTTGTCTGTCCCTATCGAACAGTGGTGCCAAACAGAAACTTAAAAGCAAGCTCTGCTTACATTCAATAATCTGCCTGCATCAATGATTGTGCTAAACGTGGAATTGCCCAGATTGAGAATAGCAACAATCGTGGCACTTACGAAACACAGAAACAGTTTTCTAAATTTTTTAAGTAGTGTCAACTACCTGAACCGCGGTTCAGGTGGTTGAAAAAAATTGTGAGACATTTTGTCAAGCTGACAACTAATGAACTACAGAATATTATATAACATTACTAATATTGTATAAATGGTAGGTAATGAAAAAAACAGTGGAGAAAACCTTTTCCATTTTGACTTCGCGAAATGTTGCAAAAATGCTATTTTGCTCATACTTTGGATGCTTGTCTCTCTACCTGCAATAACTATCTGATACTGATGTGAACACAAATAGAAACAACTGTGTTTTTTAGTGTTAACAAGTTGTCGGTAGTGAACTGCGTGTTTGAAATTTTGTGCTGAAAATAGTGATTTCAGTAGATTTTCGTATACTGACTTTGTATCATTTTTTACCACGCTAAAATTCAGGTACTTTGGGGACCTCTAAAGTACCTCGAAATAAGCCTTACGTCTTTGTGGTTGTATAAATAACTAGTAAGAAAATATTTAATGGGTGGGAGCCAGAAAGTTTGGAATATGATTTTTTACGGGACATCCTACTACATATGGCGCAAATATAGCATAATAAAAGAGTACGATAAATGTAACACAAATTTGAAGCTCAATTATCAATCATGACGTGGGTGCCTTTTAACAGAGTTACTCATTAGAATTTTTAACGGAGTTTTTTTTAGAGTGTGGGATTTATATATAAGAGATCGTTAGGGCCTTTATAAAATCCGTTTCTTGCACTTCTCTTGTTAAATAAAAATTCTTCTCTAATATCATTAAACACGGTCAACAAAACATGCTTAACTTAAGTGTGTTTGATTATGAGTTAAAGCAATTGTATCTGTTACTAATTTTTATTATTTATTTTTAATTGTTATTAATGCGCCATTAGCAATAGATTTAATTTCTTCTTCAGATTCTTTAGATTTTAGAGTTCAAAAATAAAACTGTCCCAGCTACCATCGCGGCAGATATTTGTTAAGAACGTTTGGTTGAGATCGTTTGTTAAGAGCCTTTGGTTGAGATGTTTTGTAAAGAGCCTCGACATTGAATCGAGACATTTTTTTAAGATAAGTATTGAGTTCTGGATTACAATAGAATTAAGTACATTAGAAAACATTTCCATCTGCTTTAAAATTAGCATTAAAGTCTTTAAGTATTTGTCAAACAAATCTGAAAGACTTAAAGAGTTCATGGCCTAACAATGAGGATTGTGAACTTTTACTTCATTTTTAAGTCTGTAATTAAATGTCAAACAGTTTATTTTACCCATTAACTTAAATAAAGGGATACTGTCAATTGATTACTTTGCAAATGTTCAATCAATAATAACTTGATCAATAAATTTTAAAAGCCTTGGTTTATCTTAGAAAAAGTTATTTTCCAGTAGCATAACGCATGCTCAATACATGTGGTTTATTCATGGTGACACTCTCTAAATTGAAGTACGACCTGGTTTTCCAGCCTTTGGTTTCCCCCACAAGAAGTGCATTATGTATAAATCAATTTTATTGATTTTGATCCTTCCGAATTCTCCTCTTAATTTTACTCATTGACTGAAAAAATTACTGTTCAAGATAAACTTTTAACATGGTAATATAAATGTTCAACTGATCCTTAGCTGACGATCAATTCATTGCTCTGTTCCTGATGCAAAGGTTGAGCAAGTGGAAATTTTACAAAGTATAAAATTCTCGGGGAGATAATTTGTTCTCGATCTTTGACGGATTCCCTGATAAAGGATTGAGAAGTCCCTCCTAGATCGTCCCTCCTTGACTAAGATTGTTGGTCATCATGATTTAAACAGATATTTCACGCCTAATTTTCTTACCTTTAGTTTTTTGTCTGGGGAATAAGTTTAACTACATGTGCACTAAATAGATAGGTATCTGTTGATTGTTTTGACAAAGAATAAAGAGTATTTAAAATAATAAAATTGTTCGTCTAGAAGAAGCATAACTTATTCATATATCATATTTAGGGGAATGATAAGTTAGGTACTGGCGGTTGCAGAAATACAAACTTCAATAAATAATAAAATCTCTTCGTAAACCAATTTTGTGTTCTTCCTTGTTTTAATTAAAAACAATCTTTTTAAAGTACAACTGCGAACTGTGACATCGTGAGTAGTGTTTATTATGCTTAGCTCAAGGCTTCTTCTCCACGAAAAATATTGATTTTGCCGTCACTTCATCTCAGATAAAATTTTTAGTTTTTCGCATATGTCGTAGAACACGTTTTTTGGAATGAAGTAACAACAAAAACTTGAAAAGAAATTGAATCTAAAACAAGATTTAGAGCTCTTTTTTTATTTATTGATCATTTCTATATCAAGAATTCATTTGAATATTTTCCCTTGCTTATTAGCTACAATTTTCGTCATTTTAGTAAAAATTCGCTCCTTAGGACCAAGAAAACACGTTTCACTACTATAGTTTGTAGCGTTCGAAAATTGAAAGCTTATTTCGAATTTTATTAGCAATTTTGTTCTTAAATAGTATTTTAAACCCATTTTTCCGTTTCTGGTTGCAAATGTCGAGGTAAATAAATTTTTTCAAGCCTTTTTAAAGATTTGCACCAAATTAAAAACAAAAAAGCAAAAAAAAAAAACGTTTTCATTTGCTTTAAAAAAAAAAAAGATGAGCGGAGAAGAGATTATTGACCCAGTAAACTTTTCGGATTGATTGTGTTTAGTTTTGGATATGTTTATTTAACATATATTTTTTCGTCCTACCTAAAAACTCATTAATTTGAAAACATTTAACATTTAAGTGAAAACAATTCGATTGGGAAAATGAAAGGAGAAATAATTATTCACAAGTGTCAAATGTTAATTAACAATTACTCATTAATAACCGACGATATGTAATGACGATTCGGAAATTAAATCCTGAATTACAAATTAATATGATAAAAATTTGGATTGTTCTGAATGATATAACGAGATATTGGATAATTTTACATTAGTATTTGGATAAAGCGAATCCAGTTGAAAAATGTCGTGTGGCTGTTGTGAGCAATGGAGAATTTACAGGAAGACTCTACCAAGAGATATAAAGTAAAACTTTGTATTTCATTTTTATTGCTTAAGAGCTAACTTTAGTTTTAAGTGCTAATTTAGTTATCTGTTAAGTTTCCAATAAACTTAGGTAAACTGATGGAAGTTAGTACTAAATATTCAAAGATTTGTCGTTGATAAAGAGTATTGAAGAACAAATGACATCAATCTTACCAACCTATTAACAATCAATAGAACCTATTAACAACCTCCCTGAAAATATTCGAGTTTTTATAAGTTCCCAGAAAATTAAATTCTTTTATGCACTTGAAAACATGTTACTCGCAAAAGATTTTATGGCTAATTTCATAAGTTATAAAAAATTAAATAGGCTATATCTATCTAATTGCAGAAAATCGCTGATTTATATCTGTTTACCCAATGAGTCATTTTTGATATTTTTAGGAAGGCAGATTAAGTTTGCTGCAGACTGCAAACTTGTCTTTTTCTTCTCAGTATTTTTTAATCTTTGTTAAAAATTGCTGGCCATTTAAATTTTCAAATTCAAAAATTAATAAACAAAAAGTATTTTTTTGAAAAATTAGCCTTTGTGAATTGCAATTAAACTTTGTGTGACCTGGGGCCAAGTTCAAAACCCCATAAAACAAAATGAGTTTACTTCAAAAATAGCTTTTTTCAAATTACAAATACCGCTACTATTTTAGAAAATTCTACCAATTTCCTAATTAAGGTTTGTACGTCGCCAGTCCATTTATTCGCAACTAAAAAAACCACATTGATGTCATTTAAAACCATCATGAAATGATTCATGAGGAAACACAATGAATTTTCAATTAATCGATAAAACCAATTTTTATAGTTATTAATAATTAGTTCTTTTTATTGACGCCCCTAGAATTGAGACAGGCGCCCGCAGTTTATGTGTAAAGTCTGTATAGTTAGAAAAACGCTTAAGGGTTTTTTTTTTCAATTATTTCTTTAAAACATTCCGAGAAGGTAATGAATGAGACAACCAGCTTTTTTTTTGCAACTAATGCACTGAAATTCACTTATTTAGTGACTTTTTTTTAGCGCACTTTTAAGCTTATACTTTTTCACTTTTAAAACATTCCGGACATTTTAGATTAATTCCCTTCTCAAAACTCATGACAAAGCATAAAAAACGTCAATGGGGACGAATTTAGCCACGTTTAAGAGGTTTTAAGAGGTTTCCAAAGGTTTTGATAGTTAAAATAGAAAAAAAAGGGTCGAAAAGCAGCAAGAGAAACATTAAAGTAGCGGATCATTTGAGTGATCATGGGTTTACTCTTAACAATTGAGAAAAAGCTAAAAGTTTTTTAAAAATTACGTCAGAAATACTTTCAAAACTCATGACGAGGTAAGAGGCCTCCATTCATTTATCAGAAGGCCGATAATGAACGCCAAACGGACACACGTTCGTATATCTCGGTCAAGTAAAAAGTTCTACGAAAAATTTAAAACCATGAAAAATGTACTGATTTAATATCTGTGAGAAACGCTTTACTAATGAACAACATCTAAAATCTAAGAATAATTTTTACTTTCAATGAAAAATAAAATGAATGCTTTCATTGGGTCTATTGACAAGTGAAACTCATTAAGTATAATTAACTGCAGTGTCACTTAATGAGTTTTACTTGTCAATAGACGATTGGTACTTTTAAAAAGGGTAAAATTGAAAAGTGGTTTTAGGTATGGACGGCGAATCAGAATCATTTGGCAACTGATCCTAGAAGCGACCTAAAATTAAAAATACTTTGAAAATAATTCATCCAAGAGCTCTTTACAAAAACATGATGAGATATTTTATTTAAATATTAGGAGTCTTCAAAATTTGTCACAATAACAAATTGTTACGGACGGAACACAAGAGCAAAACTGTTTTCTCGCCTTTGTAAAAATATTTTTGGTAAAATAGTTAATATTAGGTATGAAAATATAACTTAATAAAAAACTAAACATCTCTTTTGTTTAAAAAACCGTTCCGTAAAGAAACATTTAAATATGGCTGGATTGTCGTAACGGATGGGAGTTTTTTCCAGCAAAATTTTAACTATCAATACAGTTCTCAACCAAGTCTTTAAATATTTCCCACAACTATTCATGTCTTTCAATATTATTCACAAAGACTAATAGGAAAAAATGTTTTGGTTTAAATCCGAAAGACTTTATTAGCTAATTTAAATGATATTCCATCTAAATCAAGTTTCACAACTTGTGATTTATATAATAAATAACGAAAAAATTGCAAATTTTGCAACTGTAATCAGCAAACTCTGTTGCATTCTCAGATGAAAAATCCTAAAATAACTTTCTTGATTTTCTTTAAATTAGTTCACGTTGTGAACGCCATTAAAATCATTTCCTCGTATATTTGACAGTTTTTTAGAAAAAATCTGATACTTTTCACCTTCTTATAACAAAAGAATTGCATCGAGAAAGAGCTTTCAAGGTGCAGCGAATATGATTTTTATTTGTTACGGACGGAGCTTCGCCTTTTTTTTACCCACGAAAAGTAATTTGAGATGTTAACAGTGTGCAAAAGAAATTAAGCACAGGTAATGCTAGGTTCGACTCCTAAGACGGCTAAATAAAAAAATTGCAAATACCACAAAAATAACCTCTATTATTTATTTAATGTTTAAACTCATATTGAAAAATGACCTCATCGAAAAAGAAAATGATTGTATGGCTCAGTTGACATTATTAAAATTTTACTCATAAACTGTAAGAAAAAAAAATCGTAAAGGGTCCAACTTTAATTTGAAATTACTGTTTAAGAATTCTTAATATATATTGTTAGTATAGTATTTCTAATATATATTTTTAATACCGGTATAAACTGTATTGTCACGTAGTCAAGAAGTTGGAAAATCTTTAGTAATTTTTTTAGAACAAAATTCATCTTTTAATTTAAAAATGATAATATAGTAAGTAGTTTATTATTTATTTATTGCTTATTCAATTTAAAAAAAAACAAAAAACTTTTAACAAAAAAAAATCTTCAGTGAACAAAAGTAAAAGATTTATTTTTTGCAAGGTGATTTTTTACGGTATTCACTTTTTTATGGGAAAAATACTTTAGGGTACTTGAAAGCTCTGACAAGCTCTCAAATCGTATGAAAACATGTTTTAAAAAAATCTATACAAAATCATTCTGAACAAAAATGTAGCATTTGTCATTTAACTATAATTAAATTCTAATGATTAAAATTTTCCTTCGATAAAACGAAATTTGCAATCATTCAAGATTACCATTTTTTTACACTTTATAGATATGAGCTTGTAAGATGACGATTAATATTTGAGAAAACAAACTTATCTTTCGTATTTTTGATTCGTCAATTGGAATTTATTTGGTAATTCAACCGACTGAAATTTAAAATTTAAATTTAAACGACTTTAAAAATATGCAACATTAAATCTGTTTTTTGCGGTAAAAAAAAAAATCCTTTTTTTTGTGGCAAATATGAATTTTGTATAAAAATTTTTAAAAAATATGAAGACTTTTTTTTTGTTTAATTAAAGTAGTTTAAGTAATTTATACACTTAATTATGGAAAATTGTGTCAATTTTGAATTAGAACAAGCAATAATTGTGACTCAAAAATATAAGAAGTATGAAATACTTTCTTTGAAGGCAGCCTTGCAAAAAGTTTCCGAAGAAACCTTATCGTTTATGCTGCCTCCGAAAAGTATGCCACACCAGAGCAAACGATTACATCGCATCTAAAGAAGCAAGAAAATTGAGAAGATCTGAATAGATGTTAACTGAATTTGAAGAACATTTAGTTAAATGGCTTGGTGTGTCATCTAATTTTTAGGGTGATCCTAATATGGATGATTTAATTAAGGCTGCTTCTGAAGTAAGAAAACTTCTTAAATCTTCCGACACTCCACCGTTTAAAAAGGAGCTTCCAACTGAATATTAGGTAAAATTGTTCCTTAAAAGAAGTCCTGGAATAGTTCTTCATATCCCAGAATATATTAGCAGAGCGGCAGTAATTGTTCCAGCCAGCAGAATCAAGATATTTTTGATAATGCTCAAATTTTTTTAAAAGAGATTGCTTCATATCCTTGATCGTATCCTTAATCGTCTAGATGTTTACTACAGTATTGATAAGACAAGTTTTGAATTTAACCCGAACATATAGAAAGTTTTTTTTAAGGAAAAATATAGAAAACAAATAAAGATGGAAAAAGCGAAAACAAAATCAAAAGATCATCTGAAACTGTTGCTAAAAAGAAGAAGCGTGGAAGACCAGCTTGTATTCAATGATAAGCATTAATTTCCACTGTAAATAATATTTTAATGATATTTATCTTTTTAAATATGTATTTTATGTTTTTAGTAAGATTTTGAATATTTTGAGAAACTAAATTAAACTAAATTTCTTTCCGTTTTATAAACTAAAATACAATAAAAGCAAGATAACAATGTTTCTTGAACTTATCACTTTTTTTTTTATAAGAGTTTTATTATGATCAATTTTAAAGTACTTCAAAAAACAAAGTTTTTACCGCAATAAACGGATTTCATAATGCAAAAAACAAATTTGTTAGTTAAACTCCTTTTTTAGTAAAATCGTTAAAATGCAATTAAAACGGGATAGTAACGTGTATATTTTCTTTACCGCACATTTTTTTGTGCATGCTTCATTTTAAAAGAGCATATGACACAAAAGTTATAAGTGCTCATAGTTTCTATGAATGAAAATACCGCAAAAAAAAAAAAAAAATCTTTCACCCTACTTTAGAACAAATCTTTTAATTTATAGCAAAAATCTTAAGCCCAACGCCAATGAGTATACTGTGTGTAGGGGTGGGTGAGGGGAGTGCAGT
Source organism: Hydra viridissima (assembly GCF_058129835.1). Taxonomy (NCBI): domain Eukaryota; kingdom Metazoa; phylum Cnidaria; class Hydrozoa; order Anthoathecata; family Hydridae; genus Hydra; species Hydra viridissima. The sequence continues at coordinate 1,876,702 of NW_028324315.1, forward strand.
TGAAGTAAAGTTGAAGTAGTTTGTACCGGACATCACATTAAAAGTGACATCACATATCACAAAAAAAGAGATCAATAATTAATCAGCAAAATTGTGAGATAGTACATCGTAAATGTGAATTTACAAGCGAAATCATAAATTTAACGAGTTACCGAATTTATTTTCCGTCAATTTCGTTTGTTTTAAGCATGCGAACATATGAGTATGCATACTTAAAGCACACAAAAAATGCAATAAATTTTTTTTTTATTTATTTAAATGATAGTGGGTAACTTTCAAATAAATCATTAATCACATTTTTTCTATGATAAATTTGGATCTTATAATCTAACTTATTTTTGTTTATTTACACTTTCGCAACTGTGTGCACACAAATTATTTTATTTTTACACTTCGCAACTGTGTGCACACGAATTATTTTATTTTTGTACTCGACTTGTTTTGATTTCGTCCGGGCATTAATAATTTTGTGAAGTTTTTAAATTGTGAGAGCCGAAATCTCGAACAGAAAAACTATGTATAAAAGCCAATAATCTCAACAAGCTCTACCCAACAGATTTGAGTAAAAAGGAGTTTGCCAAGGAAGTTTGGCATTTTTCTTTAATAAGAAGATATATACTAATCAGTGAGAAGCTTCTTGAAATTCTAAACAATGTTTCTGTGAAGAGGCTACATTCAATTTTTCCAAGATTGTATGTTTCACTCTGAATCTTCCTGAGATCAACCGTTTCTGGGTCTAAAGGCATGAATTCGGCAAGCTGACTATTATAAAAAAAAAAAACAAAAAAAAACAAACAAATAAAATATCTTGAAATTATTTGTTCGATTTTAATTTGTTAAATGATTGGAGGAGGAGTGAGCACCCATTAAACTTTCAGATCGGGCATCACAAAAGCTCACGGCGGGCCTGCTTTAGCCTGCTTCCAAATACCGTTAACTGTCATTTATTAGTTATTTGACCATGAACAAAGATGCAACTTTTTAAGTCAAGACAATTGGCAGGCTCTAACGCTAATAATGGTATAAAATTGTTTTCAAGTAGATCGACGTATGAATTTTGTTTGAAACAACCGTCAAAAATATTAGATAACTGTATCCTTTTTAGTTCACAAAAATTAATAAGGCTGTAATACGAACATTCTAGACAAAGAAGACTTTTATATGACACCATAGCAAACACAGCTGATTGCTTATACTAGTGACCTTTGTTCAGAAACCTGTCTCACTACATAAAGCTGTGAGTTAGTTTTTTGTTACAACTATGAGATTCAACGTGTAAAGATAAACCAAACAGATCACTCACTTGAACACACTCATCTTGTACAAACTTGCCAAAAATTTAATCACTGAAATCTTTTAATTAAATCGACGATAAAAAGTCACTAAACTTTTAACTTAACCCAAACTTTGCGCCTCTTTACAACAAAAAATTGCATTGAGAAAGTTTGATGTCTAAATCGTCTACACCTTGCAATGGTAGAAAACTCATCATGTGGAAATCTAATGCGAGAAAGTTACTACAACAAGTACTTTGTCGTATTTATCCCTCTCTAAAGCATGTGTTTTGTAGAGGAACTTTTTAAATGGACTTGTTCAATCCTGGACAGTTAAATAAGAGTAACTGGAGTTATACAAAACACTTGTGAAATCAAATATTTGAGTTTGCAATCCATCTTTAAAAGAACAAATCCAAAGAAATGATATTTGTCATTGTTGACGAACAGATTTGCATACAACAATGATATTATTACTATAACAAGAGGGTGTCAAAGCTCTCGAATTGAATCAAAGAACTCGAGAGTGTCAAAGCTCGTATAGAACTCGAATTGTTGATAAGGATCTCTTGTCTTTTTAAAACTCAGTTTGTTTTCATAGATTAAAATTGAAATTAATATTTGTTCCTTGCCTCAAATCGAAACTAAAAATGCAATTGAAAAGGATGATTCAAAGGAAAAATATGTTGCTTATAACCGCCAGAAATTATATTATATAGTTTAAGTATATAATATATAAAGATATCAACAAAATATAATCTAATATTAAAATGAACATCAAGATGTTAGGATGAACATAAATTTAATCATTTAAATCAATATTTTTCTACAATTTGCTTTAAAATCTCTGAGTAAAAAACCTAAGTGCAAGAAGTGGAGAGATTTAGGATTTTGAGGTTAAATTTTAATTGAAGCGGTAAATATTTTTGAATAAATCGACTTTTTCCATGCTGATTGTGCATCCATTTTTACAACGATGAAATAATCCTCGAAAATCGCCTAAGAAGTTATTACAAAGACTTATTTGTAAAATGTTTTTTTATTTCACGAACTATTATGATTGAGAAATTCAAAATGTACAATAATTTTGGGCAATAAAATTTCGACACAATCTAATTAACGTCAGATTTTCCAAGTCAAATAAAATGAGATCAAAAAGAATAAAAATCTAAAAAAACAGCGGTGTCAAAGGTTTTTCGTTATTTGAAAAATAAAAAACTATTATGATGATTTTGTTTCTATTTCTTTGTTTTAAAAATAGAAAAAAATAGCAACAAAGTTGTCACAAATTCTAAGGTTTTCATGATTTTTAAAAAAATTCTTTGAATCAGAAATATATTAAAATGTACGGGATGATATTACGCACTAATATCTGTTTAAAATAGAAAACCAGTTTAAATTTTTACCTTTTGAATGAAATAAAAAATAATAAAAAAGGTTAAAAGATTACAAAAAAATAAATAAATAAATAAATATTTACAAGATTGTTAAGTTTTTAATTATGTGAGTAGTTTTTGTTTTCATAAAGGAAATCATTTACTCTTGTTTTCACTTTTTCAACAAATGAAGATTTAAAAAAACATGGAGAAAATTTGTTAACAGAGAGGAAACCTTTAGCTTTATAGATTTCTAGTATGAAATATTTCGAACTAGAATTCTCAAAGAAAGATTTCGATGACAGAAAATGTCGATTGTTGAAGAAGCAAAAATTTTTTTTTGCTACAAAAATTAAAGTAGAGATTTTACCACGAACATGTTGTTTCGCTGAAATCCAATCAGGTGATTTAATCAAAAGTTTCCATTTTTATGTATTCATTTTTTTTGGTCCATATTATTTATATTTTTGTCGCAGTATTTTTTAAAATGACCATTAATGAATTTTTGATTCTGGAAGATATTCTTATTGGCATATAAAAAGATTTATGTAAAATAATATTATAAATTTTTACCTTTTGCTCCGTGTTTTAGTCATAGTTGAAATTGTCAATACATATCATAAAGCCTTTAGTCATTCTTACTTAAATACTAAACTATATGGTTAAGTTTTATTTAGCGGCTTATAGCTATTGATAAAAAGTAAAACAGTACAACATGTATACTTGTATAACATAGATAGTACAACAAATGTTGTCTTAAGAATCAAACCTAATTGCAATAACAGTTTCTTTTTAACATTTCAATAAACCAATCCATGGTTACAATTATAATCTTACTGCATAAGCAATAGCAGTTCCTTTATTTTTCACCATCAAAATTTTGGACCACTCACTTTGTTCACTAGTTCTTTTAAACATTAAGGGTCTCCCAACTCTTGATTGCTTTTAGGGGGTGTTACCAGAAAAGACTAATTTTATTGCTTAATTTTTTAAAATTTTAAAGTATTTGACAAATTAGTTGCTTGAATATTTTTGTTAACTTTTGAATGTTGATTGAATCTTGATCAAAACAACTTTGAAAGACAAAGCAAAAGTAGACATTGTCCAAAATTATTGTTACGTAAAATTGGTTCTACAGTAGGATTGAAAAGGCATTAACAAAAAGTTCATAGTATTGTTTTGCAAAATGAATGTGAAGATGAGCCACTGAGTAAGAAATTTTTTAGTCAATCAAATTTGGATTCTATATTAAAGAAAGTATTAAATGAAAAGTTGGCTTGTTTTGCAGCTGGAGTTTCAATAAGAAGAATCAAATCTGATCATATTTATGAATTAAGAAAATCAAGAAAAAGTAAATCTATGGCTGTATAGTTAGAAAAGTTTTTTTAAAAAACAGAAGAAAAACATTGAAGTTAATTGGGATCAATCTTACAAAAAGAATTTGAGCTTGTTTGAAGGTGCTTACAAAAGATCTTTAAGTATGCTTTATAATGCTCTTTTGACTTTTTGTTCATCTGGTATTGAGGCTGAAAGTGCATTTATTTCAACTGGACTTTTTTTTCCAAACTCTAGAACTGGTTTGACACACTGTAATTTAGATGCAATAGTTTTCCTAAGAAGCTACTTTATGTCACAAAAATAACTTTTAGAGTGCAATTAAGATAAAAATAAATACTTTAATTAGCTAAGTAATACTAATATTCAAAAAAGTACAGAAAAGAGATTAAAAAATTTTAAAGTTGTGTGCATTCTCTTTTTAAAAAATTTTCCCTGAAATGGTATCAAAATTCCCCACTATTCCAGGATTGGAAAAAGTCCAAGAAAATGCACCCCCTAATTGCTTTTAATGATGTGTTTTTAATTTATTTTTAAAAACTAAGGTAGAAAAGCAATTTAATACAAAAAGATTGCAGCTACCTCCAAATTTCACTTCAACAATCTGAAATAATCTACCTTTTGAAAACTCTCTCTGCAATTTCAAAAACTTTGAAGATGATTGAGGTTTTCTTCTTGTGATTCCTTTGTTGAAGTAAGAATATACAATTTTAAAACTGACATAAGATTAAGGTAAAAAAGTACTATTTACCTTTTATTTTTTTATTTTTATATTTTAAAGGCTGAAAAACATGAAAGGATAAAAACAATACCAAAGGCAAAGTTCAATACTAATAGCGAAATTTTTTCAAAAGCCCTTAGTGATTACTTTGTTTCACAAGAAGAGTTTGTTACTGTGCTATCAGGCGAGTTGACAAAGTCTAAAGAAATGAGGGAAGACATCAGACAGACAGTTTTTGGTGAAAAAAATTGCATTAAAATATTTTCCCTCTCTTTTATTTACTTCTATTAAAAGTTTCCTTGTTTAATTTCTTCTTTTATAACATTAATTACAGATTTCTTTTGAGAAAGTGTTGTGATTTCAAATTAATGCTGTAGTTTTCTAATTAAATAGAAATTTGTTTTAAAAATGAAAAAAGAAGATGCGAGAGAAGAAATTATGCACATGTTAATTGGAACTAATGGTTTTTATAAACGGTTTTTTGCTGAATTAAAATTACAAAATCATGAAATAACCATGTTTATCCTAATAAACTTTGAAACTTTTGTCAAGAAAATGCAACCCCTAATTGTTTTTATTGATGTGTTTTTAGCTTATTTTTAAAAATAAATGTATATAGAAAAAAATTTCCCCAAACTATAAAGTTTTTTCTGGGTATAAATAATTGAGGGCAATTTACATAAAATTTTATACATAGTTTATAAACACTTGTTAGATAATCCATGTGTTTTGTCAAATTAATACTGAATTTTATATACTTTTTTGCATTCTCATCAGTAAAAGTGTAAGCTTAAGATTGTTAGAAGCAGAACTTGTTGCTGTATAGTTTAGTTTATATAGAGCTTTAAATCTAAGTTTTACAAACTTATAATGGAATGTAAGTTTATATGTAAGTAAGAAACAAAAAATGATACATTGGTCTTGTTTTTTTTAGATTGGTTCGAATTGTTGCTGGCCTTGAAAAAGGAATTCGCAAAGCTATTCGAAATGAACAAATTACTTCTGACATCTTCGATGAAACTTGTTCAAAGAAACCAAATAAGATTGCTGTTGTTTCGTCAGACGGATTAATAAAGTACACTTTTTCTGAATTACGTGATTTAGTAAACAAAATAGGAAATATATTTTACAATAGTGGTTATCGGAAAGGAGATGTTGTTGCCTTATTTATGGAAAATAGACCTGAATATGTAGCTTTTTGGTTAGGACTATCAAAAATTGGTGTTATAACATCTCTCATAAACTTTAATTTAACAAATGATAGTTTACTGCATTGCATAAAAGTCTGTGATGCTAAGGCAATTATATATAGTAATGAAACCCAAGGTAAGCGTGTGACTAATATATAAAATACACATTCATACTTTTCACATTGTTTGATATACTTTTACTATTTTATTTTTTTAAATCAGTACGTTGACTTCTTTTCTTTAAAATTTTCTCTAAAGAGAATCAATTTCCAGATCTTTTCAGGTGCTCTTGAGGCTTTGCAAGATCAGTTAAAAAGACTAGATCACTTCTGTTTTGGAAGACAAAAGCAAAAATCTAAATCAACTGATCTAGTAAAACTAATTGAATCAACTGTTACAACTCACCCTCCTCGACCAGATGACATTTCTTTTTATGGTAAATTATCATATAATCAACTTTATTTGTTTCCAAGTTTTTTTTACCTAGCTTACCTATATACTATAAATTAGTTTTCTGCATTTCTTTACTTTTTTATTTTTTGGCACAAAATAAATTTTTGTGAAGAGGTGTAGTAAGGGGTTTAGGAGAGGGGAGGTAATAAAAAACATAAAACAAGTTCAGGAAAAGGGGTCAAAAACCTCTATTTAAAAACCTTTTGCTACTTCTCATACTATTTAAGATGTGTGCTACTTCTCATACTATTTAATATATATGTATATATATATATATATATATATATATATATATATATATATATATATATATATATATATATATATATATATATATATATATATATATATATATATATATGTATATATATATATATATATATATCCTATGTCAAAATTATTTTAGCAGATCAAATTTTAAGCTCTAATTTAAACACTTGGAATTTCTTTAAATAAACTTATTTACATGTAAACTTTTGGAATTTCTTTAGATAAACTTATTTACATGTATACTTCGGGAACAACCGGATTACCCAAACCAGCTGTAATACGTCATACCAGGTAAAGCATGTTTTTTTATAGATGTTTAAAAGTTTAATAGATTTTTTAATAATGGAATGAAATTCATTATGATAAAGTTTTAAAAATATCTGCTTCTACACTGTAGTGCAAATAATCAGAGAAATATTTTTAAAATTATTTTTCATAACAATAACTTTTATATTAATTTATTTTAGTTTTTAAATAAACTTTTATATTAACTCAACATTTAACTTTTTTTGTGTTTATTTTCAGAAGATTGTTTGCTGTTAAATAGTATTTGATGTTTGTAAAATTTGATTTGGATGTTGTTTCTTGTAAAGTCAATCTATTTTTTAAGATTTTATTACATGGTGAATGGTATGGCTATATCATTTAAAGTGACCAATAAAGATGTGAATTATGTTGCACTCCCCTTGTATCATTCTAATGGTGGTGTTGGGGGTATTGGAATGATGATTTACAAAGGTGCCACTGTTGTTATAGCCAAGAAATTTTCAGCAAGTCGCTTCTTTAGTGAATGTGCTTTTCATGGAGCAACGGTATTTTAATATTATATTTTTTCTATCCACACCCCTGTTGAACCAGATTAAATGTTAAAAAATTAAAGTTTGAATTTATAATAATTATGGCAATTTTGGTTATAGAAATTCTTTAAAACTCAATTTTTATCTATGTCTATGCAGAGCATTAGCTGGGGTAGGAGGGGGGGGGGGCATTAGCTAAAAAGAAAATAATTTACTCTATAAACTATCTTCATAAAAAAGTATCAAAACCTATGAAAAAAGGAAATATGACTTTAAACCAGGTGTGTAGCTACCCTATAGCAAGAGTAGGCACAGCCTAAGGGCCCATCGTAAAAGGGCCCAAGCGTCGACATAACTCAAAATTTTGAGTTTGTATTTATTACTGTATTTTTATTCAAAATCATGACTGAAATCAATTATGTATCTAAAATTTTACAAAAAAAAGATGTGGATTTAAGTACAGCAGTTTCTGCATTAGAAAATTTAAATATTAAAAATTTTTTGAGACCCATATGAAGAATTTAAAATGGAAGCTAAAGTGCTAGCAAACTTGTGGAAAGTTGATCCGCGTTTTACGTGTAAACGGCGAAGATCTGTTAAATGTCATTTTGATGAATTATCATCAGATTATTGTTTTTGTAATAATAATAAAAAAAAATTCAAGGTAAATTTTTTTTATTATACACTCGATAAAATAGTTGTCCAAATTGATGAATGTTTCACCGGAATGAGAACTATGAACCATTATTTTGCATTTCTTGAACCTAAAAATATATTAACGATGTGGCAACAAAATATGGTAAAAGCTTGTGATACACTTTGCAGCAAATATCCAGAAGTATTTACATCATTACACACACAAAAAAAGGTATTGAATTGCTCCCTCCCTGCTTGTTCACGGAAGAAATTCAAACCAATGTTCTTATCTTTGCAGAAAGGATCTACATGTTGATATATATGTAACATCACTGTAACTGTCATCCAATAATCTTCCATAAAGGTTGACCAGTTATTATGAAAAAACTCAATATCTTGTCCTAATGTTGTTCAAATAAGTCATTATTACAACCCATTTTTCAATGTATTTCTGTAATCATTACTGTTAAATGACCCATTCCTGGCTAGTTTTGTAATTTTTTGAAGATATGTTTTGTTGTGTCCTGCATTAGGTACAGTTCAGAGAGGGTTAACAACTAAATCATCAATTACCAATAGAAGAACTTTGTCTATACAGTTAGCTTATTCTTTAAGTTTTTTTGATCTATTTAAATTTACAATTTTCAATGTTAAGTGACCTAAGTGTTCTTAATTCAGAACAGTTGTTTTTAAAAACATCCTTTCTTTTCCATCTATAATATAGAAAGAATGAGTTGTCATGGAACTTGAAGACAAACCACATATAACTTGAATGACTTGGATCCTCAAAAATAAAGCTCATCTTATCCAAGCTGAGCCCGTCAAGAAGTATTTTGACATGAAGATTATTTTCCTCATAAGAAAAAAAAAATCAAACAAATATAAACAAATAAATAATATATTATGAAATTTTTTTTTAAAATGCCATTTAGTATCTATTTACAAACACTATTAATTACACTTCTATTAAAAATATGAAATTATGCATAATTGAAGTTTGATTAAAAATACACAAAAGATGAGTTGCAGTGTGTTTAGCGCTAAACTATTTTTACACTTGTTTTACTTTTTTTATTTTGCAAAAGAAATGTACTAGATATACTATTATTTTCATTTTTTAAAGCTCAACTTTTATATATAAGGTATACTATAAGGTTCCATACTTATAAACTTATAAATTTATAAAGCAAGTTTTTCTCAAAGAGTAGTTTTATTTTTTTTCACTTGAAAGAAGAAGTTCTGCTGGTTCTAAAAAAGTATGGCACAAGATGTCGTTTAATTAAACTTAAATCTGGTTTAACAAGAATGTGTATCTTTTAGATAAAAAATAATTTGAAGGTTGTTTTAATTTTGTATTACTTTTCATGAAATTTTATTTGTATATATTTTTTGACTTGTAATCTTGGGAACTTGTAATAACTACTATTTTAAACACCAGTTATTAAGGGATGTATTTGTGTAAAACATGTTATATAACCGCAGTACATATGACTATAGTATATATGAATGTATTATGTATGATTGTAGTGTATAATGCTAGATTATATATGACTATAGAGTATATGAGAAATGTCCATATAAATGCATTATATATTACTGTAGTATATATGACTTAGTACATATGACTGTAGAATACATGACTGAAGTATATATGGGTAGAGTAATTTCCAAATTTTTGGAAATTACTCTACCCATAAGACTTGAGTTTTTAATAGGATAATTTTTAGTTAAGTAACCAAATCAAATTAAAAAAAAGTGAAGGAGGCATTTCTTTTAAGTAAGCTAAAACAAATAAAAAATTTATTTTTTTTAGATGTTTAACTACATTGGGGAAGTTTGTCGCTATCTTCTTGCTCAACCCCCCTCTAAAAATGATCGCTCCCACTACATCCGTTTAGCTATAGGAAATGGTTTAAGGCCTCAGATATGGAAAGAGTTTAAAGAAAGGTTTGGCATAGAAGTCATCGGTGAATGTTATGCATCTACTGAAGGTGCATATTAACATTTGGTGTCAATAAGTGTGATTGTTTTTCAAAATTAAGTTTTTTTAAGTTTGTGTTTAGCTTTTCCATTGTTATTTTATCAGATTGTTTTATATAGGTAATGCCAACATGATTAACATTGATAACAGGACTGGAGCTGTTGGTTTTAACTCAGTTATTGCCCCTGGTTTTTATCCTATAAAATTAGTTAAAGTAAATGAGGAAACTGGGGAAATATTACGTGATGAAAATGGTATGGCAATTGCTTGTTCACCAGGCGAAGAAGGGGAACTTGTTGGAAAAGTGAGAAGTAAGCCATTTAGTTGTTTTTAACCAAGAAAGCAATGGTTCAATATCAAATGGGTATGGAATCCTTGTTAGCCTCAAATTTATTTGAAACTATGTATTAGGATGTATTCTTTGTGAAAAGCAAGTCATAAAAAATCTGTCAGTTGTCTATACTTGTTAAAACAGAAATTAAAACATAAGATATTTAAAAATCTTATTTTTCAAATAAGCACAACAAAAATGCAAACAAGTAAAAAAGTTTGCTAATAGTAATAAGTAAATAAAAGTTTGCTCAAAATAATCTCTTTTCAGAGGTGAGCAGATAGTATTTTGGATATTTCTTTTTTTTTTTTTAGTCAATGAACCATCTTCATTTTAAAAAAGCTAAAGTTTTTGAAGTCAATAATTTAATTAGTAAATAGTTTAAAAAAATTATGGTGTCTATAAATATATGCTCAACATTAGATTGCAATCATTGAAACACCAAAAATGAAATGAAATTTAGGTAAACAAGAGTTGTGTTGGTCCGTCTAACTACAAAGTGTACTGAGCGGTACATTTAAAAGTAAGCAAAAGAATACATCACAAGGATTAATAAACTAAATGTAGTTAAATGAAAGATTTGAATTATAAGCTGTTAGCAAAAATCTAATGACTCTGCAGCATTGTTTTTTTAGATTTGAGAGAAATTTCTCAAATAATCATGTTGTCAGTTGCATCCGGCTTTGATGAAAATGTGTTAGCAAAATCAGTAAACATAACCTTGCTTAAACACAAATTAGCTATTTTTGCACTTTTTAAAATATTGCTGTAAATGGAAAGCTTTCTTGTAAAACCTCCTCTAAATCCCCTTTCATAAACACGGTTCCATTTTTTATAAAACTTTTAATTCTGTATAATATTCAAGCATACACAAAAAGGCTTGAATAGTACATAAATATGTTTTAATTGTTGAAGATATTTTTAACATCCAGGAGGCATAACAAATAAACCAACCTGCTTGCTTGTATTTAACATTATTATCATTTAATGTCAGTTATAACTGTTATAGATTTATTTCATTTAAGTCAACAGAGGAATCTTCAGATCCTGATGTAATCTTTTTTCTAAGTTTATTATCTACATTTAGATACTTTTAGATTTATTCTCCAGTCTTTTATTAACCATTGTTTTTTTTGCCCCTTTGTTAACATTATTTGCTGTAGTTGCATAAGAAATATTTTTTTGATTCACATCAATTGACCATGCATTAATATGTATTTTAGCTTCAAGAAATATTTTTTTGATTCACATCAATTGACCACGCATTAATATGTATTTTAAATTTCACTTTTCAAACTTGTTCTAAACATTTTAAAGTATGTTAAGGCAGCAAGTTTCAAACCAAAAATAATTGTTCACTTTGTTGTTTTCTTGAGTTAAGAACATAATTAGTGACTAGACGTAAAGCTAAAGATCAACTGATGAATTTTTAGTTCAGATTGTTGTTGTTGTTGTTGAGCTGTTCAGATTGAAAGAGGTTTTGTGCCACAATTAATTCACAAGTAAAGTTTTGATTTTCAAATGTATTTCAAGTTTTTTTTATGTTATTAAATTTGTACATAAAAAATTTGTATGCATTTGTTCATATAAAATAATATAAAATGCATCAACTTTTTAGAGGCAGATATTGGTATAGTTTTGAACTTAAAACCAAAGTTTAAATAATTATTAGTAAAATTGTTAATGAAAGTTTCAATTGCTTTTTGAATCTCATTAAAGCTTTTAAAAACAATCCTCTTGGCAAAAAGATCTTTACAACAGCAACACTACTATTGAGCCCAATTGTGAACAAAATTAGCTCCTTATATATCAACCAAAGAAAAGTTACAGCCAAATACAGCTTCAGTAATCAGATGAAATGGATTGCAACTTTATAACTTTTGCATAATTGTTAGCATACACTTTACATTTTTGCTTTTAGTTGTCCTGAATGTCTTTTATTTTCTTATTGACATTATTTAATTACAAAAAAAAACTTGTACAAGAGCATGTTTTACATCACAACTATGCTGAATAAATTATGCTGAATATGTAAATGATTGCAATAATAATAGTAACTGATTAAACTATTATAGTCAAAACTGAATAATTTATGCAGGAAAAGTAAATTAAAGTATTTTATCTTAAAATCTTACTGTGCTTATTACAAAACTGATGATTAATTGTGTAGACAATGTAAATCCTCTCATTCTTTGAGATGATCCTGTTCATCAGTTTGATGGTTATCTTGACAAAGAAGCTACAGCAAAGAAGATTGCTCATGATGTGTTTGAAAAAGGAGATTCTGTGTTCCGTTCAGGTGATATCCTTGTACAAGATGAGGAGGGTTACTTCTACTTCCAGGTACTTTTTTTTTTTGGTTTAGTAAAATTTAAAGTTTTCTTGATTCGCGTCGATGATGACAATCATGATATTTCTTGTTTTTAGGACAGGGGGGGAGATACATTTAGATGGAAAGGTGAAAATGTTGGAACAACAGAAGTAGAAGCAGCTATCAGTAAGATTGTGAGGCTGGCAGATGTTGTTGTGTATGGCGTAACTATACCAGGTTTATAAGTGAACTTTTTTTAGTTGCTGAATTAAAACTGCAGTGATTGAAATAGAAGTAAAATGTTTTTATTTGATTTTCTATCATTCCATTTTTTTTTAAGTATTTTTCACCAAATCTTTTTTCTTTCCCTAAAAAACGTTTGGGGGGGGGGGGGGGGGGGAGAAAGGAGATTCGGGTTTCTTTTGACACTATCATTTTTTGATATAATTTTTCATTTCAACAACAAAAAATTTATATTGAATAAGTTACGGAATGTTTTTATAGAAAGAAATAAATGAGAGACGATTACTTCGTTAACAACGTGCTATTTTATTACTATTTAGGAATAGAAGGAAAAGCCGCGATGACTTGTATTGCTGATCCTGATTTCACTGTAGATTTAAACGCTCTGAGGGCTGAACTTTTGAATAAACTACCAAACTATGCTCGTCCTCAATTCATAAGGCTGTCATCAGAAAAAAATATTTCTCAAACTAGTACCTTCAAATTTAAAAAGATTCAATTAAAAGCAGAGGGGTTCGATCCGAAAAAGATTCTCAACGATCGTTTGTATTATAACAACCAGAGAACTGGACACTATGAGGTTTTAGATTTGCAAGCATATCATCGTATTCTGCAACACGAAATTCGGTTTTAATTGCAGTCCAAAGTCCAAAGTCCAAACTTCTTTTGTTTTTCTCTTCGGTCTTCAGCATTAATTTATTTTAGCAGCAAAAATAAATTTTTATTGTTTTTTTAATTTATTTGTTAAATTTTAAAAAATGGTGTAAAAAAGAGGTTTTCAAATCAGAACAAATTAAATCTAATAAATTTATTTATGAACTCAGTGTTTATATTTATATTTTAAAGTGTTGCGAGGAAGTCGTTAACATCACAAAAGGATTTGTTTTAATTTGGTTTTTTAAGAGCAAGTGTTTAAATGACAATTGAAAACTGCAGTGGAAAACCCATAGTTGTCCACGTTTTTTTCTTCTTACCCAGCACTATTCGGTGTAGTTGTTTTTCTTCACTTTCAATGGCCCTTTTTTGAGGACTCTCTGTTGCAGCCTAAAAACTTAAAATTTTTCTAACAAATATTTTACCAGAAAGCTTTGATTTTTTGCTCTTTTCATCACCAAAAAAGCTTCAAAACATTAAAACAAAACACAAAAGTTTACTTTGAATTTAGACAAAAAAAATATCTCTTTTAATCAAGATAGTTTTAGAATGTTCCTAAACCAATACAATAATTTGTTAGATGAGCAATTAGAAGTGAAGAAGCGAAGCATACAATAAAACCTATTCTGCAAGAAAGAAAAAATTGCAAATCGTCAATTTCAAATAGAAAAAATCGTCAGTCTCAAATAGAAAGGTGGATCATGTGTCACAACATCAGTGATTATTAGACGGCTAAATGGAGTTGCGTAAAATTACCCAAAACGATAATAAGTTTTTGATAAACTGCAGTGCATTGTTTGCCAACAGCATGTTCTTTATAGAATCATTAGGCATGAATTAGTAGTGCTTGCGGTTTTACTGCTTCATATCCAAAAGTTGACATAATGTAATGCATATAAATCTACGGAAAAGAAGACTGTAAAACCCTCCACCTCTGATTTCCATCACCTGATACACTTTCTCTTATGCGATTCGTTGAAAAGTTTACTTTAGTTTCTTCAAGACTTCAATTTCAAAATCAGAAAATAACTTCCAAAATACAGCTCTAACTGCAAACAAATATTGCTATCCAACTTGGTCAACAAAAAACCCACTTTTAAATGTGAACCTGAAGAGCCAGTAACAGGTGTGAAATATTTCGACAAACTACTGCAGTTTTATAACCCAGAAACTGAAAAGAAAGTTTTTGAAAATTCAGTTTGGAAAATGGTTTTTAATTTCTATTTGGATTGTACCTGATTGAATTCAAGGGCCATATCGCTCTTATGTCTTGCTTTTCGGTAACTAAAAAGAAAATGGAACTGGAATTGCTATTTCATTCTCAATTCATATCCGAATTCTGGTTATTCGAGACCCAAGTATTTAAGTCGCTGTTGAAAAAAGCTATGAACTGGTTTACAACTCAATTGAATTTATACTAACCCATTCACGTATCACGATCCCACGTATAAATATTGGTACAGAGAGGTCAACTTAATGGAAAAATCAACACGGGGTTTCAAAGTTAAAAATATAAAAATCTTAAGTTTATTTAACATGCATTTTTTGTTTAAGCGTTTACCAAAAATATTCCATTAGAGCTTTACTCTAATGGAATATTTTTGGTAAACTATCAGTTTGGATCTTTTAAATCTGTTGGAGTTTTATTTTATTGATTCTGATTGGCTGAATTAGCCGTTGAGTGATATAAAGGATGAAAACCATCATTTACAACTATGCAATAATTACAATATGTATATCTCCACAAGACACATCCAAAATGTCAGACAAACAGACTTTTCCACAAGACACATCCAAAATGTCTTAAAAATGGACTTTTTAAATTATTCAATAAAATCTGAAGTTCTTTAATATTATTTAAAAAGTTATTGGTAGAAATTATTCAATATTTTTTTGAACTTTGCTGAACGTTGTTATAAATAGATTGAGGAGAAAAGAGCTCCCCCCTTTTCTCCTCTTCCTATATACAACAGTGATAACTTGAGCTCCTTTGCTCTTTGAGTTTCTTTATCAATTTTTAAACAAATTGTTAAAACACGTTCAATGTTATAATTAAATTCAAATTTCTTCTTCACTCTTTCCAACGTGATCCTTACCCAGAACTTCAGTTTGAATAATTTCAACTTTGGTGTAGATTTCAAATGCTTCGTCATATTTACCCATGTGAGCCAGGCAGAGTGCTCTATTACGTTTTGAAATCAAAGTTGACGGGTGAAGGCTACCCAAAACTTCAGCTTGAATATTTTCAACTATAGAATTAATTTCAATAGCTTCATCATATTTAGCCATGCGAACTAAGCAGAGTGCTCTATTTTGTTTTGCAGTTAAAGGCAATGGTTGGTTACTTCCCAGAACCCAGAACTTTCCTAGATCTTCTATTTGAATTTTTTCAACTTCGGAGAAAATTTCAATTGCTTCATCATATTTACTCATGTGATCCAAACAGACTGCTGTAAAATCCTTTGTAGTTAAAGTCGACGGATGATGTTCCCCAGAACTTCTGTAATAGCTTTTTTAACTTTTATCGGAGTAAATTTTGATAGCTTCATCATATTTACCCACTTTATCCATACAACATGCTCTATTATGTTTTGTAATTAGAGTCGACGAATGATTTCTCCCTAAAACTTCTGTTTTGATTTTTTCAATTTCTTAGTAAATTTTAGCAGCTTCATCATATTTACCCATATGATCCAAGCAGAATGATCTTTTGTGTTTTGTTGTAAAAGTAGACCTCAGGTTGTTTTCATGAACTTTGTTTGAACTTTTTCAACTTCGGAGTAAATTTTAAAAGCTTTGTTATATTTACCCATGTTAGCCACGCAACTTGCTTTGTTATGTTTTGTTGAGAAAGTTGACGGATGATCGCTCCCAAGAACTTCTGTTTGAATTTTTTCAACTTCGAAGTAAATTTAAATAGCTTCTTCATAATTTACCCATGTTTTCAATACAATTCGCTCAATTATGTAAAGTTGACGGATGATTTCTTTCCAGAGTTTTGGTTCGGTTAATTTCAACTTCATTTAAAAAACGGACATCATAATGAAAAAGTTCAACAAATCATGAACTTCTTTTGCAAATTTCTCAAATTCTTTACAAACCTCTTATTCTTTTTCAGAAACATGTGAACTAAATATTTGCACCAATTGAATCCAAAATCAATGTGTTCTGTAAGGCTTGATAATTCCTTTTTTACAAAATCAATAAAAAATTTAAAATACTTTAATGAAATTTTCTAGCTTTTTTGAAATGTCTGACATGCTAACTGCGTGATTTCGTGCATGGAAAACTTGCGATGTGTATATTTATCGCTCTCTTGGTTAATAAGAGAAAAGTTCATCATGACTGCAATGGCATGTTTTATTTGGTAAGAATTTTTTTCGCCGATGAAAGTTGAAAGTTGTTTTATAAACTCTGGTGTTATGCTTTTTCCATCGCAATACGACAAACAATTCAAAATATCTAATGTTAAGATTTCTTTATTTATTTTTAATTTATTCAAAGCTATGCATATTGTGGTCACAACTGACTTAGTTTCCGCTTCGGCGGTAAACTCCTCAAATGAAGCTACCAGACTAGATTGATATATTTAAATATACTCTTTTGAGGAGACTTGCGTGTTGCTTATGCACTATTGCGGCAGAAAGTAAGTATGCACCCTACCCAAATCGTAAAAATAATAGTTTAATGTGGTATTTCTTATTTTTAGAAACATAATAGAAGCAATTGTTGCATTCTGTGAATTTACTTAATCAATATTCTTTGCACTTCCTGTTTACAATAGCAAGTGTGACTCATGTTGTGTAGTAAAAATTAAACTTTAAAGAGTTAACTTTGTATTGTTTAATTGTGCAAATTTTGAAGATTAATTGTTTTACAATGTTATAGTATTGTTATTATAATTAAGTTTTTAATAACAATTAACAAATAACTTTTTTTTATTGTCCTAAAAACCTTCAAAATGGTTCTGACCAGTTTTGACTTTAGGCCAAGTCATTAATAAATTATTATTATCCATTGTTGAGATGCATGTTGGGTTTTAGAGAATTTTTAGTTACAATTTGTTAGTTTAAGCTAATACTGATTAATTAATGTCTTTGGTTTTTCATTATTCATATTTGGCCATTTGTCTGATATATTTTGTGTAATTATTCATTTTTATATTTGAAGGTATGCCCAAATATCGTCGACTGACAACAGAAGAAAGACTTCGCGCAGTGTTCTTGGCAGAAACAGGTGCAAGTTTAAGAAAAATAGCCAGAGAACTTAAAGCAACACCAATGGGTATTAAGAAAATAATAGATAAACATATCGAAACTGGTTCAACAGCTGATAAGAGGCGATCTGGAAGACCAAAGAAAACAACTCCACACACTGACAGAGTGTTAGTTCGAATGTCCTTGCAGGATCGTAGACTCACTGCCCCTCAACTCAGTCGAAAACTTTCTGAAGAACATGGGGTTACTCTGGCAACTCGAACTGTACGTCAGCGCCTTCTGAAAGCAGGTCTTCGTGGATGTGTGGCTGCAAAGAAGCCACTGCTTTCAGCTACAAACGTTCGTCGACGATTGGCATTTGCCAAAGCACACAAAGACTTGACAGTAGATGATTGGAAACATGTCCTGTTCAGTGATGAAAGTTCTTTCGAGTTGTTCCTTAGTTCCAAACGAGTAATTGTGCAAAGAAGAGTTGGTGAAAAATTCAGTAAAAACTGTATTGCGCCAACTGTCAAGCATGGAGGAAAGAGTTTAATGATTTGGGGGTGTATGTCTGGCTATGGTCTTGGGCACCTTTATCGATGTACTGGAAGTATGAACCAACACCAGTACATTGATGTACTACAAAACACAATGTTTCCTTCTGCTAGTGCACTGTTTGGGCAACTTAACTCGTTCTTCTTTCAGCATGACAATGCACCATGCCACAAGGCCAAGACTGTCACAGATTTTCTTCGGCGTAATCAGGTGGCAGTACTTGATTGGCCTGCTCAGAGCCCGGACATGAATCCGATTGAAAATTTGTGGAGCGTTATGGCAAAGAACATTGAAGGAAAGAGGCCATCTAACTTGGATAGTCTTTGGTTAATTTTGCAAGATGCATGGAACAATATTGATGATGTTACAATTACTCGCCTGTTTGAGTCAATGCCAAACCGTATGAAACATGTTATTAAAGCGCGAGGTTACCATACTAAATATTGATCAAACTGCATGTTCTTGATACAGAGTGTTGTTTTTTATGATTCTGATAAATAAAAATTGTGTTTGCAACAATTTACAGTGTTTTTAATTGCTTAAAATAATAAATGTATGCAAAACTCAATGGTGTATACTTACTTTATGCCGCTATAGTAGATAATAGATGTTATGCGTTTTCCGTCGCAGCACAATAAACAGTTTTAAGTGTCTAATTCCAAAAGTTCTTTGTTCGGCAGTTTAGAAACGTATTTCGTAAACTTTTTAGCACTTCCGTCGTCGACGTTGTCAAAATGTATAATGTTTTTCCTGTTTTGTAGTAGTTATGAAGTTTGGCTGCTATCGTTTTAAGGCTAAGTTTATCTCCCTAGGAGTTTGTTGTAGATAATCCCAGTTGGGGGTTGAGATTGATTATAGACATATGTAAATTACTATTGTCTGCCTCTAGCCAGACTAAGTTGTTATAGCATTTGAGATTAACCGAAGCATATTTTTGAGCAAGCTAAGTTTTTCCAATACCTGACATTCCTGTTAAAATTAAAAACAATTTTCCTTACATCTGTAACTTGTTTCAGCAACCGTTCAACTATAAGCGAATAAGGTGAAAAGAAAAGACTGATGTTTTTTAAAAAGAAACGTCAAATAAAAAGTCGACCTTTAATCTCATCAAACTTGTTTTCGACCTTGTCAGTTTTATTTTCTCTATGGCCAACTTGCCTACAATATAAATAGCTCCTGGATATTAAAGGAAGTAAGAAATGAGTTTAGTCAGGAAAAAGTAAGATCTGCTGGTGGGCTTTAAGGTTCTTATCTTGAGGAACATCGTCTAAAGATCTTGCAAAGATAATTATTTGCTATAAAAGGTTTAGAAACTCCATATCCTTCTGACTTTTTACAATATAAAAAAAATAATCTCGAACTGTAAAAATGGAACAAACGACTCTGAGTTTTTCTCTCTTCCATTCAAATAACTTACTTCGTTTGTTCCTTTTATTTTGGCGCCTTCTCCACATTCGTCACATTTTCTACGTTTTCTTGCCTTGATAGGATGACGTCTTCAATATTTTTTGTTTTTTAATATTATCAGTGTACTAAAAACATTAAAAATTTAGTTTAATAATGTAAATATTTGTTTTATAATATTATAATAAAAGCTTTTACAGCAATATTTTAATATAAAAGTTATACCGTAATAATACTATAAGAATAATAAAGATTTAGCAATTATATTCTAATGACAATATTACAATAATAATATTATAACAGCATAATTACAATAACAATAATTTAGTAATAATACTGTAATAATAATATATAATACTTAAGTTTTAATAATGATATTATAATTAATATTATAAATATATTTCAGTTAAATTATCTAAAAAAAAAAAAAAAAATGACAATCTTTTTAAAAATTTCAAAAGTTCGGAATTATTAAAAGATTAAAAATCACGGGCAAAAAATTTCAACTTCACAATTAAAACATAAATTTTATAAATTTTATAAATGAGTTATAAATTAATTTTATGAATTAAGTTTGTAGTTTAGAGTTGTTATGAGTGGGCATGGTAGAACAAGATGGAACTGCTGTAGATCCAAAGATAAAGGCGAAAAGCGTAAAAACCGAAGGATACATGCGATATATTATTTTTAACAATAAACAAATGACGACTCTATCAGAGTTTAGAGCTTCGCTATTAAAATCTTAAGCTGTATAAATGATAGTTTACAAAAGTACTGTAAATTACTTCTTTGAGCGAGAATTTAATACAAACAAATTAGTTTCTAAACATACTCTGAATTGGAGCGAAATTAATAATAAAAGTATTAGAAAATGATTGCTGAAAAAAATAAAAAAATAACCGACTTTTAGCAGAGAAGGTAGGCAAATTAAACCGAAACCTATTCATTCCGTAAACAAACTTTGGAAAATTAGTTGTTTTTTTAATGATATTGTTAAGAATATTCTGATAACATTACAAAATTAATGATATAAATATTTTAATTATAGCATTTATAATAATAACGTTATGATATTAATATTCTAATAAATGATACAAAACTAATGCTATGATCATAGTAATACAATAAAAATATATTTAAATAATAATATTCTTATATAATATAATTAAATATAATAATAGTATTATTATAATATAGTATTATTCGTATTATAATAGCAATATTCAAATAACAGCATAATAACAAAAATATTATGATAATGATATTTTAGTAGTAATATAATAATAATATTAAAATACTATATAAGTTTTAATGATACTATAAATATATTTCAGTTAAATTATCAAAGAGAAAAAGACTCAAGACTTTTTGAAACTTCTTTCAAAAGTGTTGAATTGTTAAAAGTCTAAATTTGCTTTTAAAAATTTTAGATTGAAAATTAAATAATTTTTTAAGTGATAATTTTATACTAATAAATCAGTTTAAAAAAATAATTTATAATTCAAAAAATAATTTGATAAACAAACTCTGAATAGGAACAAATATAGTAAGAGAATTAGTGATAAAGTGCTGGGGGAAAAAAAATGCTACGCTAATAATGAGCAGGCAAGTTAGGCGAATTAAGACAAAGCAAATACATCCCATAAACATACTTTGGGGTTTAATGGGCCAACCTTTAACACCATATGGTATAGCTACCAAAGAAGTCCGTTCGGCCATCAAAACCATTAAAATGAGCTTTTCTACAATCAGAAACTCAGACCACCAGATCTCAATAACAACCATGAAAGACAACTCAAAAGAACATAATTTTAATCCATGCAAAACTTCTTTATAACACAAGACCACTTCTGAATTGATACGATATTAAGAACAGTTGCAAGAGTTCTTCGATTAATAAATGCTTTCAGCTTTCCATCTGCTATTTCCCAAGTAAAACCAACGGGCAACGCAAAAATAAGTAAGCAAGTTACAAATACGTTTCAAAGCTGTTAAATTCATGGTGAAGATTACTAAACGTCTCAAAGTTCGAATGACGAAGTCCCTTTCGGTTAACATATTTGATGAATAAAAATTAC
This sequence comes from Hydra viridissima, assembly GCF_058129835.1. NCBI lineage: Eukaryota > Metazoa > Cnidaria > Hydrozoa > Anthoathecata > Hydridae > Hydra > Hydra viridissima. Next base: position 1,898,510 of record NW_028324315.1, read on the forward strand.
CTCAATCCTAAAATACTCAATGTTAGATGTTAGAGCATCGGAATATGAAGGGAGTATATATCCCAAGGGTTAAAAAGCTCAAACTTCTCAAAGAAATAGTTTTAGCTCAAACTTTTTCCTTAATCTTCTAAAAAAAAAATGCAGTTTTATCACATTTAAAAAAAAAAACATTTTTTATAAAAAGGAAATATTTCGGTGAATGGAACTTTTTCAGCCAGACCAGGACTTGTATCTTTCCCAGCTTTATAGGTTTTGGCGGGGGTCGTACAATAAAGAAAAGCATTTACCACCGAACGAGAATTAACATTAAATTTCTTAAACAACTCATGATTATGGCGAAACCTTAAAGGCTTTAAGCAAAGTTCACAATTTAGTTACTAAGAAGAAGACACTTTTGTAAAAGTGAATTAAAAAATTAAAAACTTACACTTTGAGAAACCATGCTTATTTTCTTATCTATTTATATTTCCACATATGTTAACTACCACCTTGACATTCTATGTTTTATTTGATACGTTTTTTTTTTATTGACAAACTTTTATTTTGTAAGGGATTTCTTTCTTGTTTTATTACATAAACTCGATCATGTTATTTGATTAACAAGCTGCTTCGATTAACTTTTTGTTGTTGAAGTTTTGTTGCAATTTTTTCATCTTTCAGTATTAACAAAGTTAACCAGATTTTTTTGAAATTGGATAAAACACAGTTTTCTGAATTCACATCAATACATTGATTGGTTTCAACAACAGGCAAAATAAATGTCTATACGTTCGTATTTAGCGTTGACAAAGTAAGATAATTTCTTGATGAAAAGTGCTTCATTAAAATGACTGCTGAAAAAAACAAAGCATGCTAATTATTTTTTAGCTTTAATGAACTCATGCAACTTCTGATTGGACATTACACACTTTGAAAAGCAAGTAAATAATTCAACGAGAAACCAGAAAACTTTTTGAAATTCTACAAATAACAAAGTTGGAAAACTAAACTCTTCCAATAAAAAAATAAGTTGATTATTTATTCATCATTCATCTCGCTCATCCTTCTAATGTTTCTTAAGTTTATGGTATCGATCAATAATCTAATTCATCAAATAAGAGTAACGATAACAACGTCAATTTAGATGACTCAGATATAAAGTATAATATATTACCACTTCAAAGACATTTTTACATGTATTTACGCATTTCAACCATTTTGCGTATGTAAACTGAAATGCACAAGTACAGATGATTTTGTAAGAACTATTTTAAGTGATTTATTTTTGATAATCTTAGCATAATTGCTCAACGTTTGTGAGCGCTGAAAACATAAAAGTTAAAAAGAAAAATACTTTTTTGTCGTAACCCTAAGAAACCCAAATAAAGAATCCAGAAAATAAAACCAAAAAATGAACCCAAAATATGAACTCAAAATATGAACCCAAAATATGAACCCAAAATATGAACCCAAAATATGAACCCAAAATATGAACCCAAAAAATGGATTCAAAAAATGAACCCAAAAAATGAAATTAAAAAATGAACTCAAAAAATGAACCCAAATAATAAACCCCGAAAAAACCCTTTAACAACTTAGTGTGGCTAGTGGCAGACTGCAGTAAAATATGCATTTTATGTTCATAATGCTTTATTTTCTTCTATATTTTCAATATTCTTAAACAAAATCACTAAGTATAAAATAATAAGCCCTAAGCATCTGCGTCTCGTTATTTTTTTATTCAAGACGAGACGAGACGATGATATCCGGGACACACTTTTTAAATTCCGAAAGAAAATTTTATGTCCCGGTTTATAATTTTATTCCGGGACAGTTTATTCGTCAATTTTTTCCGGGACATTTCTCGTCTTGTTATGGTTGTTCCGGTTCATATCGAGAAAAAGATTCCGAGACGCAGACCCTTAATAAGCCCTAAAGGTAAAGTAATACGTTTTCAATATTTTTGATATTTTTATTCACAAAAGAAATCTGAAATATTGAAGGTACAGTTATCAAGTTCTAAATAATAAAATATAATAAAATATGAAAGTTTGTTAATTTCATAACTATCAACACACTTTCGCACCTACTTTTTATTTGGTCACTCTATGAATAATTTGCTTCATTGAACATTTATATATAGTATATGTAAATACATATAGATATAGAAACTTCCTCTCCGCAAGACGCATTATGCTTTATAAACCAAAGCATCAAAACAGAGAGCGAAAAAATACAAAAAAATAATCGCCAAACATTTAAGATAATACCCTTTCGCCCTTCATCAATCTATTATCTAGAAAAACCTCTCGCATGTTTCCTGAAAAGAGTATATTGAAATATATCGTTCTAATCCGATAATTTCCCAGCAATCCTTTAACTTTTTCAATTGTAACAACAGTTAACAGTTTTAAATAAATTACAAACGAACAAGGAGTTCTTCTCATTAGATGTTTAGGATTATTGTATTGCGATTATTGCGACAGTAGAGTTTTTAAAACAAGTTTTAAAACCAGGATGAAATGGGTAAGTATAACAATGTCATAAAAATTTACTCCGAAGTTGAAAAACGGAGAACAGAAGTTCTAGGAAGCAACCATCCGTTAATTCTAACTACAAAACATAATATGGCAAGTTGCATGCGTGGCTTGCTATTGAAAGGTGCTCCTAAATTGAAAAAATTAGAACAGAAGTTATGGGATGCAATCATCCGTCGACTTAAACTACAAACTACTATAGAGTAGTCTGTTTGGATCACCTGGGTAAACTTGATGAAGCTCCAATCCATAGGAAAGATGGCCAAGAAACTCTTTATGAGTAGGCACATAACCAGAAATGTTGTTAAATACGAGCTGAAGATTAAGTCTTGAGCCAAACGAGTTTAGAGAAGTAAGAAAATTTTCTCCATCCTTAAGAAAGGTCAACAAATAATTTTGTTCTTAGATGAAAAACTTTTTACGATAGATATCTCAAATAGCAGGACTGATTGCTACATTAGCACCTCAAAGCCAGAAGAAGTTCCAGAAACCGTTTGGTTAAAGTTCAGGACGAAACATCCTGCTTCTGTGATGATGTTTAGAATAGTGAGCTCCAATAGCCTTTGACAAAACCACAATGACGTCAAACCTAACGAAGCTACGGTTAAAGATTACGAGAAAAATAGAAAAAGATGAATAAAATATTTATTCTAACTTGAAATTGAAATCTTATTTTGCATAAGAAAAACCGATGAAGGTTTCGAAAAGACAGAGGTGGGGGTGGGGGGTGGTGGTGGTTGTAAGAATATGGTAAAGAGCTTTATAATATATAGGTTGCATACACGTTATAATCGGCTATGATAAACAAAAATCAATTAGTTTTTTCGAAGACACATGCAGCAAATTTTAAAATATTAATGCAATACACAAAAATTTTCTTAGAATTTACACAAAAAAATGTCTTTTTGAATTCAAAAAACTGCATTTGTGTGTTCTTTTGTAGCTATCGATGACGGCTAAATGGAGTCGTACAAAACTACGTAACGCAGTGATCAGCATAGTTTTTGATAGACCACAATACATTGCAAGCATCATGTTCTTTATAGAATCATCAAACATAAGTTACACTATTACAACTTTGTCAACAAAACCACTCTCAACTGCTCTTTTATTCCCAACGCGTTACAGGAAGCCCTGTTTTCTAGACAGTCAAAGTCAAGATAAATCAAACGTTGTATGTTCATCTGATGTAAGTTCATCTGCAGCTATGAAGTGCTTTATAAAGGATTGGAATTTGCTAACCCTGACACTTGGAGAAGCAACTATTAAAGATTTAAAATATTTAAACTGAAGTGTTACTAAAACTCAATAACCCATTCTCATCACTATTCATCTCTTGATTAAGCTCTTCTTCTTCACAGCAATCAAGAGAACTATGATTACACGAAATGTTTTCTGTAAACATTCAGCATAGATCTTTTGGACCTTCTGGATCTGTTGGATTTTTTTGTAATTGTAATGTGCTGAATTAGTATTTAAATGGCAACTGACATTTACAACTGTACAATAGTTACCAAAAGTATATTTCGTTAATGCTCTTCCCAAACTTTGGGCTTGTCATAAAAAAACATATATTTAATTCATGAGCCGATTGTTATATTTTCTTTCATATTATTCAAAAACTTCGTCTTAAAATGATTCAAATGTCAACAATTTTAAATTTTCCTTACTAAACTTTATTGAATCTAAAAAAAAGGAGAAAAGAGGGGGAGCTTGAGTGTTTAGGAATTTATTTTCTAAACTTAACGTGGTTGGTTTTAAACAAAACGTTTATAGAACTTTTGATTTCAAAAAACAGTTCGATGGCTTTATCATACTTACACACGTGATCATACTTACGCACGTGATCCTTGCAAAGCGCTTTTTAGTGTTTTGTAGTAAAAGTTGACAGGTTATCGCTTCATAGAACATTTGCTCTCAATTTTTCATCCTCAGAGAAAAAGTCAACTGCTTCATGATACTGTGAGGAGGGAAAATGAGAAAATTATAAACATTATTTTTAAGCTTTTACCCAACTCAAACATGTAACATTTGATAGAACGAAAGAGCGAGTCAGCCAAAACACCTGTTAAACTACATGAAAAATGAATAAGTCCCACCATTAATGTTTAAAACTGTTTTTGCAAACACGACTTGAAATACAATGACATGAGTTTAATTAGTTAAGTTCTCGAAAGTTCTGTAGCCATTCTGAGACAAAGACAAATCAAAAGAAAACTTGTAAAACCTGTTTTAAAGAATAATGACTCAGAAGTTGAAACAAAAGTGCTAAACGAACTTGAAGAAAAAGAAATCTATTGTCTGTGCGAGAATTCAAAATAACATCTGCGGACAGATAGAAGAGGAACGGTTGAGAAAATCTCACAGTTTTGGGGGGAGATTTTTGGGGAGATTTTATAAAGAGTCTTATTTTCTGAGATTTTCTGAGTATTAAGAAAGAGTTTTAAGAGGTTTTGAGTAATTCTCCTTACAAGAGAATCTTATGAAAAAACAATTTTGAAGATTTCAAAAGGAATCTTGAGAAAAAATTTTTTGAAGATTTAAAGAGAATTTTATGAGAAGATATTATGGAAATATTAAAGAGAATCTTATGAGAAGAGTTGATATGAAAAGATACTTGAGTGACTTTAAATATGCGTTATTAACTGTATTAATTTATTGTAATTTGTATAAGTTAATATTAAGAGAATATTTATTGATGAGAAATATTTAAGAATATTTATTAAGCAAAATAAGTATGAGAAGAAAAAACAGTAGTGAGCATTTTTGTTTTTGTTTGGATTTCGATTTATGCAATATCATTATTATTATTATATGTGTTAATAATTGTTATTGAAAAGTCTGACGCTCCTACCGCGCTCCTATAACATCTGCGCTACACACTAACATTCTTACCATACCTTACATATACTACGATTGTACTACTATCACACTCGCATCGCTGGTGTCTCACTATCTACGACACTCTAAATCACACTAAAATATGTAACAAAAAAGTATTAACCATCCCCCCCTCACAGTAAATTAGTAACATAAAAATAAAAAAAAACTCGCCCTCACAATACCTACCAACATGATCCAGGCTATGGGCTGTATTATGTTTTGTAGTCAGAGTCAACGGGTGATTGTTACCTAGAACATCGGTTTGTATATTTTAACTTTAGAAAAAATTTCAGAGGCATCATCATTTTTACCCATATTTGAGAGGCATTTTGGTCAGTTACGTTTTGTAGCTAATGTCGACGGATGAATGCTCCCCAGAACTTCTGTTTCAATTTTTTCAACTTTGGAGAAAATTTTAATACCCTCTTCATATTTACCCATGGTATCCATGCATATCGCTCTATTATGTTTTGTAGTTAAAGTCGAAAGGTGATTGCTCCCCAGAACTTCTGTTTGAGTTTTTTCAACTTCGGAGAGAATTTTATAGGCTAACTCGTTTTTACCCATTTCACGCAAGCAGATTGCTTTACTTTGTTTTGTATTTAAAGTCGAAAGATGATTGCTCCCCAGAGCTTCAATTTTTTCAACTTCGGAGAGAATTTCAATAGCTAACTCGTATTTACCCTTTTTCACACAAGCAATTCGCTCTACTCTGATTCGCAACTAAAGTTGAACGATGTTTAATATTTCATTTATAATATTTAATATTTCAGCACATCTAATTTTAAAAGTTTCACCTAAAAGGTTTTTGCATTCAAAATCTAAAAAATTTTTTGTAAATAGTTGTTGACATCTTCTTCATTATGATACTCATTAAAAATGTTTTATAAATATTTCTAATTAATTTAATTCAATATTGGTAATTTGTGAATTTTTACAAAGTATAAAGTTATATTAATTTACATTTTTTTACTTTTAACATTTCTTTATCTTTTTATTCATTTATAATTCTGTATTGCTTTATATTCACAAATTTAAATAAAAAATACTTTTAATTTTGAATATATAAATGTACTAATAAAATAGTAACTACAATAAAATAAGAATCGTGAAAAAAAATTTTTTTTTTCGTTTTTCTGAACATACAAAGGATGAGTAAAAATGTTTATTACAAGTGTTACGGCGAACTCATTTCGCGAGGTTAAAATCATTTTGTTCGATCTCCAGTTTTAAATGTTGGGAGAAAATGAGTTGTTAATTTTAGTAAGCAATGATTACTTTTAAAATACATTTTATTTTTAATTTTTTGCTGAACAACTCGTTCAAATATAAATCATTTAAAGCAAAAGTTATTATTTCTTTAAAAAGTAAAGCTAATACTTTAAGTAATTTTTACTTTTCGAAAAAAATCAAAAACTTTCTTCCAACGTTTAAATTGGAAGATGGAACAAAATAATTCTAACCTCACGATTTGTAAATTGATAAATCTTGCTTTCCAATTTTGAAAATGACCGCAAAAATGGCTATTGAAAGTATGATTGAGGATTACGAGAAAAACAGAAAAAAGGAAAAGATACTCCCAGTTGAATTAGAAAATTTATTTTATATAAACAAAGTAGAAGTAGGATTCTAGTGAGAAAACAACACAGAACTTTATAATGCATAAGTTGAAAATATGTTATAATCGGCAATAATCATTTCAAAATCAATATTTTTGCTTCTCTAAGTCAATTGCAGGAATGTTTAACGCCATTAAACAAAAAACAAAAAGTTAATTAGTATTAACACCAAAAGGTATCTCTTTTAACCAAGAAAAACGCATTTAGATGTGCTGATCAAGCTTTCGGTGGGATGAATATTCGCAAATCAACACAACATGTGTTTTGTGAGATATGTTTAGAAGTGAAGAAGCGAAGCATTTAATAAAACCAATTCGACAAGAAGGAGAATGCTTGAAGAAACGATCATGCGATCATGTGACACCACAACTGTGAATATTGGACGCCTAAGTGGAATCGTGTAAGACTACACAAAAAGATGATCAGCTGAGTTTTTGATAAACCACAAAACATTTCTTACCGACATCATGTTCTTTATAGAGTCATCAAGCATGAGTCCAGCTATTACAACTCAATTTTGTCAACAAAATTCACTTTAAACTATAGATGTGTTGTAGGGTGTTTCAAAAAAAAAGTCATATCTGAAAAAAAAGAGCCCTAGCTGATCATCTGCCCAGACCATGATTTAGTGGTTAGGGTTTTTTTAATTTTTATTTTTGAAAATCCTAAGGGTCACTCCAGGGGGTAACAGGGACAATTTTTAAAAGAGTTTGGAGGAAGTCTTAACATTAAAATTTTTAATCTTTTTTTTTTATATTTCTGTTTGTAAAGACCTAGTTAATCTAAATATAACGGGTTTATTCTAGGAAATAACAAAAAGAGAGGGCCTGGGAATGAATGATAAGGGAATGATTAAATATTTTTTGTAATGAAATATTCAATACCAAATGGTTTTTTCTGAAACTAAAAAAAAAAAATTTATAAAACTACAAAAAACTTCAAACCCAATGTAAAATTTGTTTTAAATTGAAATACAGTAATCCTAGTAAATTTATGATCATCTTTATTACAGCTATCTATTAAAAACAAGCAACATTTCAAATTAAAAACAGATTAAAAATTTGCTTAACAAAAAAATATAAAATAAAAAACTAGATTTTTCTTTTGCTTTTTCTGTTTTTCTTGTAATCATTTGTAAAGAGAAGGGTGTCCTACCTTTTCTCCTCAGAATATGCTCTGTTTATTAGGTCTTGAACTAATTTTACCGCCCTCTCAGAGCAGTCATTAACAACATTAAGTCCAATTACTGTTGCTCTAAATTCTAGATAAAAATTATTGAATTTCCTAAATTCTGGTGGTGTTTTCATCCATTGAGTTTCTGCTTTTCCATGTCTAAGCATATCAAAAACTAGCCCCGACTTGCCTGTTATTAATGGAGCTAAACTAGGAGGCTTATCTTTACTAAATAGTATAAACCTTTTCCCATGAATCTTGAATGGTGAACTGGTCCCGGTAAATGAAATTTAAACCTATTTGAAGATAGAACCATTAAAGTAAGTTCAGCTAGCTCATGGTAATCTTTTCTAACATTTCCATCCTAATAAATTTTAAATATATCTTTAATTTGTTACAATTGTTTCTTTTAAATATTTAGAATAAATAGACATAAACGAAATCAAAATTATAATAGCACCTTTTTAAAGATCTTTAAATTGATCGCATTAGTTTAAAACTGAATAGCAGCTAGTTATTGATTATATATTCATGCTCCAGGTGGTATTATAATAACCACCTGGTATTATTAGTCTTTTCAGCTCCTTAGTTTTAGTATCTATACAGTTACAATTTTTTTTCAGAAATTCAAATAGTTTGTTTTCTGGACCAGAAGTTTCCCTGCTAGGGTAAATCTTCCAGAAATGAGTTATGTGTCGCTCAACTACATGGTGTTTACATGCAATCAGCAACAATGGGCGTTGAATTTGTTGAACTAATCTCATGCAAGTACCTTGCCATCTTCCTGTATTTGCTGAAGTTGTGTCGAAGCAGAGACATTTGACTTTATCTCCTAATCCAAAAAACTCCATTAATTCAAAAATAGCTTGCTTTTAATTAACCCCAGAACTAAACTCTATTGGAGGAATGCCAAGTAGTTCTAATTTGCCATCAATCCTTAACAAAACTGCAATTCTATCTTTTTTTAATTGCTTTCCTTCCGTCAACTCATTTACTATTTTTCCATCAAAGTGTATGGTCATTAGTGAATCTGATGATACAACACTGCTTTTTATATATTCCTTTGTTTCTGTTACTCCAGCAGATATTATGTTCTCTGCAGCTCTCTAAGATGCAAATTTAGAGCACTTAAATTTTGCTACAAAACCACCAGCCATGACAATAACACTAATAATCAAAGCTGTATGTTGGTAGGGTGTTATACCCTCTCCCACTGCTGTATGAGTGGTAGACTGAAATATATTTTTAGGAAGAAGAACAGAATTTTGAGTATTAGGAATCTCGTTAAATTCAAAGTCGATATCTGTTTCCTGGCCTAAATCGTCGCTAGTGCAACTAGAAGAACTTAGATAATTTAAACCATTTTTATCTAACTCTACACATAGCTCTTTTTCTAAATTTGATTTGCTTCTTTTATTTCTTCCTACAGAATACTCATATCTTTTATCTTTTCCTCCAAGACTTCCTTTCCTTTCCCAAAGCTGGTCTTTTAAGAAAGAAATATCTTCTTCCTTGTCTTTCACTTTTCTCATCTTATCTTTTAATATTTCCTCAAACATAACAAGAGGATGTTTTCCAATCCAAAATACTTTATTCATTTGTTCTTCAAATAAATGTCATTTTTTTTACTTCAGTAGGATTTGTTCTTTTTCTTTTATCTTTTAATTTCATCCTTTAACAATTTCTCAACTTTATTCCTTTAAAAAATATTATATTTGCTTGTATAAAGAATTATGGATTAAACTGATTTAGAGTCCAATGATAAAACTTACCTTAGCTTTTGTATTGTAAGCACTTTAAGTCCACCACGTATCCAAGGACCCATTAGTTTAGATAATATGCAGCAGTCAGACTGATCAACTGGGCAGTTAGGTATGAAAGAGGAACTTTTGTTAGAACAACCTACTAAGCACTTAAATTTTGCTTCACATTTTAATTTTCGTAGAAAGAGATAATATTGAATTACCTCTTTAGCAGTTGCAAATTTCTTTGCTGAAAGTTTTATGATAAATTTTTTAACTAAAAATATTTCATCCAATCTATTACTTCTAACTTTTTTTTTCGGTGGCATTTTTTTATTTTTAATCTGAATAACAAAGTTTTATGTAACATATATTTCAATAAAACATATTATTTACTGAAAAGATTTAAAATTTTATTTAAAAAAAAATGTATAAGTACAGCGTAAAAATATTTGTTTTTGTTATATATTTATGGATTTTGGGGTTTTTGTTATATGTTTATGGATTTTGGGGTTTTTGTTATATATTTATGGATTTTGGGGTTTTTTAAAACAGTTTTTAGAAATTTTTTTTTGAGAATTGAGCCCGTTTTATTTAGACTAACTAGGTCTTTAAAAACAGAAATATGAAAAAAAAATTTGAAAATTTTAATGTTAAGACTTCCTCCAAACTCTTTTAAAAATGGTACAAAACGCTATAAAAATTGCCACTTTTACCCCCTGGAGGGACCCTTAGGATTTTCAAAAATCTTAAGACTAAATCATGGCCTGGGCAGATGATAAGCTAGGGCTCTTATTTTTTTTCAGACATGACGTTTTTTTTGAAACACCCTAATGTGTAGATGTAATAATTAAATGTGGCGTGCAAAATGTGAAAACATACTGCAGTCCTAAAACCCATACTTGAAGTGGAAGTCTTTTGAAAAACCAGGTTGGAAGGTGGTTTTAAACTTCTTTTTGAGTTGTACCTGATTGAATTCACGGGTCATTATGCTCTTATAACTTGTAGTTTCATTTGCAATAGGAAAAACGGCATTCGAAGTACTATTCTCTTTCATTTCTAATCAATGAGAGAGTTTTCTTAAAGAACTTAATTGTTGATAAAAGTTGTTATCAACTTCTGTAATCGTAGGTTTTAGCAAGTTTCAGAAACTTTATGCTGACTGTAGCAAGATACTTCTTTAAAAATAACCGAAATAAACATTTCTGAATCTATATCTTAGCTTCATTTAAATTACAGTAGAATAAAAAAAAGCTCAAGGCATAGCTCTTTTATAATAAAACGATTTAATAGCTTAAGTTAACTAATATCTAAAGTCTAACATGATCACTGATGTTCCTGCTTGAGGAAACTTGGAGAAGCAAGTATTAAAGTTTCAAACTATCTAACTTGATCTGTTAACCAAACTCAAAAGCTTAAACTCATCATAGTTCATCTTTTGATCGTGATCTTTGCAATTTACATTTTTCTTGTAAGGGAAGTTTTGTAGCTAAAGTCAACGGGTGATCGCTTCCTTGAACTCTTATTTCACTCATTTTATCAACCTCAGAGAAATATCCAAATCACTCTCAGTCATAAGATCCAGGCAAAATAGTCTATTATAATTTGTAGTCAAAGTTGATGAGTGAAGGCTACCCAGAACTTTAGTTTGAATACCTTCAACCATGGTATAAGTTTTAAAAGCTTGATCATATTTACCCATGTGAGCCAGGCAGAGTGCTATGTTATATTTTGTAGTCAGAGTTGAGGGGTGATTTCTACCCAAAACTTCGGTTTGAATATTTTCAACGTTAGTGTAGATGTCAAATGCTTCGTCATATTTACCCATGTGATCCAAGCAGAGTGCTCTACTCTGTTTTGTAGTTAAAGTCAATGGGTGGTTACTTCCCAGAACCTTAGATAGAACAGTTTCAACTTTAGAAAAAATTTCAAAAGCTTCATCGTATTTACCCATATGATGTAAACAAACTGCTGTATAGTGTTTTGTAGTTAAAGTGGACGGATGATTGCTCCCCAGAACTTCTGTTTGAGTTTTTTCAACTTCGGAGAGAATTTCATTAGCTAACTCGTATTTACCCATTTCACGCAAGCAGATTGCTTTACTATGTTTCGTATTTAAAGTCGAAAGATGATTGCTCCCCAGAACTTCTGTTTGAGTTTTTTCAACTTCGGAGAGAATTTCATTAGCTAACTCGTATTTACCCATTTCACGCAAGCAATTCGCTCTATTGTGTTTTGTAGTTAAAGCCGAAGGATGATTGCTCCCCAGAACTTCTGTTTCAGTTTTTTCAACTTCGGAGAGAATTTCATTAGCTAACTCGTATTTACCCATTTCACGCAAGCAGATTGCTTTACTATGTTTCGTATTTAAAGTCGAAAGATGATTGCTCCCCAGAACTTCTGTTTTAGTATTTTCAACTTCGGAGAGAATTTCATTAGCTAACTCGTATTTACCCATTTCACGCAAGCAGATTGCTTTACTATGTTTCGTATTTAAAGTCGAAAGATAATTGCTCCCCAGAACTTCTGTTTTAGTATTTTCAACTTCGGAGAGAATTTCATTAGCTAATTCGTATTTACCCATTTCACGCAAGCAGATTGCTTTACTATGTTTCGTATTTAAAGTCGAAAGATGATTGCTCCCCAGAACTTCTGTTTTAGTATTTTCAACTTCGGAGAGAATTTCATTAGCTAACTCGTATTTACCCATTTCACGCAAGCAGATTGCTTTACTATGTTTCGTATTTAAAGTCGAAAGATGATTGCTCCCCAGAACTTCTGTTTGAGTTTTTTCAACTTCGGAGAGAATTTCATTAGCTAACTCGTATTTACCCATTTCACGCAAGCAATTCGCTCTATTATGTTTTGTAGTTAAAGTCGAAAGATGATTGCTCCCCAGAACTTCTGTTTTAGTATTTTCAATTTCGGAGAGAATTTCATTAGCTAACTCGTATTTACCCATTTCACGCAAGCAGATTGCTTTACTATGTTTCGTATTTAAAGTCGAAAGATAATTGCTCCCCAGAACTTCTGTTTTAGTATTTTCAACTTCGGAGAGAATTTCATTAGCTAATTCGTATTTACCCATTTCACGCAAGCAGATTGCTTTACTATGTTTCGTATTTAAAGTCGAAAGATGATTGCTCCCCAGAACTTCTGTTTTAGTATTTTCAACTTCGGAGAGAATTTCATTAGCTAACTCGTATTTACCCATTTCACGCAAGCAGATTGCTTTACTATGTTTCGTATTTAAAGTCGAAAGATGATTGCTCCCCAGAACTTCTGTTTGAGTTTTTTCAACTTCGGAGAGAATTTCATTAGCTAACTCGTATTTACCCATTTCACGCAAGCAATTCGCTCTATTGTGTTTTGTAGTTAAAGTCGAAAGATGATTGCTCCCCAGAACTTCTGTTTGAGTTTTTTCAACTTCGGAGAGAATTTCATTAGCTAACTCGTATTTACCCATTTCACGCAAGCAATTCGCTCTATTGTGTTTTGTAGTTAAAGTCGAAAGATGATTGGTCCCCAGAACTTCTGTGTCAGTATTTTCAACTTCGGAGAGAATTTCATTAGCTAATTCGTATTTACCCATTTCACGCAAGCAATTCGCTCTATTGTGTTTTGTACTTAAAGTCGAAAGATGATTGCTCCCCAGAACTTCTGTTTGAGTTTTTTCAACTTCGGAGAGAATTTCATTAGCTAACTCGTATTTACCCATTTGACACAAGCAATTCGCTCTATTGTGTTTTGTAGTTAAAGTCGAAGGATGATTGCTCCCCAGTTTTTCTTTAAAACATTTTTCAACTTCTGAATAAACATCATAGGCATTTTCATATTTACCCATGTCAAACATGCAGTTTGCTCTCTCAAATTTTGTAGCTAAAGTCAGAGGATGGTTGGTCCCAAGAACATTTGTTTTTAATTTTTCAACATCGATTAAATATTCAAAGGCTTCATCATATTTACCCATCTTTCTCATACAACATGCTTTATTATGTTTTGTAGTTAAAGTCAATTCATTTTTTTTCCCCAGAACTTTTGTTTCAATACTTTCAACTTCTGAATAAATTTCAATAGCTTCTTCATTTCTACCTATATCATCCAAAGCCTGCGCTCTTAGGTGTTTTGTATTCAACGTTGACTGGTGCTTGATTCCTAGAGATTCGGCTTTAATAACTTCAACGCCTTTTAAAAATCGGAGATCATATTGGAAAAGGCCTTTTGTACGCATTAAGTTATGAACCCTTTTCGCAATGTTTTTAAATTCCTCACACACTTCTTGTTCTTTTTTTATAAACGCGTGAATAAAATGTTTATACCAGTGGAATCCATAGTCAAAGTGTTCTGTACCGAAATGTTCGTCCAATGTCATGCCTGATAATTCTTGTTTTATGAAATCGGTTAAAATTTTAAAATGTTTTGAAGAAATGTTTTGCTGTTTTTGAAATGTTTCACATGCTAACTGAGTAAGTTCGTGCATGGAAAACTTGCGATGTGTATATTTATCGAGATCGCTCTCTTGGTTAATAAGAGAAAAGTTCATCATGACTGCAATGGCATGTTTTATTTGGTAAGAACTTTTTTCGCCAATGAAATTTGAAAGTTGGTTTATAAACTCTGGTGTTATGCTTTTTCCGTCGCAATACGACAAACAATTTAAAACATCTAATGTTAAGAACTCTTTGTTTGTTTGTAATTTATTCAAAACTATGTTTATGGTTGTCACAACTGACTTCGTTTCCGCTTCGGCAGTAAACTCCTCAAGTACAGGTACTGGACTAGATTGATATATTTCTATATACTCTTTTGAGGAGATGTGTGTGTTGTTTATGTAGATAATAGATTGATGAAGAGCGAACGGGTGATATCTTAGAGTTTCGGCCAATTCTTTTAGTGTTTCTTTGTTTTCTGTATTGATATTTTTGTCCACGAAGCATAATGCGTCTTGCAGAGAGAAAGCTTCTATATCCATTTTCAATGCATTAATTGTCCAACCTCTCCATTGCGATGTCACCAAAGTGAATGAGTTAGGCAGGTTAGAAACGTATTTCGTAAACTTTTTTGCACTTCCGTCGTCGACGTTGTCGAAAATGTATAATGTTTTTCCTGTTTTGTAGTAGTTATGAAGTTTGGCTGCTATGGTTTTGAGGCTGAGTGTATCTCTCTTGGAGTTTGTTGTAGATAATCCCAGTTGTTCGCTGAGATTGATCATAGACATGCGTATTTTGCCGTTCGCTGCGTCTAGCCAGACTATGTTGTCGTAGCATTTATAATAGACTGAAGCATATTTTCGAGCAAGTTGAGTTTTTCCGATTCCTGACATTCCTGTTAAAACCAGAAACAGTTTTCCTGACTCCTGTAATTTGTTCAAATCTTCATGAACTTGATAAAGCTCTTTATCCCGTCCAAAAAATGTTGATAATGGTTTCTGAACTCCAAACGTAGCATATCTAGGTACTATTTCTGAAGAAAAAAAAGGGCTGAACAAAAACTCGCTAAGCAATTAAATTTCAAGTAAACATTAATATTATTTTTTGTATTACTGCAACATGTTTCAATTCATATTTAGCTCAACAATCCCGTATAACGCAAGGCATATTTTGTCAATTCGTTAAAAAAAAATGGTAATGCATTCTTGTTAAAATATTGTTTTTAACAACGCACTGCCGGTATGTCTTAAAAACAGTGAAGAGAACATATGAGTTAAATGCTAATAATATTATTGCATACTTCTTTCGCATTCCTTTACTAGGTCCTTTCTTTTGATAAAATTTAATACGTTTTTCAAATCGCGCCAGGTTTTGTTAGGATTGTCTCTTCTCAAACTGTTTAACATTTGAAACGTTCGCTCGTATGTGTTTGAGAAATCCTCATTTATTTGACCGAGCTCTGTTTCTCTGATCGAAAGTAAGCGAGCAAATCTGGGGTAGCTATATGTCAATTTATCAGCCAGAGTTTCAAACACATCTTTTGGTAGCCGTTCAACTAAAAGCGAATAAGGTGAAAAACAAAGATATTGATGTTGCTTTTAAAAAGAAACCTCTAATAAAATGTCTACCTTCGATCTCATCAAACTCGTTTTCTCTCTCCTCAGACATTTTTTTTTTCTGCGGTCAACATTCCTAAAACAAAAACAGCTCTCATACGTTAAAAGTAAAATGAATCGATTTTCTTGACTTAGAAGGAGTGATCCTGATTGCAAATAAAATCAAAACGTGGATAAAAATGAAGACAAGTGAACGACAAACAAATGTTCATTAAAAGAAATTGAAAAAAACTTTTATGCTATACCAAAAAGATTATAATTTGTTTATTACAATCATAGAATTATTACAATAATATTACTTTTATTACATTACCTGAACATAATAGTTAATTATACTTTAATGATAGGGTAACAACATTCATATCGAAATAACAATCTAATAATGAAAATATACTGATATAAATTAATATAAAAAATGTTGTGTTGAGTATTGATATGTTAATATATAAATAAAATTCCAAATAGATTTAGTTAAGGTGGTATCCAGCCATTACTTCTATTTTCTTATATTTACACATAATAAATACCTTTGATGAATTACTAGCATAATAGATAAAAATCTAAAACGTATTGCAAAAAAATTTTTAATTTGAAAAAAAAAAAATTGCTGACTCAGCAAAAAAAGGTGAAAAAGTTAACGTTTCAAGAACATAAATATCTTAAGACTACATCAATGTAAAAGGTTGAAAATTTTGAAAAATGCAAGTATACTACTGTAGCTTGTGCCTGAACCAAAAATTTTTTGAAAAAATTTAAATGATCAAAAATGGCAGACTTAATTGTGTAAAAAACTATTTTTAGCAATAAATTACTCATTTGATATTTGTAGGTAAGTTTAATTTTTTTTAATTTTTTTTTTAGGTTCAGGCACTCAAAACATTAATGATGAACTGAAAATTTGAAGCTAAAATAATCTTTTTTTATTAAGATATCATTGTTTTCCTACGGCTTATTATAAAAAAAAACAAAATTTTGAGAAAAATCAATTTTAAAATTATAAATCATGTACACTACTCAGATAACTCATTAAAAACCACCAGAACAATAACCATTTGCAGTTGCTTTATCTAATTTTTGTCCAAAATAGTTTTTTCTACAAAGTTCAATTGTCTAAATAACATTTTTTCAAATTTTTCATTTTTTTTTCATTTTTCACCAAAATAATGGCTGGATACCACCTACAATTATCTTATTAAGATTAAGAGATGAAGATTGCAATTTATCTTTTTGACGTTTACTTTATTTAATACATTTAATTTTTAAAACTCAACGTCAAAAAGTTTCAAGCTTTCTATGAAATTTTTTAAGTTATATAAATGAATTCATTTTTTGAGCGTGTGTTTAATTCTATTCCATCTGTTCAAAGAGACCTTTTACAAACATTTTGAGATACAGAGCAGGTTAAGTAGACGAATTAAGCTCAAATAAACAACATCTCATAAATTAACTTTGTGGTGTCATGGACCTCATCTACCAATAAAATCATGCGACCTGCGTCAAAACCACCAAAATGGGCTTTTCAACAATCAGAAACACAGACCTCGACATCTCAAACAAAACAAAACAAACAAAACCATCTCAGAGCTAATTACCAATTCATGAACACCATTTTTCTAATGTAAGACCACTTGCGACCAATCATGTGATATTTTCAGCAACTGCAAATTATCTTTGATTAACAAATGCTTTCAGTTCTTCAGTCAATCAGCCATTTATCAAGTAAAAGCGATGGGCAACGAAAAAGTAGTAAGCAAGTTAGCCAAATATATTTCAAAGTTGTTAAATTCATAGTGAAGATTTCTAACGTTTCTAAGCTCGAATGACTAAGTCCTTTTTGCTTAATGTTTTTGGTGAAAAAATGTGCACCTCAATCCGCAATTACGAAAAGTTTGTCGTTACGAAAGATTTGTTGAAAAATTGTTTCAGAAGGAAAACACGATTTGTTAAAGGAAACTAACTATATGAACAGAAGTTTTTCATCCAGACCAAGCAAATGGAGGAAAAATATGTTAAAAAACTCACTTTTTGAGAAGCCATTTATGTTTCCACATATATTGATAACTCTATATATTAACTCGATCACCTTCTTGATGTTCAACGTTTATGTAACGTCGTTTGATCGTTTAACGTTGTTTTATATTTTCATGTTAAAGTTATTTTGTAAGGGCTTCCTTTTTTGTTTTTTTGTAACTCGATCATGCTGTTTGATCAGCGAACTACTTTTATTGACTTTTGGCTGTTATAGCAAAAATAAATCTTGACATCTTTCAGTATTAACAAACTAAATCAGATAAGCTTTTTGATCTGGCTCTAAGCTCTACCCCAAACTGAGTTTTTGTTTTGAAGTTTTTTGCATAAGCAACCATTAGATCACAATACACAGGAGTCATTTGCTCTTGGATTCAGTGTAAAACACTTACGGTTTTGGTGAAAAAATACACATAAGTAGAGAAGCAAAATTAAAAACTTATTTTGTACTACAGTTTCATTATTTACTGTTTCAATGGATTTTAGCAAATTTCAAAAATGTCATGCAATTTGATGCCAGGCAGTTTTTTTTGAAAATGGAACGGAATCAACTTTTCTGAATCCATATCAAAATACTGATATATTTTTTCTAACACGCAAAATATGTGTAAAAAAAGTCAATTTTTAGCTTTGACAAAGTCAGTTATAGATTTGATTAAAGTGCTTCATTAAAGCGACTGCTATAGGAAACAAAACGTGATCGAGAGGGATTTTTATCTTTATTTAACTCATGCAAACTATAAAATTATTATACTGTTTGGTGAAGGTTTTTTTTGAAATTGAATAAAACACAGTTTTCTGAATCCATATCATAACGTTGATTGATTTCCACAACAGGCAAAATAAATGTGTATATGTCCATATTCAGCGCTGACAAAGTAAGAAAATTTCTTAACGAAAAGTGCTTTATTAAAATGACTGCGAAAGGAAATAAACCATGCTCATAAGGGATTTATTAGCTTTAATGAGCTCATCAAAGCTCTAACATTATTACTTAAATAATGTTTGGAAAAGCCATTAAATAATACAACAAGAAAACTTTTACAAACCTACAAATACCCAAAAGAGTTGCATGCTAGTTTATGAAGATTATTCGCTTTCTATTGGTAAACAGGCGCTTCACAAGTTAAATTCTTGAATATTTACGGCAAACTTTTATCATTCATGTAAGACCCCCCTCTACTTCAGCGAGTTTTTTTTGTCTAGTGGTTACTAACATTCTTTCAATCAATCACCATATACTTAAGTTAAGCTGGATGAGGTCTGAGAATAATTAGTTCACCCTCAGTTAAAGTACCTGCTTTTTAGAAGCCGTTGGTGCCTCTTTTGCACAAAGTATTTTCAGTGTTTTATACAATTTATGTTCGGCTTATAAGGTTTAATATTCATCTTTAAAACACAAGTTCTCACCTCAAAAGTTTAAACGCCAAAGTAACAGTTTTGGGAAGATGATAAAAAGCATTTTCAATTTTGGCTTCTAAGAAATACACCACCTCATTTATGGTCCGGCATTACATTACAAACAATCACGTAATCACGTATAACGCAAGCAAAAAATAGGTGAATCCTATTCAAAGATTGCATTTGTAAAAATTTCATTTTCAGAACCAACTTTCGAGTGCAACGCATCGAGTTTTTATACGCGATAAAATTATTCATACCCCTAGCATATTACTAAAAATTGTTTTCATACCCTAACGTGTTTATTTTTTATTGCTATAAAAAAATGAATATGTGTAAACATGATAATAAAAAAGAATGACTTTACAAGACCATTTTTACGTCAACTTTACCAACATAAATATAAAACAATACGAAGAATCTCGTTTAAGCAAATTATGTATACCGTAAGAATCAGGGTGCGTATTCACCAAACTTTCGTAGCTTTTGCACAGCTCAACTAAGGTTACTTCCCCGTCAGGTAAGTGCATGTTACTATTTAGTATTCACCAAAATTTCGCAGCATTTCCGTAAAGTTTGGGTTGCGTATAAGTTGCGCTGAACTTACTTAAAAACTCACGAAAGTTTTTTTGAAGCACAACTGCGCAAATTTGGTGAATACGACTTTTACAGTTTTGAACTTGCGCAAAAAAAAAAAATGTTTGGTGAATACGCACCCAGGCAGTTTTTTTCTACAAACAATTTTGTGTTGGTAATTATGATGTTGGGTTATTATGTTTGATTATATTTAGTATATTATTTTACTATATTTAGTATAGTACTTCATATAACATAAAAGCAGCAACTTTATATACGACATAAGTATTCAGACCTATTGACTTTATATAGTGCTGTAAATATTAAAAGTATTTTAATAAATATTTGAAAAAAATACTTCTTTTGTTTTATATCAAAAGTTTTCCAAAGAACCTAAGTTTGCCTAAAGTCCATGAAATTGGTCTTGAGGTACGGCAAATGATTGTTGATGATCAGGAAAGAGGCTTCGGGTATAGAAAAACTACAGAAAAATTTAATAAAAGCAAGGCAACGGTCGAATCAATAATACAAAATTATAAAAAAACTGAAAGTGTGCAAAACAAAGGGCCGTTCAGGCCGTCCACCAAAAACAACATCTAGAGAAGATAAACTTTATTCACGGTCGTTTGTAAGAGGAAAGTTATTATACGCATGCGCAGTAGAGTTAAAAATAATTTAAAACTTTAAAAATGGCTACGGATGCGAAACATATCATTGACAACGAGTAACTTGTTTAATTTTAGATAATTAAATAGGCTTTTAACTATTTTTTAAATAAAATTATTGTGAAAATAACTTTCACCTGTACTAAGAAATGTTTTAATTAAAATACAAAACCTCTGAATGTGAATAAAATCTACTTTCAGCTAAAGCTACTTTTACTGTTTTTGTTTATAATCTTTAAACCTTTTTTAAAAAAATTTTGAGCGTAGAAATTTTTAAATTTTTATTTATTCAGCAAGATGAACCTTTTATCTATTTTGCATTTTTTGCTTATATGAGGATTCAATTTTTTTTGCAGGATTAAAATAAAATCTTAATCGTTAACTTTTTGTAACCTGTTGCTATGGTACTCTTTTCCGATGTGACTATATATATATAACTTTTAAAATATATATATATATATATTTATAAAGAGAAATAGAGAAAGAGATTTCGAAAAGAGTATAAATATATAGGAATTGGTTGATAAATATGAATGAATTACAAGGATTTGTCAAAAAAAAAAATTATGTAATTGTATATATATACCATTTTTTAAATAGTCTAATATTAGATAAAATGGAACTTCACAACAAAAATATTAAACTCCTTTGCAGAGTTTGTGGACAGTTACTTGGTAAAAAGCATTATTTTATAGGAGAAATTCTTAAAGTAAAATTAGAGAAGCTGTTTCATGTTGAAATGACAGATTTGGAATTTATCCATCCTCCAAAAATGTGTAAAAAAATGTTATTGTACAATAAACAATGTGCTTTCAAGAAAAACATCAACTGCCCTTTGTCTCTGTACTAAATGGAAACCTATTCTAACACGCTTTCTTCTTCCATCATTTAGTTTCTAGGCATAAATAAATAAAAATTCAATTTTATACTAATTTAATACATCAACATTTATGCGGATATTGCAAAATCTTATTTCTATCATTAGAACAATCAAAATACCCTATAACTTTCAGATATTTACAGTTGTCATTTGCACTACACTGGGTGCCATTAACCAGGGTCAAGTCATCATGTAGTGGGCCAAAGACATTTTTTGAGCGCCACTCAAAAAAGGTTTGAAGGTTTAAGGTTCTGAAACAAGAAAGAATCCAAAAATGACAATTTAAAATCAGTGCATGTTTAGGTAAAATACCTTAACCAATATGCATGTTTAGGTAAAATACCTTAACCAATATACTGCTATGCAAACGGTTACAGAATTTAAAAAAATAAGGATTTTACCTGCTCCTATCAGAGCACTCTTTCTATATGTTATAAATGTTACAAAGATACAAATAAAGCTAGACCTTAGTTTACATTATTATAATCTGAATATAATTTGTTAATTAATATTTTTGTGAAGAATAAGGCCACTGTCTCATATATATATATATATATATATATATATATATATATATATATATATATATATATATATATATATATATATATATATATATATATATATAAATTTTATGTATATAAATATGTATATATACATAACATATTATGTATATATACATAAATTATGTATATATACATTATATATATTTTTTATGTATATAAATTATGAATATATATATATATATATATATATATATATATATATATATATATATATATATATATATATATATATATATATATATATATATTATGTTATTAACATATAACTACATTATGTTTTAAAATATTATACAATATTATGTTACTAACATATAACAATATTATGCTCTCTTCTTTAAGAATATTGAGCACTCTATTTGTCGAATTCACTAACAATGTTAGTGTATTTTACAAATAGAGTGCTCAATATTCTTAAAGAAGAGAGCAGTAATAAAAGAGTCAAACATTTATCTAGTTTTTTGTTCTTTGACAGTCTGTTTAACTCCTTCAGAAGGTTTAAAAAAAAATAGATAAGGGTTTATACTATATATATATATATATATATATATATATATATATATATATATATATATATATATATATATATATATATATATATATATATATATATATATATATATATATATATATATATATATATATATATATATATATATATATATATATATATATATATATATATATATATATATATATATATATATATATATATATATATATATATATATATATAGTCACATCGGAAAAGAGTACCATAGCAACAGGTTACAAAAAGTTAACGATTAAGATTTTATTTTAACCCTGCAAAAAAAATTGAATCCTCATATAAGCAAAAAATGCAAAAAAGATAAAAGGTTCATCTTGCTAAATAAATTTAAATTAAAAAATTTCTACGCTCAAAAATATTTTAAAAAAGGTTTAAAAATTGTAAACAAAAACACTAAAGTTGCTTTAGCTGAAAGTAGATATTATTCACATTCAGAGGTCTTGTATTTTATTTGAAAAATTTTTTCGTACAGCTGCAAGTTATTTTCAAAATAATTTCATGAAAAAACTAGTTAAAAACCTATTTAATTATCTAAAATTAAACAAATTACTCGTTGTCAATGATAAGTTTTGCATCCGTAGCCATTTTTAAAATTGTAAATTATTTTTAACTCTACTGCGCTTGCGTATAATAACTTTCCATTTATTTCTAAAGTCTAAACGACCGTGTATTATACGAGAAGTAAAGCGAGAGCCTGTTTTTCTGCCAGAGCTGTTAAAGAGAAACTAAGCGTGAATGTTTCTGAACGAAAATGCATCGTAGACTTCGCTCTGCAAGGTTTTATGTATCCCGTGTCTTAAAAAAACCTTTCATTTCAAGAAAAATAAAAACAAAACGCTTCTCCTTTGCAAAAAGTACTTTTCAAAGCCACGAGATTTTTGTAAATCAGTTTTATGGTCTGATGAAAGTAAATTCAAAGTAAAGAATTCCCAAAAAAAAAAGACCAAATATATGAAAAAGAAAAGGAAAACCCTCGGACAAAAAAACTCTAAAAGCGTCAAACACGAAGGTGGTAATGTACTTGTTTGGAGCTGTTTCAGTTTTAATGGAGTTGGTAACTTGATATGCAAATATTTTATGAAACAACCCCCTTCATCAAAAAATTAGTATTGCAGGATCAATTTGTCTTCCAAAAGACAATGATCTGAAACATACCAGTGGGATTGCCAAAGTATATGTCGAAGAAAATGAAATAAAATTATTGGAGTAACCTGCTCCAAGTTCGGATATCAATCCGATTGAAAATTTGTAGTATTATTTGGATGACAAAGTTAATAGGAATGAGCGCACACCAACAACCAAAACTTCTTTTTAGCTTTGCAGGAAGCTAGGCATAATATTCCTCAAAATCATTTACAAAACTTAATTGATAGTATTCCTCGTCGCTTGCAAGAAAAAAATTGATGTTTATCGACTTTGCACTAAATATTAACTAAATATAAAACAAATAACTCGGATATACTTCATAAAACTTTGAGACGTACGAATACTTTTGGCGCTTCCTAAAATCACAATTTTTAAATAACTTTCATTTTTTTAAGAAACAAGATTTAATTTTGGAAATATTATAGTTTATATTATTAATAGTTTTTACAATAAATATTTTTTTAGTTTCTATTAAAATTATTTAAATCAATTTAGTTTTTGTTTTATTGCTAAAACATATTTTATTATAGGGTATTATAATAGTTTTATAATAGTTTTGTCGCATTAGGTATATCACAAATGTTCTTAGAAGAACAGACCACAACACTTTTCGTCAAAATGATCGAAAAAGCACCATTTTAGCGTGATGCAAAATGTTTAAGTTCATTTGTCAACCATCATGTCAATCACTTTGTCAGTAAACTTAAACGCTCATTCCCATTCGGACTCTTGATTAAGTTCTTTTCTTTTTTAAACTCCCAAGTGAACAATATTTAAGCAGAATAATTTTTGTAAGAACTCAGCTCAGATGTTTTGGATCTGTTGGAGTTTTAGTAACTGTGATATGCTGAATTAGTCGTTGAGTGGTACAAATGGTGACAGCCAACATTTAGAACTGTTTTATAACTACCATGAGTATATTTCGTCACGAAATTTCCCAAATGTAAACTGGAAACTTCCCAAATGTAAACTGGAATTTTTAAATTCATGAATAGAAATTTTAACTTACCCACGTGAACGTTGCAAAATAATGTATAAGGCATAGATATGTAAAACATAAAACATATGTTTTATATATTTATGGTATAAGGTTTGTAGTCAACTGGTGTCCCCCTCCTAGAAAGTTTTGTGCTCATGCTTTTAACCTTGGAATAATCATCAAAAACGTCATCAAGTTTACGCAAATGATTCAGGCGGAGATATGTTTTGTAGTTAAAGTTGTCGAATGATTGCTCCCCAGAGCTTTTTTTTTAATTTCTGAATAACTTCAAAAAATGCTTTTAACTTTTCAGTAAACTTTGATAGCTTCATCTTATTTACCCATGTAATTCAAGCAGATTGCTTTATAGTGTTTTGAAGCATATGTCATCGAGTAGTTGCATCCTAGTTACTATTAATAACTTTATTAAATTAAACCTTGTGATCCAAAGAGAGCGTCCTATAATATTTTAGATTCAATGTTGGCAGGTAATTTTTTCCCAGAGACTCGGTTCAATTAAATTCATCTTCTTTTCATTTGCAGCTCAACAATAAACGAATTTGTTTCGATATCGAACTCTCTAAGTCTTTTTATAGTCTTTTATAGTCTTTTATAGTCTTTTATAGTCTTTTATAGTCTTTTATAGTCTTTTATAGTCTTTTATAGTCTTTTATAGTCTTTTATAGTCTTTTGTTCCTTTTTTTTTATCATGTGAATAAAATATTCATACCGATTTAATTTAAAATCTTCGTGCGTTATCATGTCTCAAAACACTAGGCAACAAAAGTTTGTTTCAATTTTTTACTTAATGTTTTTTTCATAATTCAACCATGGTAACTTTAATGGTGAAGTTCATTTTTATATTGCTTTAGGCGTTTAGCTTGTCCCAAGGGAATGAGTTTTTTCTCTTTATTTTAATTATATAGTGACTACTTTTTCTTTCTTTTTTTTTTAAGGAACTAAAAAGTTGTTAAATTTCTAATTTGTAATGGCTTCTAGAGATTTCAAATTACCAGCGAACTGCTTCTGCTACGTTTGTGGATGTTATATTGGACCTGCTCAAGTGAAATATGCAGTTTTAAGGAATAAAAAGTATTGCCAGGTTTACGAGAAGTATTTTGGGAATTTTATTGGGGACCAACAACGTTCTCTGTGGCTTTTGTAAATCAACATTGGAAAAATCGTTAAGAGGCACCAAGAAAAAGATGCCATTTGCATTCACCCAGAATTTGAGCTAGAAGATGCTTGAATGACTGTTAATTTTGCATGGTGGACGTTTGTGGTTGTAAGACGGCTAAGGACAAGAAGTTAAAACAAAGTTAATTAAAGAAGTAAATCTATCTTAACATACAATCTTTTATTGCACCGGTACCACATGATGAACCTATGCTTATTCCAGCTCCAGCAAATACAGATCAAATCAATATGGAGATTTTGGATAAGGATGATTATATGAAGGAGCAAGAAGGTGGAGCTTGACAATCTGGTGAATCTCACTTTCCAAACCAACACGAACTAGACGATTTAGTTAGAGATTTGAATCTTCTAAAAGCTGGTATAGAACTTCTTACATCTAGATTGAAAGAATGGAAGCTATTGAAACCAAATGTTTCAAAAAAACGAGACATACATCCTATGCTCAGTACTTAACAGCCGACAAATCTCTCTCTGTTTAGATGTGATGGGACTGTTTTTAGCAATTGGTATCTCACATCCACTTGACCAATCGCACCTATTTATTGACAGCTCTACAAAGTCCATCTGTACCAGTCGGACACAGTATAAACTTAAAAGAAGACTTAAAGAATGCTAAGATTTTGCTGCAAAAGATCAACTGATTACTACAAGTGGGATGTATGAGGACATCTAAAGATACTTGGTTTTCCTCTTGAACTGCAAGGAAGATTCATTAAGTACCCTTATTTCTTGTGTTTGTGGGACAGCAGAGATACTGTAAATCAATATCTCCAGAGAGGAAGGACTGAAAGAAAAGATTTGCAATCAGAGGTCTACAATATAAAAAATGTTGCTCAAATATCTGTGATATAAAAAAGTTTTAATTACATTGTTTATTCTCACTTCTAAGGGATTATTGGATTTCAAAATGAACTTTTATCGAAAGGTGATTTAGTTCGATTTATAAAGCAATCGCCAACCAGTTTGTACTTCTTTAAAAACATTCTCAAGACTTTCTTGATCGCAGAAGCCAGTTGAAAGTTACAATGACAGCTTGTTACTGTAGAAGGGTTTAATTTTTCGCTAATAATCTTATAAATAGAATTTTCCAATACTTTTTAAGGGTTGTGCAACGAACTGTATACATTATTGAGGCGACACTTAGATGGGGACAGAATTATGATCTGCGTCACATCATTTTTTATTTTCTTCCAAATTGTATTTTGCAAAACGTACATGAAAAATAAGTAAATTAAAATTTCAAAGCGAAATAGTAACACGTGATCACTTTTTAAATTATATATTAATGCTATAAAGAGTTACTTATTGCTATAAAATATCTAAAAATCTGACGATAGCTTCCTTGCGTAGTAACAGACATTGGATGGACATGGATCATCACGATGATGATAAAACCGTTAATGTTGCAACGAAGCTGATTCCGGAGAATTTGTTATGAAATTAAGCAGATCAAGACGAGTAACGATTCCAAAGATGATCTCTTTTTTTGTAGATTTGTTTGTATCAGAATCTAAGAAGAATAAATAAAAGACGTTATAGTTAAAATTTAATATAATTTAACATAATCATTTTAACATTTTTGATATAATTTAATATAATTAATTGAATATTTTTAATATAACTTCATATAATTAAAATTCAATATAATTTATAGCTTGACGATGTCACTTTGAAATTATAAAAAATAATTGATGATTTAGATAAGTAGTTGTAATTCAAAAATGCAAAAATAAGACAATTAATGTCTAACTTACATTGGTATTGAGAGTGGACGACCAAAGCAAAATACTCATGATCAAGGATTCTAGAAAGCTCCCCGAGGGATGTGTGCAAAGATACCTTAATGAGATCAGTGAAATTTAAAAAACTAAACAATTTTTTTATTTAATGATTTAACAAGACCTTAAAACCAAGCAAATAAAAGATTCATGCAGCTATCATCAGCCAAGAAGTATAAAACAAAGATAAAACCGCTACAAAATTACAAAATTTACGGTGTAGGAGTTCTGACGTCAAAAAAGAGAAATCTTTAATTAACAAAAAGAACGAGATGATTTCCAAATGTAGACATAAAAATGAACTTCTTCTCTCCCAATTCGACACAAGTTTTTAAGCTTCTCTCCCAATTTGACACAAGCTTTTAAGCTTCTCTCCTAATTTGACCCAAGCTT
Source organism: Hydra viridissima (assembly GCF_058129835.1). Classification (NCBI taxonomy): domain Eukaryota; kingdom Metazoa; phylum Cnidaria; class Hydrozoa; order Anthoathecata; family Hydridae; genus Hydra; species Hydra viridissima. The sequence continues at coordinate 1,926,645 of NW_028324315.1, forward strand.
TTAAGCGTTTGTTTCATTTAATGTCTAAACTCTTAACACTGTAAGTTTTGTAGTTCTGTAACGGTTTTCATTTATCTTTGTTTTGTATTTCATGACTGATGATAGCTGTCAGCCATGATACTATAGCTATCATACAAAGCTGTACTTTCTTCACTTTAAACATATATAAAAATTTTTTTACTATGTTTCTTACTATATACTTTGTCAAAAATCATTTACAAATTTAAAACAGTACCTTTTTAAATTTGTCGTATATTGTTTGAGCAACGGGTGACTTTGGAGTTATTTTACCAGACACCATTTTCCCCATTATGTTGCCTAAGGTAACCATACCTTGAATAAAACTAAAATGGAACAATAGAACATCAGCATGAAAGCTGGAGTGCTGCGTAACTGTATATAATAAATAATATTCCTACCCAGCCTCATCAACTACTGGTAATTGGTCATAAGTTTCTCTAAATTATAAAAAACAATGTCAGCTTAAAAGCTTGCAGTTTTCTTCTCCAATAAAAATCTAAACTTTATATAACATACTTGTTCATTATCTCAATTGCTGCTTGACAAGTCATTGTAGGCAAGATTGTAAAAGGAGTTTTCAAACTCAACCGGTTGACCTTCTCATTCCACCACCTTAAAGGAAGCTATTACCAAATAATATACAACAATCTATTAAACCAGTGGATAAATGAGGAACAAAGAGACAAAGAAAATACAAGGTACAAAGAGGAATCCAGTTATTAAATTCAAAATTACATTTTATACTTATTAAAGATAAATCAAAAAATCAAAAAATGTTTTTTGTGTAATTCTTATAACTTATAATTCATTTAGTTTTTATTTTAACTTATGCTTATCATACCAAACTTTCTCATTCTCTCCATTGTCTGATTCCATAAAGTTACGCTCAATCATCCAAGTATCTTCTAAAAACTTTGTCCTATTTAGCAAAGATAAACTTAATATAAAATACTTGTAACTGTGGTAAAAATCCACATAGCCAAATAAAAAAAAAGTAAAGACAGCAAAGATAAAATAACGTGATAAGCTACTGTTCATAACATCATTGAAACAAAAATAATGATTTGAACAAAGAAAAAAAAAATTAAAAACTAAAAGTTAACATCAACAACTAGTGAACTTACTCAGAAAAATCAATAGTGAAGAAACCAAGTTATGACTCACATGTAATTTCTAATGCTGTCTGGAAGTATGACCACACATCGTTGATTTTCATTGAGGCTTGTTGCAGCTTGACATGCTGCCCAAACAACTGCGCCAGAAGAACCCCCTTAAAACATAAACCTCTCAATTTAGTTCTTTTAAACTCTTGTTTACTGCAAACAGATCAAAACTTATTTAAAAACCAGATTCCACATTTTTCAATAAAAAAAGTCTCCACACATTCATAAAAAAGTCATCAAAAAAATAGATTTTATCTCCTTCATAGACCTTTATATTATCATGTTAATATCTAAATAATGAAACATTTTTAATCATTTTTGAAAACATTTTTATTGCAGTGCTCTTACTTTGTTAAGCTATTTAAGTATAATAACGTAAATGATTTTTGAAGTTTTTTGTTTTTTTGAGCCCAGGCATGTTTTTTAATTATTTATTCATTTTTGCCCAGTTCAGTCCCAACCACCAAATTAAAATTTCATGATGAACATGTTGAAATCAATAAAATATTCAGCACAGTAACTGACAATGCAACTTGTTTTAACAATGTACAAAAATTGACAATTATAACAATAAATCAGATGTTGTCAACATTAGACAGACAAGTAGTTTGGCATACTGATGGTGATACTGAGTCTATTGGTAATGGGATGAAATGCAACATTTGGAAAATCTCATACAATATGGAGCCTTGTATGCCTATATTCACAGTGGAGAGTTTCCATTCATGCAATACACAGCTAGTTAGAAGTCAGCATCAAAAACTTTTGCAAGCATGCAAAAACCTTCTGCTACCAAAGTTTTCCCAAAATAACTGCATTTAAAGAACATGATCATTTGATGGGGAATACGTTTTCAGGTTATAAAGACAATTTAGTTTAGTATACTAATGTTAGTAATGAATACTAAATTTAGTTTAGTATACTAAATTAGTATACTAATTTAGTTATCAAAATTAGTTCATTTACATTACAAGTTCAAAAAGGTGGCCAGTGATTGTGGCCAGTACAGCAGAACTATTACTCCACACCTGTAATCTAGAAATGGCAACTAATTCAAGAATCTTTTAGACAAGGATCTATTGGCACAGCTGACTGAAGAGTAAGCAAGAGAATAATCGCAAATATCTGATATCTATAATACAAATTTAAATTCTGCAGAGTAAACTTTTATCACATCAACTATGTTAGTCTTTAAAACAATTTTTTCTAGCTTTAAGCATTACTCTATTGTAAAATGAATCAAAAATCATATAGATTAATTACACCTGTTTGATTAACATAACTAACATCATTTGAAATGTTTTACTACACTTTTACAGCACTAGTTTACTGCCATCTCAAACAAAGGAAAACAAACTCACTAAACTTTGAAAAGATTTTGGCTATTAAAACAAGGTAATATCTATCAGGTTTTAACTTATCGCTTATCATTACATATTCAGCAATTGTAACATTTTTAAGTTACATATCTTCTCAAACATGAGATTCATGATGAATCACACCATCATGAAGGATTTTGATTTTGTGATTTAAAAATGCTTTTTAAAAGATGTTAGTTTGAAAATACTCTTCATTTAAAATGATGTTCAAAAATTTTGATATGAATTTGAAATCTAAAGAAGAATGATTATCCTCATCATTTAACAATCATACATACCACAGAGTAAACCTTCCTTTCGAATAAGAGCTCTTGACATTTTTAAGGACTCTTTGTCATTTGTTTTGATCCATTTATCAACAAGATTTCTATCTAACACTGTAGGCACAAAGTCATAACCAATTCCTTCAACCTATAAAATACATTGATAATTAAATAATTAATAGCATTTCTCAATTATCACCAAGTAAGAACCACAAACTACAACCCAAACCTCATAAAATGTTGTATCAGATACATTGAGATCATTAGGTTCAGCTAAGATAGATCCATATGGGTCAACACCAATCACCTAAACCATTATATAATGTAGAAAAACAAGGAATGAACTACAAAATATAATATTTAAATATCTTCTTAAACAAACACACACACACATGAAAAAATAGAATTAAAGTTAGAAATATCCATAATACTTTTTAACAATGCTTTAAAATTTGAAATTGATTTAAACAATATTTTTTCTTTGAAGAAAAATTGTTTAAAGTAAAATTCTATAAAACAACATATGTAAACATTACTTTAATGTTTGGACATTTTTCTTTTAACTTTCTTGACAGACCAGTCAATGTTCCACCTGTTCCAGCTGATATAACAACCATATCAACTTTTCCTTAAAATTATTAAATATTCCATGAAATTTTTCTTAACTGATATAACCTAATATGAGAAATAAAAACATAAATAACATATGAAGTTTGTATTTAAAGTTTTTTTGAAAACACAGTCAGTGCACATCTTCTATAACAAAATAAAAATATTTCAACCAAACATAGCCTACTAAAGAAAATAGCTGGATTTACTTTTAGAAATCATAAGGATATATATATATATATATATATATATATATATATATATATATATATATATATATATGATAGTATATTTAAAGTTATAAGCAGGAATTATACCATCACACTGATATAAAATTTCTTCAGCAGTAATGTCATAATGTGCAAGAGGGTTACCCGCATTTCGATACTAAAATAATTTATGATTAATAATCAATGATTTTTGTAAAAAAAACAAAGAACTACAGATTACAGATTACAACAACTGAGATCTTAACAAAAATTTTTTACTCATTAAAATTTAATTACTATAATTAAGTAATTATAATTGAATAAATTATTATAACTGATTGAATTATTGCAAATAACAGAACAATACCTGGTCAAGTATGTAAGAATCTTTTATTTCATTATGTAAGCGTTGAGCAACACCAATATGAGATTCTAAAATATTATTCTAAAATTAAAAGTGATGACATAGCATGAAAATCATAAAAATTAGGGAATGGAAAATAGGTTTCTAGAATATTGTTCAGTTTGAATGAGAAAAAGCATGGAAAAATTATGACTGACTAACAAATATTTATGCTCAACTAAGGATCCCTTAGACTAAAAAATTAGGTTCAATTGACAGCTTTTTAATTTATTGATACTAGTATTTATCAATTATACATAGCCATTATTGTTCAGATACCATTATTTATACAAAATATTTAGAGCACTTATCAATCAATAGAATACCTGGAGAATCAAAGCTAGCAGCTGTTGGAGTCCTAACAATTTCTGCCCCAAGTGCACGCAAAGTATTCACCTGAAATATGAATAATAAGTAAAATAAATAGTATCAAAAATAGCAACAACTGTAAAGACAAGCTAAAATTGAAATGCAAAATAAAGATTTTTGTCTTAAGCAAGAAACTGATAAAATTAATGCTCTAGTGCTAAGAAACAGCTCAATATTTTTTTAAATGTTTCTGCTTTAAAATGACTGCAGAACTTCTTTTTAGCTTTAATGTTTTTTCACTCAAAAGTTTTTTAATCGTTTTGCGGTGAAACAAACCTTTTCAGAACTCATTTTTTCTGGCATTACAATGATACATTTGTAACCTTTTACTGCAGCAGCTAATGCTATTCCAATACCTAGATAAGGAAATTATACAAATTAGGAAGTTATGAAAGAAAATCCATGCCTTTTATAATGTGTTAAAACACCAGATAATAATAATAGTTTTTAAACCAGTATTGCCAGATGTTGGCTCAATTAATGTATCTCCCAGCTTTATTTTCCCTTCTCTCTCTGCTTCAAGAACCATTCGATATCCAATTCGATCCTTGAGAGAACCTCCTGCATTGAAAAACTCACACTTTGCAACTAAAACAGAAGAAAATGAAAAATGTTATATATTTTAATAATAACATGGCCTAAAATTTATAAAATAAAAATCAGACTTCTATATTTGCATGACTTATGAATTTCAATAGAAAACTAAGAACACTGAAATATCTCTCTCTTTTTTCTTGAAACCAGATAAGCAACATTTATATATCTTTTTGAGATTGACAATTTATAGTTCAATAATTTCTGGCTTTTTTTCAGTAAATAAGATAACTGCCAATTTAGAAATGTTTGTTTTTAATTCAAATACTTTTTTAGCCTGAGAAATTTTCCCTTTTTAAAAAGTAACTAAATTTTTATTGTTTTCAAAGATCAAAAACTTAAAAATTACCACGAAAATTTTCAATACCAAAAGTTTTCAATGCCATTGGAAAAAAGAAACATTTTTTAAATCAAATTCTTTTCTTCTGCAGTAATTTGAAAGGTTAATCAACTCAAAAACCATTATTATTATTATATTTATATTTATTATTATTATATAACATTATTATCATTTCTATAATCTTCACAACCATGACTACTTATTTAACAATTATGGTAAAGATCTGTCAACTCCATAAAATTCATTTGACTTTCCTACCAGATGGGTAGAAAAAGTAGAAAAACCTGATGATTTACAAAAATAATCTTACGCATTTCACATTTAACCCCATTTTCATTTGGTATTCTATTTAAACGAACAAGAGGTGTGTTTCCTATCTTGTGTAGAATGTTTGGTAAAATCTTCTCCTCTCGCCTAGTAAAAAATGAAAAGATTATTGGAAAATAATAAAAAAATGATGATAATTGATACTAATAGATAATAGTAAAGATAAAAATTAATTTTATCATTACTATTATCCTTATTAGTATTAATTATTATCATTGTCATTATTATTTCTATTGTTATCATTATTATTATTTATATTATTATTATTATTGTTTTTATCATTATCATTATCATTATTATTATCATTATTATTATCATTATTATTATTATTATTATTATTATTATTATTATTATTATTATTATTATTATTATTATTATTATTATTATTATTATTATTATTATTATCATTATTATTATTGTTATTATTTATTACTATTATTATCATAACTATTATTATAAATCTTTTATAGCATGTAGTACATACACATGTAGTATACAATTACATATTTATACATAGCAGCTAGATGTAAAGTTCATGTGAATTACACTGTTCTTTCTTTTAAAAGATATTAGTTTTTTAATTAAGACTTCATGGTCACACATATCTGTATTACTTTTTATATATAATAAAAGAATCAGCACTTTTAATAATAATTTGTTTACTAGTATAATGATACATGTAATTGCCAAGCACTACCTTTATGAATACTTTGGGTTTCAAACTATGAGCACTTTTATTTTTATAATAAAGAACAAGAAATAACCTTAAGATAAAGTAAAAAATAATTGTATTAATTTAAAAAGATTAAAACTTAAAAGATTAAAATAGAAATAGAAAAAGGAGCGGTAGCTTACGGATCGAAGGAAATATGGTGGTGAGGAGAATTTTTTATATCCGCTCCTAGGTCCCATGTGCATTTTGACGGGAGATCAGGCCTTATCCAGTGTTTTTGGAAGTCCTCTCCGCTCATACTGAATGTTCGCTTTTGGTTTTCTGACATTATAAATAGATTTAATTTGATAAAACAGGCAAATTGTTGCAAATTAAATGTAAAGTGGATTTAATTTGACAAAACAGGCAAATTGTTGCAAATTAAATGTAAAGTAACTTTGAACGGTCTATTAATTACTTTAATATAGGCACACACACACTTAGGTAAACTAAAAAATGAATACTGTAAGATTTGGGTTTAAGTTTAAAATTAACACTTTAATGCGTTTGCCCAGCTTACATAACAAAATCTTACAAAACACAAACAATATCATCACGTGAAATACGCCCTGATGAAAAGACAATAAAATTGACAATCAGAAATAGAATGAAAGTATTATGTAGTATTATTATTAGCGCTATTTATTGCATAGTATTGTTGCATAATACTATGTAATAGCACTCCCCTGTCATTCCTTCAATATTTTTTAAAAAAGCGCAACGAGAGCGATTTTCTTTAGCAGAGAAAAAAACATTTTCTTCGACTTAACTATTCGTACACAGACTTCTGCATAAATCCAAATTTATGATTGGTCATGGCCGAAAATTCGCTAGTTCAGCATTACTCTCGGAATGGTCGCTCTGAATATTTTCCACGAATTGTAGTTGGTTGGAAAGAAATTTTTGATTGATATAATGCAGCATAAACAAAACCAAGAGAATATACTTGCCTTTAAACTAGTTTTTATGAGAAACTAGCTGATTGTAGATTCGAATGAAAAGACTGCTAAACATGAAAAAATTTAATTAAAACCGTTTTAATGAACGTGGCCTTTCAGGTGCATCTGGACTGTTCTGTTCGTTAAAGTTGACAAACTGTGTTACCTATGCGTTACGAAGAATATAAAACTAATAACATACAAAATATGATATACATGTAAAACGGGAAATAATAACACATATGAAATACGAAGCACATAAAAGCAGACAAATCATTTATCGTACTTTGATAACCTCTAAATATCTTCAAGAGAATTTAACCTTTTGAGTGGTTTTTTTTTTTAACCAAACGAAATTTGAGCATTTAATTTCAACTCCATTTTGTTATACAATATTTCCGATAGATTAATAAAACTGTGGAGCACTTCGTTTGATGATCATAAAAACACTCTCTTTTCCGTTTCAATGTTTTTATAATTATTTTATTTGCTGAGTCATCAATTTTCTCTTTTGATAACTTTGCTTTCACGAGTGCAAACTCTTAAAATGATTTCTTTTCTGATTTTGTTGATATTATCAACCACGTGGGAGGAAAGAAGGGTGAATGAAGCATGATGTGTGCAGCTCGTAAATGTTTTCAAAGAACGTAGATTTGAGAGCCACATGTGGAGCTATTTCCTTATCACTAGCATCACTGTTATGTAAACTCAAAAACTACAATTATGTTCAGAAACTAAAGTTAAGAAATTAAATGAATCTAGAAATCATGCTCATGAACTTCACGTGGATTTTTAGAAATATGAAACTTTTTAACAATCTGAAAAATGCCAGATTATCAAATTTAGCTATGCTGTCAATAGAGCCGCACGCGGCAAGACAGTTGATCATAAAAACGTAGCAAAGTAAAGAATTTTCTTTTCTTGTTTTGATAAACTTATCGTGAAGTTTGTTTTAAAACTACTCACCAGGGCCCTCATCACCTCCCCTCACCCAAAAAGAAAAGGTTTAGATAATTTGGATCTTCAACT